>NC_056737.1:1068577393-1068897393 GCF_019279795.1 Protopterus annectens
GTTTGAATAAGTTTCCTTCCTAAAGATGGTAGCTATATATGCTTACCTAGTCCTATCCTTTTGCAATAAGACATCTAAGTATGAAATCTTTACACTCTGAAACTTACTGGTAAACCTTAAAAGATCTGTGGTATTGTTCATATACTGAACTAAATTGTTAAAGGCTTCCTGTTCCCCCTTAAATAAAATAAAAATGTCATCCAAATAACGTGTGCAAAAATAAATGGACTCTAGAAAGGGGTTGTTTTTGAGAACAAATTAATTTTCCCAGTATGACATTTCCAGATTGACGAAGCTTGTCCCACAAGGGGACCCCATGGTCACTCCTTTAGTTTATAGATAATATGTGCCCTCAAAGAGGAAACAATTACTAGTCAAAATTGGGTCTAATAATTCCTGTACTAGTCTTAATTCATCCTGATCCATTCCTTTACTCAATAACATCTGAATTACCCATTCTGTGCCAAGCTCGTGTGGTATAGTCGTGTACAGATCCTTAACGTCTACAGTAGCAAAGCTGAAATTGTCGTAAATCAAATTGCTGACATTCTCTAAAAAAAACAATAATCTTTACAAATTTGCTGTTCATTGGTCACATATTTTTTTAGAATATGGTGAACATATTGTGCTAATGGATACGTAATAGAATTCCTCCCGCTGACTATTGGGCGCAGAGGGGGATTCCGAAGGTCCTTATGATCTTCGGGATTCTGAAAATTATTGGAATCTGTGGTGCTGGCATAGAAAAATAATTATATAGATCGATGGATATTCTAGCTTTGATAAACAAATCATTAAGAAATATCTGGATCCTTTTATATGCAGTGTTCAATTTATTAAGAGACACAGTAACATAATTATTTGTACTCAGCATTTGTTCCAAACATTCTATATAATGCTGGTTACTCATAAACACTAAACCACCACCTTTATCTGGTTTGGCGATCCTCAAGCCACTATCTCTTCAGGCTCTAATCATCTCCCATTCATTCCTGTCCAAATTGTTGTAGGAAAAGTAACCATTCTGCCTGAAAACATGTAAATTTCTAATGTCAAACTCACACATACATTCGAACAAAGACAAAGTAGGGTGGACTAAAGGATTAATAGTGCTAGATACTCTGAATGTTTTCTGTGTTACTACATCGGAGTCAACACTATTTCCAGAAAAAAATCATTTCAAATTTAACTTGCAGACAAAAGTTTTTATATCAATTGAAGTTCTTGCTAAGACACAGCTTCTAACGGGTACAAAAGTTAAACCCTTAGATAAAATATTCACCAACTTAGTGTCCACCAAAAATGTTGAATAATTAAATATTTTAAAGTCCTTGGTGGAGTTGTAAACCACCATTAGATTATTAACAATGCTCGATTCAGGTGAAGAAGTCAATACATTGAGAGTCTCACCTGTTTGTAAAGGGAAAACTAATGCTGTCTCCTGGTCTGACCTCGATTCCGACGGTTCTTCCTCCTGTTGCCTCTCCCGAGTTGATTCTGCTGCCCTCGGTTGTAACCATCGTGAAAATCTGAAAAAAGGTTGTTGCCTCTACTTGCATTAGTGTTACCATCTTGTACATTTCAATTCCTCAGCCTTTCACTTCATCATGGGTCATCCGCCATTGATGCCTGGGCTTCCCCACTTGTGGGCGTGAATGACACTACATCCTTGTCATTGCCCAATGGGATCCTGTGGTTGACACTGCCCTCCGAATTACTGGTTGGCTGATTGCCTCCTCCCCATTGCTGGGAAACAGGAGGCTTTGGGTAGGCCACTCCCTTGGCATATTCGGACTCGTCCCGTTTCAGTTTCTTGATCTTAATAGCGCTAAGCTTATTAATATGATCATCAATGCTAGAAAAAATATGCGCTTAATCAAATTTGTATCTAATGAAGTCTGAATCATCTTTGGAATTTATGTCTTTTTCTAGTTCTTCAATTTGGGCTTGATAATGGTGTATGACACACTGTAACAAATCCAAGCCCTGTTTATTGAGAAGATTGATAAGTTCGTTGTGAAAACGAAAGTCTGGGATGAGTCCAGTTGGATAAGGCCAGGACCTTAACCCCTTCAGGACAATATTATGTTGCAGATGCTCTCGAACATAAGTTATTTCTAACTGTAACTTTTTTAATTTAAAAGATTTAGTGTCAAGGATTTTTAAGTTTGCAGTGATACTGTTAGTAAGGGGAAAGTTGTTGTTATCAGCATTTAATGGTCTGGTTGTAAAGTCCAACTTTTGTAAAGGTTGTAACCAATCCCTGAGAGTCTGTTCACTTACCAAGGTGTCCCTGTAATTAGGGTGTAATAAATGGTCATGTGGGCTGGAACTCCCATTTGGGTTATTCCCATCTAAAGCTGGTCTCCCATTAGAAACTGTATTCGCACCCAAATTCACGTTGGAGTTCTGCTAATTAATTTGTATATAAGGAACCATTTTTTACAGTTTTATGTTGTCTGAAGAAGTACTGATATTGTTCTATATGAAAGCGCTTTCATATTAAATTTCAGTGAGTTTTTTAGTGAGTCGTGGCTTGCTATTTTTGTTCTTTTAAATGCATTACCAATGCTTACAAGTGAAACAATTTTTAAAAAGAACTAACAGAATGACAAAAAGTACAATTTTGAAAAAGAACTAAGATAAAATGACAAACAGTACGTAACAAGGTCATCATTTTTTTATGTGAGATGAAACAAGAAGTGCAAAGTACAAGTTTGTTGAAAGTAAGTCAGGCAGAAAACTGCATAATGCAGATGTGTGTAAATGCAAGAAAAATATTACTGTGCAGGCAGTATAACCCAAGATAGAAAGATAGCTGTAGTGAGAGGTTGAGTGTACAGTAAAAACAGGAGAAAATCCTAAGTACGAAGAAGGTGACAAAGCAATGTAGGTAGGAAATAAGTGAAAGACAACAGTAACAGAAGCTGAGGGGACAACAATCCAATGAGTAGAGCTTATTCAATTTATAGAAGATGTAGCTTAGAGGGGGGAGAAGCAGGTAGAAATAATAGAAGACAGGAAGATAAGTTCTGTTGGGTCATTGCAAAGGCATGACCATGACTTTCAGTAGGTAGCTTTTAGTGCAGTTTTAAAGGAGCTGGAGTTTGTGATAGATCTGACGTAGTGGTAGTTTGTTCCAAGCGTTTGTGATGGAGTAGGTATACAGTAGTTTGCCAATATTTTTGTTGGGCATATAAAAATTGCAGTAGGTTCTGTTGAGAGCTACAGAGAGCACGGTTGGGAGATATGGCTGGATGAGAGTAAAGAGACAGGGGCAAAATGATGGATCATGTAAGACTGAATGAGCTGTGAGGAACTAGGGTAATAGAATGTGTTGGTGAACTTCCAGTCACTGCAGGTTTTTTAGGGTTACACAGTGATGAGTGCGAAAGGGTAGGTTAGATGCAAATCTTGCAGTTTTGTTACAGATAAGTTCTAGTTTAGTCAGAAGATTAGATTGGAGGTTTGTGAGTATAGGGGCTGTGTAGAGTAATGTGGGGAGTAGGAAGGCTTGAGCAAGAGAGTCTGGAGGAAAGAGTGAGGAATTTTTTATGTCTGTATAGGAGTCCCAAGTTTTTGGTGAGTCTTTTTAATCCATTGCTGAGCGTGCAGATTGAACTTTAGGTGGTCATCGATAGTAATTCCAGGGAGTTTTGTGTGAGGTTCAGTAGAGATGGGTATATTACCCAGGGAGGAGACAGAAAAGGTAGTTTTACGGTGTTAGAGAGTTGTAGGGAGACATAGGAGAAGTTTACTTTTCTTAGGGTTCAGTAACAGAAGTAAGCCACCTTTCAACAGAGTGAAGGGAGTCTTGGGTAAGGGCATGAAGGTGAGTAATGTTATCAGAAGAGGAGATGACTGTGGAATCATCAGCATACTGAATAATAGTAGAGCGTGGGCAAGAAGAGTGAAGATCATTAATAAAGATATTGAAAAGTAGGGGTTCAACGATGGAGTCTTGGAGGACCCCAGATTGAACAGGTAAGAAGGGACAGAAGCTAGACTACCATTTAACAGCCTGGAATCTGTTAGACAGGTAGCTGGAGAACCAAGATAGTGACGAGTTAGACAGGTTTAGTGAAGCTAGTGTGGATAGGAGTATTGTGTGGGAAACAGTGCCGAAAGCTTTGGATAGCTCAAGAAACAAGCAGGAGACTAACTTGTTACTGTCATGGGATTTAGCAATGGTATTTATGAAGGATATTAGAGCAGTAGCACTACTGTCTTTTGGGCGAAAGCCATGCTGAGAGGGGGTGAAAAGATTTTCCTGGAGGAGGTGATCAAGGAGCTTTTTGTGAATGCATTTTCCCAGCATTTTTGACAGGGGAGATAGGATGGCAATTGGTCTGAATTTTTTTTTTTTTTTTTTTTTTAGTTTTAGGGAAACACAGTGTTTAAAAAAGGCAGTTCAAAAATTGGTATTTTCTACTTCCCATATATATCAAGTTATGCTGTATTTCTCTCTGTTCATACACTGTACTTAATACTCATTGTGTAAAGGAATTTCTGGACCAGTAAGACTAATAGTCTCCGTGAAGATAAATCTGTGCCTAAAACACACAAAGGATTACGGCTGTATCTCTAATCACAACCAATTTGTCCTGTGTTCAAGATATGCAAGTTAAGAAATTTTCCGTGACTGCTAAGTGAAATGAATCTTAAGAGGCAAATATCTGCACCCATGTCAGCAGTAAACTGCGATCATAATTATCTGTAGTACCTGCTGCCTTTATCTGCCTTAATATACTGCTTACTACAAAAAAAGAACAGCAGTGGAAAAAGCTCATAACACATTAAGCATTGCTACACACGCAGCCAAAAGCTTCAGAAGCAATGACACGTCATCCTCTAATATTTTCTGTCCATGACAGTGCAAAATGTTATAACAGCTTTCAAAACTAGCAAAGTGCCTTTGTTGCTATTCTGTGGTGGCTGATCAGTATGGCGCAACATGAAACACCATTGTAACAGTGTTCAAAGGTGCATAATAAAATTTGTTATGCACCTATGATAAGGCCTCAGGCTGAAGCACTGTACAACTTGCTTACCTTTTTATCAATATTGGAGAAAAATCACATGCTCTTTGTATTATATATTTATTATGGATATTAAGACTGTGGTAAGATCTTTGCCTTACAACAACAGAATTGAGGATTCAGTCATAAATGGCAGCCATTGTGAAGCATCTGCATGAGCTCCCCATTCCTCCATGGGTTTTCTTTGGGTACTCCTGTCTCCTCACACCTCCCCTAAACATGACTGCTGCCTGCCTTCAACAAACCATCACTATCTATCTACACACACACACACACACACACACACACTTTTATATGTACATAGGATAACTACCTTTTACTTCCATCTGTTAAACATGAACAAAGATATTTTGAGAACTTTTGAATTTTTATTTAAAAGGTCTCTCCTGGTCTAGCTCACCTTGCCCTCCCTGAAGTATGGGGAATTTTTTAATAGGATTTTTTGGCTAGGCTTACATGGTCTGCAGATCAACTGCCTAGTACATTCCTATGAACCTAAATTAAAGCACAATTTATCTGGGAGTAAGGTGGTAATACAAGGTACAGTTGTTCCATACTTCTAAGTATGAGCAATAAAGTGCAATTCTGTTTTTTTTAAATATTGATTTTGAGTTCAGAATAGCCCAAACAATGCCATTTACTTTGTAAAGTTATTACATTTACAAGCAGTTGAGTTCAGTGAGGGAAGCAAAAATGCTTTTATGTTAATACAGCAAGTTTTGATTTTCTTAATTTCTTGTAAGTTACACTTAACAATTTGCACATTTTACTGCCCAGTGTTTGCTATGGAAACTTTAGTCAGCCATCCGATTTATCCACTCATAATGTATATCCAAATTGACTGCAAAAACTTATTAATCCTCCAATTAAGGCTGACTTCAAAGTATGAAAGCAAAATAAATTAGAACTGTTCACAGGTCTGATTATCAATTTAATGACTTATTAGCTTCAAGGAAAGAAAAGTTGTGTAAAATCTTACCATAACCATAATGTCCTTCTGTTGCAGTATTCTCCATATGGGTTTATTCCTCTTGTCTCGTGTACGTATGGCCAGTATCCAAAAGTTTTCAGTCCCTTTAAAGTGAGTAGGACGTCTGACATGGCTGAGGGCAATTTGGGCCACAAAAGTGACATCTGCAAGCACCAGCCCTCAGAACTGAAAGCCCCAGTCGGAGCTAGTCCTAATAAGGGCAATGCCAGTCCACTGTCACTCAGAAAGGGAAATGCAACCTAATAGGAGGGGAAGGAGGGTGGGAGGGAATACTGCAACATGGAAGAGAAGGACATCTATGGTTATGGTAAGATTTTACACAACTTTTCTATGTACTTCTATTCCCATGTTGCAGTATTCTACATATGGGTGAGTGCCAGAGCTCACTGTGACTGAAGAGGTGGTCTAGAGGCAGACTCCAGGAATCCGTGAAGGATAGCCCTGGCAAACCCTGCCCTGGATCTAGAAATGTGGTGTAGTTTGTAGTGTTTGGTGAAGGTGTGAACTGAAGACCAAGTAGCTGCATCCAAAATAGTAGAGGTATCTAGGCCCTTAAAGAAAGCTCCTGAAGAGGCCAGAGTGTGCTTTAACTGCAACTTGCAGAAATTTACCATGGTGTTGGTAGCAGAAGGTGAAGGCCTTGGAGATCCAGGCAGATATAGTTTGTTTGGATATTGCCTTCCCCAGGGCTCTAGGGTGGAAGGAAACAAAAAGCTGGTCAGCCTGTCTGCTGGACTTGGTTTTATGCATGTAGACTCTGAGTTGTCAGTGCACACCCAGGGAGTGCAGTACTCTCTCACTGTCCCCTATGGGGACAGGTCATTCACCACTTTGGACATGAAGAATGGGTTAGTTCTAAGGGTAACCCTGTCCTTGTAGAACACTAGAAAAGGAGGAATAGCCATAACGGCTTTTGGCTCTGATAATCTTCCGGCTGAGGTCAGGGCCACTAGCAGTACAGTTTTCCAAGTGAAATATTTTAGAGAAGCTTTGTCTGCTGACTCAAAGGGAGAGAGCGTAAGCTTTTCCAGAACATAGTTAAGATCCCAAGGAGGGGGAGGCGGTTTCCTGGGAGGTCTGAGGTTAAGTACTCCCTTAAGGAAGAGCTTAGAAGGGAGTCTGGATGCTAGCAGGGGATCCAGAGGAAGGCATGCTGAAATTGCAGACAGATTCTTTGATGGAAGAATAAGCCAAACCAGACTGCAGTAGCTCACACAGATAAGACAAGGCAAGAGAGGGCCGACTAGAAAGCATGTCCAGCTGTCTTTTGTGGCACCATAAAGTGAATCTTTTCCACTTAGAAAAGTAGGATTTTCTTGTATTTGGTTTCCTGGCCTCCTGCAGGACATTGAGCACATCCTCATTGTAAAGGTGTCTGAAGGGGATCAGAATCCTAGCAACCATACGGTGAAGTGCAGAAGCTCCACTGGGTGAATCTGGGATTGCTTGTGTTGTGTGAGAAGGTCCACTCTGGGGGGTAACTTGTGATGATTGCCCTTGGACAGTTGTAGGAGCAGGGGGAACCAGTGCTGTCTGGGCTAGTAGGGAGTCACCAACAAGATTTTTGGAGTGTCCTGCTGGATTTTCAGCAGGACCTTCTGAATGAGTGGGAAGGGGGGAGCGTATAGATATTTCCCCTTCCAGGAGATTGAGAAGGCATCTATTGCTAGTGCCTCTGGGTATTTTCCTGGTGCAAAAGCCAGGAAGCTGCCTGTTGATGGAGGAGGCAAACAGGTCTATTTGAGGCGTACCCCACCTGTGGACCATATCCAAGAAGACATATCTGTGAAGCATCCATTCATGGTTGTTTGTGAAGGTCCTACTCAGATAGTCTGCCTAGGAGTTTTGGAAAGAGGGAATATAGACCAACTGCAGAGTAATTACCTGTAGGGTGGCTACTTCCCATGCCGGAAGGGTTAGGCTGCAGAGAAGGTATGACTTGGTTCCCTCCCTGCTTGTTGAGATACACAGACAGTACAGTGGTGTTGTCTGTGTAAATCTTCAAGTGGCCTTGCCAGAGGAAAGGTACACATGCCTGAAGAGCCAGAAGAATTGCCCTCATCTCTCAAACATTGACGTATTTTAGTCTGTGAGGTTTTGGGCACAGGCCCTGCACCCTTTGATGGCCCAGAGTTGTTCCCCAGCCCAAGTCTGAGGCATCTGTGTGCATGACCTGTGTGAGAGGAGGCTGTTGGAGGGAAAACCTGGACTGTGGTTCACGTGTGCCAACCACCACTGTATTTCTGTTTTCAGGCAAGGGAGAAGGGGCATCCTGTGCTCCAGAGGATGGGAGTGCTGTGTCCAGAGTGACCGAATATACCACTGTAACTTTCTCATATGCAGTCTTGCTAAAGGTAGCATGGGGATGGTGGCTGCCATGTAGCCCAAGATTCTGAGGAACTGCCTTGCTGTCAAATCTGTGGATTAGAGGACCAGAAGTAGATGTTCTGTCAATGTTTCCACCTTTTGGGGTGGGAGGCATGCTTCTATGAGGTCTGATCCTGAAGGTCGGAACCTTTAGGAATAGGTTGAGATGGGAGAGGTCTAGAATAGGTCTCCAGGGTCCGTCCTTCCTGGGGACCAGGAAGATCCTGGAGTAGAAGCCTCTTCCTTTTGTGACTGAGGGAACTGATTCGATGGTGCCCTGAGCCAGCACAGTTTTCAGCACCGGCTGCATGAGGTACAACTGTTGTGTAGGAGGCTGTGGGGTGCCTTTTCGTTGTGGAGGGGAGAGCCAAGACATGAAATAACCATTCTGAAGGACTGACAGGACCCATTTGTCTGAAGTGATGTTGGTTCACACCGGAAGGCAGTGAGAGAAGCAGGCTGACAGAGGTAAGGAAGGGGGAGGATGCAAGGAATGCAGGTAGTCAAATGCTACCTGCCCTGTCTTGAAAGGGTAGTCACTGTCTAGAGGAGGGAGATGATCTAGCTGGAGGGGGGTTGTTTCCTTGCTGGCTTCCTAGGCCTTGAGAGAGCAGCAGGACGAGAGTGTTTCCTTATAAACTGGGTTTTATCTGGATAGTTTCTTTGAAACTTTGGTATGGGGAGACCAGCAAGCATTTAAGGTCCTGCATTTCTTTACCTTTTTGCTGCACTGACTTGAAAAGATCTGCTACTTTTGAGCCAAACAATGCTGTATTGTCCAGGGGTGCATCAATAAGCTTTGCCCTAAAATCATCAGGCAGGGTTTGAAGGTGAAGCCAAGAGTATCTACGTAAGGCAGATGCTGATGCCACTGTGCTGTCTGCAGATTCAGCAGCATCATAACTGCACTTTATAGACTGCCTGGTAACCTGGGAAGTGAGGGTCAAGAGAGAAGACAGTGAGGCTTTGGCAGAGCAGTCAGGGATATTAGCCAGTTCTTTGGTGACTGATTCCAGGAGGGACAGGGCATACTTGGCTATTTGTGTCTGGTAGTTTGTCACCCTGAAAGACAAGGTAGCAGAGGTATAAATCTTTTTAACCAGACGTTCCATTGTTTTGCTGTCTTTGCCAGCAGGGAGGATGGTGGTAGTAGGTAAAAGGTTAGAGGCCTTGTCTGAAGAGATAGAGATAGTGGCTGGGTCAGCAGGTGGGCACTTAAGCAGATGCTTAGCAGTATCAGGCACCTTATAAAGTCAGTAAGGTCTGCGTGGGGCAGGTGGAGGAATCTGAAAAGTCTTTCTCTTCCCACGTGCTAGGATCTGAGGTCTGAGGCCTATGGCTCAAGGGTGGTGGGGTATGTCGGCATTCACAGAAGAAGTAGGCCATGAAGGCATTAAACAGACTTTGGCTGAATCAGGCATGCTTTCGGAAGAGGGAGAGATATGCTTTTTTTTGTCTTTCTTTTTAAGGGGCCTAGCAGGTGTCTGGAGGGGTATTGAATCTGGAGACTTCAAAGGAGCGGAGGGATCCGAAGGGCCTTCTGAAAACACTCGTTTCTCCCCAGCTTCGGAGACTGATGTCAGTAAAGCCTAAGCGGATGTGCTCTCACCGTGGAATTCTGTGGTATCCTTGGAGGTACCCGCTATATCCATTGCGGTGGATCGGGATCCTTCTACCATGCTGAGGTCGGCCACAGGTTGAGGATCGAATGGTAGAGCTAGGCCATAAGGTCTTGGCCTTCTTTTTTGGTGGTTCTGAAGGAATATCGGAGGAGCCCTCCATCCCTAATGCAATTTGCTTAAGGTGTTGGTTTTCCAAGTAAAGGTTTAAAGCATGCAAGTGGCTACACAGGGTTTTGGGTACAAATGCCTGACAAATGGGGCAGGCCTTGTAGCTGTGCGACCGTCCCAAGCAGAAAAGACACTGATCTTGGGCATCCTTGTGGGGAATCTGCCGGCCGCACTTACACTTGCCCTTTTTCGATGACATGAACAGGTAATACAAGTAAAAGGAAGGATTGAAAGGGTCCCCAACAGGCTACTTATCTTAATACTTTGAATCCAACATCAGCAAGTAGGAACACCTGGCATACGACTGGCGGCTGAGAAGTTCTGAGGGCTAGTGCCCCCACGTTACCCTCAGCCACATCAGACGTCCTACACACTTCAGAGGGACTGAAAACTTCTGAATACTGGTCGTACGTATGCGAGACAAGAGGAGTAAACCCATATGTAGAATACTGCAACACTGGAATAGAAGGACATCTTCTTTGCCATAATGCCAAAATGATATTTTCTACTTCCCATATACATATCAAGATTATTTCTTTAGGATTTCCAAGAAGGACGCTGACCGAGAAGTATATTAACTACCACTGGAGAGCATGGGAACAAACCATGATGGTTTGCAAAGGATGGTCTGCACCTGTTTCCTCTAGGCTTCTAAATACTGGCTAAAACTTAGTCACCCTCTTAGAGGCTTTTTGAGGCAATGCCAAATTGACAAACCTACTGACATAGCAAATAAAACCCAAAACTCAATGCTAACATCCTAAACAAGAAACTCCACACCCTAAAAGCTCGCCTTACTCTGGAAAATATAGACATCTGTGTTGTTACTGAAACATGATTTAAAATGCCAGAAAGTACTCCAGCAATGCAAGTCTTCAGTGCATTCCACAAATTTACACCATCAGCTGCACAGACAGGGACAAAAGGGGGAGGAGTCTCAATCCAGTTTAGCAACAAGTGTAACTCTAGGTTGGTCAAACAGGATGATGTCCTGGAATTTATCCATGTGCAAATCACCACAGACAAAGTTCCACACCATACCATATCCAAGCAAGTTATAGGTCAACCTCTATGACCCTAGCATCCCATAGCTTGTACCTAGACCTACTGCAGATAATCCTTAAACCAAATACCTCATTCATATAGACTGAGAAACATACACTGCCTCAAACTTATAGGCACGATAATTTCTGGACTTCATTAACACAAATATTCTTCACCATACAGTGTGCATACCCACCACAGGTTCAAACACACTGGACCTGATACCCACCAATATGGGAGAACAATGCAAACTCCCTGTTTCACATCCTGTTTCCCTCAATATAAAAACCAAATTGGTAGCCTCAGCAAACCCTGTAACATTTAGGAACTATCACAAAGCAAACTATTCCTATTAAGGGGTAGTTTGTCAAAATGCAATGCTCCTCCCAACCCCGAGTTCAAGCAACCTATGCAAAACTGTTCACAGAGACACTGTATAACCATGTAAATGGCTGTATAAAGTCTGCTGTACCTACCAGAAGTAGCTCAAAACAAATTAAAAACAAACTACACTGGTGGAATCCTAATTTTAATAGGGTGTATAACAAAAGGGAAACCTCACGAATACAATCAGGAAAAGAAACTGCCATAATGACAGAAGCTCTCTAATTAAACCAAACAAAAACAAAGAAGACTAATTAAGTCTAACAAGGCCAATGATGAGGCCAAGTTAGCCCTGCAGGCTAATGACAACCACAAGACCTTCTAGAGCTATGTCTGAAACCTCAAAGGAGCAAAAAGCAAACTGCCAAACTGGTGGTCAATGGTGCCACGTCCACAGAGCAGAGCTACAAAGCGAGGCTGCTGGCTGACAAATTCAGCTCATAATTCACCCCCCCCTGCCTCCCCCATAAAATATCTACTAACATAACCCCACCTCAACTACAGGGAGCAAGTCCTGGTGGCGCAAATTTAAAGCAAAAAACAAAGCCTCAGTGGGCCCTGGCAATATCCCAGGATGCCTCCCAAATAGCTTGAAACATGACCTATCAGGACTACATGAATCACTTTTCAACTACAGCCTCAAGGCAGGCTTTGTACCATGAGAATGGAGAACTGCAATGGTTATCCCACTTCACAAGGGTGGACCATCAACCGACACAGGAACTACAGTCTAACATGAAAAGCCATGGAATAAATTGTCATGGAAATGATCAACAAAGACATAGGCAACTTTCAGACTCTGGACCCAACCCAGTTTGGCTTTGTCAAGGGAAGGTCCTGCCTACTAAACCTGGTGGACTTCTTTGAAACAGTCAACAAGGCAATGAATGAAGAGAAAAGCACCTGGCTAAGGTGTTCAATACAACACCCCACTCAGGTATACTTGACAAACTGAATGAACTGTACATAAACCCCTAGACAACTTACTGGTGTGCCAGCTGGCTCACAGACAGGATCCAGGGAGTCTGCAATGGATAGATGACCTCCACTAAGAGACTGTCCCCCAGCAGAATACCTCAGGGCTCTATGGTGGGATAACTCCTATTTGGAATCTAGTACTCAGAGGTAAAGGCTAAAGTCAAGGGCTTTTGGCTGACTAAGTTCACAGATAACTGCAAACTGGGAGCTATCACTGATTCCCCCATGAAACAAGCATGTTACAAGAGGGTCTAACACACACAAATGACTGGTGTCAGCATCACGGATTAAAACTCTACATATGTAGACAGTTATTTGGCCTTTGACCAACATGTGGTCAAGGCAGGAAGACAACAATTCTATGTCTCCCAACGTATAAGCAAGGGTATGACATTCAGGTCCAAGAAAGCCATTGTGCCACTTTCTAAGTCTATCTGGTTTAAATTCAGATCCTGGCTGAAGATTATCCTATCTGGATGTTACCAAAGAAAAACTCAAGGAGAAATAAAGTGAAGAAAAAGGGAAGAGAAAAAAAGTAAATGAAGCATTGATTAAAGTCAGAAACAGAAATTAAGGACAGACTGATATGAAGAGGCATTTCAAAAATAATTATTCCAAAACGTGGTTGGTTTTGAAAGCAGAGCAAAAAGAGAAACTTTGAGGTTTGCAGCCATCTCCAAAAAGCTGGAAGCAGCAGACTGACTGTATAAAGAGGCAAAGATAAAAAAACACACTGAACATAACTGTTAATACAGCTAACTATACATGCGACATAGGTTCATAGGTTGGTACTAAGCTATCGGCCCTAGGGCCTATACAACCCTAGCCATAACAATTCCCTGACTATTTCTTCCCACACTAATTCCGTGGACCCCTGTCTAGCAGGGCGACTGACATGATCCCCAGGGTGAATTTCCTTTCTCCCATCCAATCATCAAGGTTCCTTTTGAAGAGGGCCAAAGAGGTTGACAATATAAAACATGTTTGTTATTAGATGGAGATAGCATCACAACTAAATTCAAGTGGTCATTAATTAATTACAGTCCACATCCTTCTTTGCCCTGGTGTTTGTTCCCGCGGTAGTGCTGCCTGATTCACCTCCCGGTTGGCCTTTCTGAATAAAGGTTCCTCACCACAGAAGCTCACTCCAGAAGTTCCCACCCTGCCTTTAAACAAAAGGAACACCTCCTGCAATACCTTGGGCACTTCCCTGGAGCATCGTGCCTATACAGCTACGGTGAAGACTTCCCAAACATAGACTTTGTGAATTTCCTCACCACAGAAGCTCACTCCAGAAATTCCCACCCTGCCTTTAAACAAAAGGAACACCTCCTACAATACCTTGGGCACTTCCCAGGAGCATTGTGCCTATACACCTACGGTGAAGACTTCCCAAACATAGACTTTGTGAATGCAGGTAGCTTAAACTACATACAATACCTGTTAACTACCTACTTATAGACTATTGTTATTCTCCAACCTCCTACATAAGCGATTCAACAGCCTACCATGGTCCAAACGAAATTACTCCCCCACTCCAGGCCGTATTTTTGTCCCAGACTCAACAGTAAATCTTAACTGACCCCCCTCACCTTCTTAACTGCCTTGTCAATATTACCACTAGATGGCTGTACCTACCAACACTAGCAAGGTATAGCATTAAACTTACCTTGGCTTTAATTATTGAATCTTGTCTATATGGCGTAATTCCCAGTCTTCTTTCTTTTTCTTATACTGGGAAAATCAGTAAAACTTCCCCCTTGAAAACCTCACCATATCTGAACTAGGCATCATTTAATCTGTCCATTAGTTTATCCCTTAACTGGTCCTACATCTACTTACCTGCTTACCTTACTATTTAACTGGCAGTGGCTGATACTTTTTTGCTGCTGATTTTTTCTTTTCCTTCACGCTCAGTTCGCCCTGCGGGCTCACTCCGCTCCCCTACCTTACCCCCAATTCCCACCCACCCCCACTACATCTACATTTACACACACACAACCACTCCCACTTCCTATCCTTCACTTAACTCCACCCATCTACACTCCTCCTCTTCCTACTCCCTCCCCACTATCCTTACATCCCTTATCTTCCACCCCCATGTCTCAACAGCACACACACCTTCCTCACACTCCCACCATAATTACAAACTATACACACCTTTCAACTACCCTATTACTCCTTCTGAACCTCACCTACATCTACTACCTAACCCAGCCCAACCCCTTAAGTCACTTACCACACTCTCACCCAACCACCTCACTCCTCACATCCCACACACACTCACTAATCTCAATATACCCTTCCCTATATCCCATCGACAACTATCTATGCTTTCACTTGAAATTCATCACTCTCACTACATCCTCATTTCCCTCTATACATCTTAAATCCCTCAAACATCTCATAACTCACAACACACACACACAACAATACAAACACCTCAATTACATAATTCAACTTCTATCATGCATACTTTTATCTGGAGATATTCATCCCAATCCTGGTCCAACTAACTCTACCTCTACATCTCAATCCATCCTACTAGCAGCATTTAACACCCAAAGCATAACAAACTCCCCAACCTTCAAGCCTGGCTTCTCTATAATAAGCCTGACATGTTAGCCTTATCTGAAACCTGGTTAAAACCTCATATCAAAGATGCCGAAATATTACCACCCAATTACTCCATCATCAGAAAAGACAGAACCCACAAAAAAGGTGGTGGTGTAGCCATACTCTACTCATCCTCCCTTTGCATAACTCCTTATAACAAACCCATCCCCCAATTTGGTAGCGCTGAATTAATACTATCTCTATTTCAGTTAAATAAACACAAACACATATGCATAGCCTCCCTTTACATTCCCCCTGGAGACAATATCTCAGTACTCGAAGATATCCTCTCCTGGCTTTCTACTAATATCAGTAATGAAACTATAATCATGGGAGACACGAACATTAACTGGGCCTCCATTCAGTCCCCTGCACACTCCTTAAACATCAACCTATATAATTACTCTCAACTCATCAACTCTATTACCAGACCCACCAAAGACTTCAATGGCAGTATCCTAGACTGGATCCTAGTATCCCACCCCCACTACTACCCTGACAGTGGTACTCTTCCTGACTCCTTCAGCGACCATTTTCCCACCTTTGTCTGGCGTCTACCTTCTCCCTTACAAATAACTCATAATTACATCAGTACCAGATGCCACAAAAACTTCAAACCAAAAACCTTCTCTGACTCACAAAAATCACTCAATTGGCACCCTTTAAAAACTCTTCCCCTGGAAAATGCTATTGAACTCTAACACAATTTTCCTAAACCTTCTAGATAGTCACGCTCCCACAAAAAACAAACGAATAAAAAACAAAACTGCCCCCTGGCTAACAAAAAACACACTAACTGTCATTCGATTTAGAGACAAGGCCTGGGTACGTTACCATAAGAATAAAACCCCCACTACCCTCATTGAGTACAAAACTCTACGCAACTCCGTTAAAAACTTATGAAAGCAGACCGCCAAAACTACTTCTCCTTACTCCAAAGCAACCATAAAACAAATCCACAAAAGTTCTGGAAAGGTATTTCTAACCTTCTAAAACCTGGCACATCTGCTAACCCAAGTCCAGACCCAAATGTTCAAGACATTGATCTTGCCACCCAATTCAACTCTTTCTTCATAAACTCTATTTCCAAACTAACTTCTTCCTTCTCTAACAACACCCCACTTCCTACCTTCACTTCTCCTCCCCCACCCTCTCCATCTCCAGTCTCTAATCTTACCTCCTCTCAACCACCACCATTCTCCATCAAACCCATCCCTACTGCTACCATAAAAAAACACTTGCAAAAACTAAGACCTAGCACCAATTCCCCCAACAACATTCCCTCATACTTTCTCAGTATAGCTGCCGAAGCCATTGTCTTCCCAATAAGCATCCTAATCAACCGGTCTATCCAAGAAGGTCTTGTTCCACAACTCTGGAAAAAGGCTTTCATCATTCCCCTCCACAAAGGAGGCACAGATACTAGCATCTCCAATTTTCGGCCCATTGCCATTCTCTCTCCCATCTCAAAACTCCTCGAGAAATGTATCCATCTTCAACTCCTTCCCTATCTCCTGGACAACAACTTATTAACTCCCACCCAACACGGCTTCAGACCCAATCACAGCACTATGACCGCCCTCCTATCTTTCCTAGAAATGGTAAACAAAGCTAGAGATTCTGGTCTTACAGTTTCTACCATCCTACTTGACCTCTCTAAGGCCTTCGATACCATCTCCCATAACTTATTACTTACTAAATTATCTAACCTAAACCTTTCTCCATCATCTCTCAACTAGTTCACCAGCTACCTCTCCAACAGGCAACAAGCTGTCAAATGGAAAAATGCTACCTCCTGTTTCCTCAACACCCCCACTGATGTCCCACAAGGTTCCATACTGGGTCCCCTGCTCTTTAATATATTCATCAACGACTTTTTCCTATCCATTCCTTATGCTAACATTATTCAATACGCAGATGATTCTACAATTATCTGTTCTGCCCCATCCATCCCAACTCTCTTACAACTCAAAATGCCTTCTCCACCACTGAACACTGGATGAAAGACAATCATCTAGCCCTCAACACATCAAAAACAAAACTTATGATATTCACCCCCTCCAAAACTAGCACCATAGACAGAAATCTATTCTCTATCACCAACCAAAATAATACATCTCTTGAGCTGGTGCCTGAAACTAAACTACTAGGAGTCCAGATTGATGACGAGCTTAAATTCAATTCCCATCTTCTACTAAACATAAAAAAAACCCACCAAAAACTCGGTATGCTTTACAGACACAACCGATACCTCACTTCAGCTACTAAGCTCACTCTCTCTACTACATTTCTCTTACCTGCCCTTCTTTATGCTGCCCCTCTCCTTACAAACCTACAATCTACTCTCAAATCAAAACTATCCTCTTGTTACTACAAAATAGCCAAATTCGCCACTAACAACAGACAATCATCCCATCACTGTTTATCTCTTCACCTACTCAACTGGCTAGAACTTCCCAACTACCTCTCCTATATTCAGCTCACCTATGCACATAAACTCATTCACCAACCCTCCCTTTGTCCCTCCCTCTCCTTTACCTTTAAAATGCACCTCCCACAACAACTCTTCAGATCTAGCAATCAATACCTAATTGAAGTGTATAAACCCCTTCGTCCCCCAGGACAAAACCTACTATCCTTTTCCCTTGCACGCCTATGGAACGCCCTCCCTCCCTCCATTCGTACCATCACTAGCCTCCCATCCTTTAAAAAATCACTTCACTCACACCTAACATCCACAAAGGAATGTTCCTGCTCCCACCCCTCTTAACTTATTCTCCATCCCCTTCCGTCTTCCACTTCACTTACTTCAAACACCAACTTCCATTTTTTCTCACATCTAGTAACCAACATCCTATTCCCAACTATCTACTTCCTACCTACATCAATTCAACCTCCCACTTTCATCTAATCCTACTATTTTTATCTTCTGAAAACATGGACTTACTAGTACAGTGTTCTAAAAAAAAAAAAAAAAAAAAATTTTTTTTTTGTCCATTTAACCACAGTAACTTTTAGTTATCTCTTAGAACTAAAATAGTAAATTGTTGCTATCTTTTGTGTAATCTTTATGTAGGAGCTTTTCTCCCCAGGACTCCATTGAAAACGGGCTCTTCTGGCCCAATGGACTATCCTGGTTAACCAACTGCAAATAAATAAAAATAAATAATAATCAGATAAGAATATGCTTATGGAGGGATAGGGAGTGACAAAAGACAAAGAATAATAAAGGAAAGGTTACAGAAATAAGGGAAAAAGATGACACACACACACACACACACACACAAAGCATTAGCATACTATCACTTAGTGAAAGTCTTAAGGAAGTAAATAAAGTACAGTTGTGCAAACTCTAACCATAATAGTAGATGTCCTTCTCTTCATGGTTGCAGTATTCTTCACTGAAGGGTCTCCTGCCAGTGATGGCCCAACATCCAGGCAGTATACCAAAGCCTTTAGATTTTATAGGTGCCATACATCACACATATGTTCCACGCGTAAAGGTAATATCTGGGACACAAATGCTTGAAGTCAATTACTCCGGAAAGGACAAAAAAAAACCCAAAAAAAAAAAAAAGGCAAAAAAAAAAAACAAAGGGGAAAAAAAAGTTTAAAATCCCAGAAAGAAAAAGGGGGGGTTCAGAAGGGAAAAACCTACCAACACTAGCAAGGTATAGCATTAAACTTACCTTGGCTTTAATTATTGAATCTTGTCTATATAGCGTAATTCCCAGTCTTCTTTCTTTTTCTTATACTGGGAAAAGCAGTAAAACTTCCCCCTTGAAAACCTCACCATATCTGAACTAGGCATCATTTAATCTGTCCATTAGTTTATCCCTTAACTGGTCCTACATCTACTTACCTGCTTACCTTACTATTTATCTGGCAGTGGCTGATACTTTTTTGCTGCTGATTTTTTCTTTTCCTTCACGCTCAGTTCGCCCTGCGGGCTCACTCCCCTACCTTACCCCCAATTCCCACCCACCCCCACTACATCTACATTTATACACACACAACCACTCCCACTTCCTATCCTTCACTTAACTCCACCCATCTACACTCCTCCTCTTCCTACTCCCTCCCCACTATCCTTACATCCCTTATCTTCCACCCCCATGTCTCAACAGCACACACACCTTCCTCACACTCCCACCATAATTACAAACTATACACACCTTTCAACTACCCTATTACTCCTTCTGAACCTCACCTACATCTACTACCTAACCCAGCCCAACCCCTTAAGTCACTTACCACACTCTCACCCAACCACCTCACTCCTCACATCCCACACACACTCACTAATCTCAATATACCCTTCCCTATATCCCATCGACAACTATCTATGCTTTCACTTGAAATTCATCACTCTCACTACATCCTCATTTCCCTCTATACATCTTAAATCCCTCAAACATCTCATAACTCACAACACACACACACAACAATACAAACACCTCAATTACATAATTCAACTTCTATCATGCATACTTTTATCTGGAGATATTCATCCCAATCCTGGTCCAACTAACTCTACCTCTACATCTCAATCCATCCTACTAGCAGCATTTAACACCCAAAGCATAACAAACTCCCCAACCTTCAAGCCTGGCTTCTCTATAATAAGCCTGACATCTTAGCCTTATCTGAAACCTGGTTAAAACCTCATATCAAAGATGCCGAAATATTACCACCCAATTACTCCATCATCAGAAAAGACAGAACCCACAAAAAAGGTGGTGGTGTAGCCATACTCTACTCATCCTCCCTTTGCATAACTCCTTATAACAAACCCATCCCCCAATTTGGTAGCGCTGAATTAATACGATCTCTATTTCAGTTAAATAAACACAAACACATATGCATAGCCTCCCTTTACATTCCCCCTGGAGACAATATCTCAGTACTCGAAGATATCCTCTCCTGGCTTTCTACTAATATCAGTAATGAAACTATAATCATGGGAGACACGAACATTAACTGGGCCTCCATTCAGTCCCCTGCACACTCCTTAAACATCAACCTATATAATTACTCTCAACTCATCAACTCTATTACCAGACCCACCAAAGACTTCAATGGCAGTATCCTAGACTGGATCCTAGTATCCCACCCCCACTACTACCCTGACAGTGGTACTCTTCCTGACTCCTTCAGCGACCATTTTCCCACCTTTGTCCGGCGTCTACCTTCTCCCTTACAAATAACTCATAATTACATCAGTACCAGATGCCACAAAAACTTCAAACCAAAAACCTTCTCTGACTCACAAAAATCACTCAATTGGCACCCTTTAAAAACTCTTCCCCTGGAAAATGCTATTGAACTCTTTAACACAATTTTCCTAAACCTTCTAGATAGTCACGCTCCCACAAAAAACAAAAGAATAAAAAACAAAACTGCCCCCTGGCTAACAAAAAACACACTAACTGTCATTCGATTTAGAGACAAGGCCTGGATGCGTTACCATAAGAATAAACCCCCACTACCCTCATTGATTACAAAACTCTACGCAACTCCGTTAAAAATGTATCAAAGCAGACCGCCAAAACTACTTCTCCTTACTCCAAAGCAACCATAAAACAAATCCACAAAAGTTCTGGAAAGGTATTTCTAACCTTCTAAAACCTGGCACATCTGCTAACCCAAGTCCAGACCCAAATGTTCAAGACATTGATCTTGCCACCCAATTCAACTCTTTCTTCATAAACTCTATTTCCAAACTAACTTCTTCCTTCTCTAATAACACCCCACCTCCTACCTTCACTTCTCCTCCCCCACCCTCTCCATCTCCAGTCTCTAATCTTACCTCCTCTCAACCACCACCATTCTCCATCAAACCCATCCCTACTGCTACCATAAAAAAACACTTGCAAAAACTAAGACCTAGCACCAATTCCCCCAACAACATTCCCTCATACTTTCTCAGTATAGCTGCCGAAGCCATTGTCTTCCCAATAAGCATCCTAATCAACCGGTCTATCCAAGAAGGTCTTGTTCCACAACTCTGGAAAAAGGCTTTCATCATTCCCCTCCACAAAGGAGGCACAGATACTAGCATCTCCAATTTTCGGCCCATTGCCATTCTCTCTCCCATCTCAAAACTCCTCGAGAAATGTATCCATCTTCAACTCCTTCCCTATCTCCTGGACAACAACTTATTAACTCCCACCCAACACGGCTTCAGACCCAATCACAGCACTATGACCGCCCTCCTATCTTTCCTAGAAATGGTAAACAAAGCTAGAGATTCTGGTCTTACAGTTTCTACCATCCTACTTGACCTCTCTAAGGCCTTCGATACCATCTCCCATAACTTATTACTTACTAAATTATCTAACCTAAACCTTTCTCCATCATCTCTCAACTAGTTCACCAGCTACCTCTCCAACAGGCAACAAGCTGTCAAATGGAAAAAAGCTACCTCTTGTTTCCTCAACACCCCCACTGATGTCCCACAAGGTTCCATACTGGGTCCCCTGCTCTTTAATATATTCATCAACGACTTTTTCCTATCCATTCCTTATGCTAACATTATTCAATACGCAGATGATTCTACAATTATCTGTTCTGCCCCATCCATCCCAACTCTCTTACAACTAACTCAAAATGCCTTCTCCACCACTGAACACGGGATGAAAGACAATCATCTAGCCCTCAACACATCAAAAACAAAACTTATGATATTCACCCCCTCCAAAACTAGCACCATAGACAGAAATCTATTCTCTATCACCAACCAAAATAATACATCTCTTGAGCTGGTGCCTGAAACTAAACTACTAGGAGTCCAGATTGATGACGAGCTTAAATTCAATTCCCATCTTCTACTAAACATAAAAAAACCCCACCAAAAACTCGGTATGCTCTACAGACACAACCGATACCTCACTTCAGCTACTAAGCTCACTCTCTCTACTACATTTCTCTTACCTGCCCTTCTTTATGCTGCCCCTCTCCTTACAAACCTACAATCTACTCTCAAATCAAAACTATCCTCTTGTTACTGCAAAATAGCCAAATTCGCCACTAACAACAGACAATCATCCCATCACTGTTTACCTCTTCACCTACTCAACTGGCTAGAACTTCCCAACTACCTCTCCTATATTTAGCTCACCTATGCACATAAACTCATTCACCAACCCTCCCTTTGTCCCTCCCTCTCCTTTACCTTTAAAATGCACCTCCCACAACAACTCCTCAGATCTAGCAATCAATACCTAATTGAAGTGTATAAACCCCTTCGTCCCCCAGGACAAAACCTACTATCCTTTTCCCTTGCACGCCTATGGAACGCCCTCCCTCCCTCCATTCGTACCATCACTAGCCTCCCATCCTTTAAAAAATCACTTTACTCACACCTAACATCCACATAGGAATGTTCCTGCTCCCACCCCTCTTAACTTATTCTCCATCCCCTTCCGTCTTCCACTTCACTTACTTCAAACACCAACTTCCATTTTTTCTCACATCTAGTAACCAACATCCTATTCCCAACTATCTACTTCCTACCTACATCAATTCAACCTCCCACTTTCATCTAATCCTACTATTTTTATCTTCTGAAAACATGGACTTACTAGTACAGTGTTCTAAAAAAAAAAAAAAAAAAAATTTTTTTTTGTCCATTTAACCACAGTAACTTTTAGTTATCTCTTAGAACTAAAATAGTAAATTGTTGCTATCTTTTGTGTAATCTTTATGTAGGAGCTTTTCTCCCCAGGACTCCATTGAAAATGGGCTCTTCTGGCCCAATGGACTATCCTGGTTAACCAACTGCAAATAAATAAAAATAAATAATAATCAGATAAGAATATGCTTATGGAGGGATAGGGAGTGACAAAAGACAAAGAATAATAAAGGAAAGGTTACAGAAATAAGGGAAAAAGATGACACACACACACACACACACACACAAAGCATTAGCATACTATCACTTAGTGAAAGTCTTAAGGAAGTAAATAAAGTACAGTTGTGCAAACTCTAACCATAATAGTAGATGTCCTTCTCTTCATGGTTGCAGTATTCTTCACTGAAGGGTCTCCTGCCAGTGATGGCCCAACATCCAGACAGTATACCAAAGCCTTTAGATTTTATAGGTGCCATACATCACACATATGTTCCACGCGTAAAGGTAATATACGGACACAAATACTTGAACTCAATTACTCCGGAAAGGACAAAAAAACCCCCCCAAAAAAAACAAGCACAACACGGAACAAGTAAATCCAGAAGAAAAAAGTTCAGAAGGGAAAAGAAACAAAAGCCTTTCAGCCAAGAGGGTAACAAAAGACAGCAGCAAGAGTCATAACAGAGGGGGTGGGACCAAATACGGAAACACTGAAGAGAAGGACATATTCATTTATTGTAAGATTTTCTACAACTGTCCTATGTCCTTCATATCACTGTTACAGTATTCTTCACGTTAGCGAGAGTACAAGAGCTAAGAAAGCGGCTGTGAGGAGGAAGGCACAGAAGAGTCCTCTACAAACCCATGCAGGGCAGCCCTGGCAAAATCTGCACTGGCAACAACATCCAGTTTATAATGCTTTGTAATACTATGAACACAGGATCGCGTAGCAGCCTCAAAGATGGAACTGGTGTCCAAACCCTTGAAAAAGGCACAAGAAGAAGCAACTGCCCTAGTGGAATGTGCCTTTATAGATGAAGAAAGAAATTTGCCTTGAAAGGAATAACAAAAGGAAACAGCTTTAGAAATCCAAAAGGAGATGGTTTGTTTGGAAACATCTAAACCCAAAGTCATGGGTGAAAAGAAACAAAAGTTGCTTAGATTTGCCAATAATCTTTGTTTTATCCAAATAATATCGGAGCTGTCTGTGCAAGTCCAAGGTGCGGAGAATGTTCTCACTGGCAGACTGTGGAAAAGGAAGGGAGCTGAATAGACTGATTAAGGGAAAACTCATTAACCACCTTAGGCATAAAAGAAGGATTATTAAACACCCTGTCTCTGTGAAAAACTGAAGAAGGAGGAATGGCCATAAGAGCCTGAAGCTCAGACACTCTTTTGGCCAAAGTAAGAGTCAACAGCAGAACAGTCTTCCAAGTACAAAGTTGCAAGGAAGCTAAACTAGCAGGTGCAAAAATAGCCAGAGTCAATTATTCAAGAACAAAATGGAGGTACCAAGAAGAAAGAATAGGCTTTCTCTGGGGTCTGATATGAAGGATGCCTGTAAGAAACTGCTTGTACTCAGAGAGGCCAAAGGAGGGTTTAAGGGCAGACAAGCAGAGACAGCGGACAGCTGAGTTTTCAATGAAGAATATGCCAAGCCAACATGCAGCAGATCACACAAATTAAGACTGAACCAGAGGAATCCCTATTGAAAAGGGGAACCAGACAGCAGGAAAGGCACAAAACAGAACATCTTTCCACTTTACACGCATAAGTTTTCTGGTAGTGGGTTTACTAGCCTCATACAGAACCCAAAGCACATCCTCAGAAAAGAGGTGCCTAAAAGGGATCAACACCCCATCACCAACAGTGTCATTCAAAAAGTGGACAGGTGAGGATGAATAAGAGATCCCTTACCTTGTGTGAGAAGATCCACCCAGTGATGTAACGTGTGGTAAAGTACAGTTTTGTACCTACCATAAATGTAGATGTTCGAAGATCCACATTGCTGCAGTCCTTACACTTGGGTAGTCCGCTGTCCTCGGTCGGCCCGAATATCAAAGTATAAGGCTGACGTCGGTCAAGGCGCATTTGACTGACATCAGGACGTCAGGGTACAAATGCGCATGACCGACGTCATATCCTCAGTCTTTTCTTGCCCCAGATGTCAGAAGACCCTAAAAATAAAGGTCAAAACCAAAAGACAGCAAACAACCAACCAACCACCCTTGCACTAATTATATGTATAATATATACAATATACACAATATGTACAACCCAACCCACACAACCACCTCTAACTACAGAGGGAAGGAGGGAGGGTAAATTGGACTGCAGCAATGTGGATCTTCGAACATCTACATTTATGGTAGGTACAAAACTGTACTATGTTCTTCATCTCACATTGCTGCAGTCCTTACACTTGGGTAGAATCCCAAAGCAGAGGTAAGGGAGGATGGCTAACTACAAGGAAGCAGGAGCTGCCAAAATGCCCTGCAAAACAGCAGTGGCAAAACCAGCCCTGGATTTAGAGTAAAGTGGCAGGTGATAATGCCTAGAGAAAGTATGCACTGAACTCCAAGTAGCTGCCTCCAAAATATCCTTGGTTGCCACTCCCTCAAAAAGCTGTTGAAGTGGCAGTAGCCCTAGTGGAATGAGGCCTAATCCCAGCTGGAATCTCCTTGCCATGATGGGAATAACAGAAAGCAATGCAAAACCCAATCCACTTAAAAATAGTTTGTTTTGACACAGGCTTGCCCTGAGAACTCAAAGCAAAAGAAACAAACAACTGCTGAGACTGCCTGAACCCTTTAGTTCTGTCCAAATAATAGCAACTGCCTGTGTACATCTAAAGTGTGCAAAATCTTTTCCCCTTTATTTTGGGGATTTGCATAAAAAGTAGGCAAATGAATAGTTTGGTTTAAAGCCACACTAGAAACCACCTTAGGCATAAAGGAAGGATTAGTGCGTAATGATACCCTATCCTTATGGAAAATCAAGAAAGGCTCAACTGCCATAAGGGCCTGCAATTCAGAAACCCTTCTTGCAGAGGTAATGGCCAACAAAAAAGCAGTCTTCCATGACAAATATTTCAACTCAGAAGTAGCTGCAGGCTCAAAAGGTTGTAGAGTGAGTTTCTCCAACACAAAATTGAGATCCCAAGCAGGAGTAGGAGCTCGTGGGGTCTTATATTCTTTGCCCCTCTAAGAAATTGCTTGAACAAAGGATGAGAAAACAATGGTGGGTCACAATCATAGTGAGCCGAAATTGCTGCAGCATGAACTTTAATAGAAGAGAAAGACAAACCTTTGTCTAGTAACTCAGTAAGATATTGAAGAGCCACACACAAATTAGGCTCAGAAACATCAAAATCTTTGCTGCACTCCAAAATAAAAATCTCTTCCATTTGTCTGCTTACACTTTCCTTGTACTAGGCCTTCTAGCTTCCAAAATAACATTCAAAACTTGCTGAGGAAGTGGAGGCCCACTATGGTTCAAAACAGAATATGCCAGGCTGTTAGGTGCAGAGAGTGAAGCTTGACATTGAGCAAATGGCTGTCCTCCTGTGACAACAGGTGTGGAATCGAAGGCAAAGGCCATGGAGGCTTCCGTACCAGACTTCTCAGTAATGGGTACCAGTGCTGTCGAGGCCAATCCGAGCTATTAAAATCATCCTTGGCTTGTCCTGTCTGACCTTTAGAAGTACCTTTGGGAGGAGAGGCAGAGGTGGAAAGGCATACACATGAAGATTGCTCCAATTGAAAGAAAGAGCATCCACTCTCCAAGCTGTGGGATGAAACCTTTTGTGCAAAACTTTGGCAGCTGATGGTTTAGTGGAGAAGCGAACAGATCTATGTCTGGAGTTCCCCATGACACTGTCAATTTCTGAAATACATGAGGATCCAATTTCCACTCGTGGGGATCCATAATTGCCTGCTCAACACATCTGCTAAGGAGTTCTGTGCTCCTGGCAGAAACCTTGCCTGAAGATTGAGCTGTAAACTGAGAGCAGTCTCCCACAAAATCATTGCTTGCCTGCATAGAGGATAAGAATGCCTTCCCCTTGCTTGTTGATGTACCACATGACAGTTGTGTTGTCTGTTAGAATCAACACCTGCCCTGGAAGAAGTAATTCCTTGAAAGCTATTAATGCAAACTGGACTGCTAACATCTCCTTCATGTTGATATGTAGATGTTGTAGTCTGGCAGGCCACTTGTCTTGTATCCACTTTCCATTTAGATGAGCTCCCCAAGCTTTGTCTGAGGCATCTGTCGTTAAAATCTGACTCGCCTCTGGCCGGGTCACAGAGAGTCCCTTGTTTAGGTGACATTCCTGAGCCCACCACAAAAATTCCTTTTGAATGCAAGGTATTATTTGAATGACAGTGTCCAGATCCTGGCAGTGCTGTGTCCATACATTTTGAGATACCATTGTAGCTTCCTCATATGCAGTTTGGCATTGGGAAGCACCAGAATACAAGATGCCATGAACCCTAAGGCTTGAAGGACTGTCCTTGCAGTCAGCCCGGACTGATGAGATAGCTGATGGAAGTAAAGGGATAGACTCTTTTGTTTGTCCGGGGTTAAAAGGCCATCTGGGATGCTGTATTCAGTCTCACACCCAGAAAGCACATGTCCTGAGAGGGTACTAGACTGGACTTTATTTCATTCACAGAATACCCCAGGCATCTTAGCACTGCTATCACATATTCCAAATTATGAAGAAGCTCTTCCCTTCCTTGAGCCAGAATCAGGCAGTCGTCCAAATAAGGATAGATCTGTATTCCTTTTAGCCTGAAGAAAGCTATCACTGGAGCCAGAACTTTCGTGAACACTCTGGGCAGTAGATAAGCCAAAGGGCAATGCAGAGAACTGATAGTGAGAAGTCCCAGCTCGAAAACGCAGATACTTCCTGCAACTTAGTCTGAAAGGAACATGAAGGTAAGCCTCCTTGAGATCCAAAGTTACCATCCAATGATCTTTGCCCAGCAGAGGTAAAAGCTGCTGCAACGTCAACATTTTGAACTTGGGAATGTCCAGATAAGTGTTTAGGATAGATAAATCCAAAATTGGTCTCCACGTGTTCCCCTTCTTTGGTACTAGGAACAGGCGAGAATAAAATCCTAGGCCCACTTCTGGCATAGGGACCGGCTGTATGGCCCCTATTTGGAGCAACAGAGAAACTTGCTTGTGAGCTTCTATTCTTTGTTGAGGAGGAACGTCTGGCATGCCTTTGAAAGGAGGCAAAGTATGGAAATAAAACCTGTAGCCGTGGTGTATGATATCCAATACCCATCTGTCTTGGGTAATTAAACTCCAATTTTCTTTGAAAAGTGCCAACCTTCCTCCCAAAGGTGCTGCCAGACGAGAAGGCTCTGGCAGCTGAAAAGGTAGGTCATTGGGTCTGTTTACGAAAGGACTGACCCTGCCCTCACCCGAAGACTGTGCAGGAGAACTCCCTGTTCTAGGCCTGAAAGAGCCCTGAGCTCTACCCCTACCACGTCTAGATCTACCCCTAGACTGGGAATCATAAGAAGGATCGTCCACCACTAAGTAGGCCAATTTCTACTAAACTTTGGAGGCTGGACCTGCAAAAAATCTTTAACAGTCTGCATAGACTTAGCCTTGTCTACCATTTTCTTTAAAACTGCCTCAACAGGAGAACCAAACAACACGTCAGATTGCAAAGGAGCATCTAAAATCCTTGTTTTAACATGGTCAGACAAATTCTGATCCCTCAGCCAGGCGTGCCTGCGAAGAACTGACCCAGTGGCAGCCACCCTAGACGAGGCCTGTACAGCATCAAAACCACATTGCAAAGAATGCTTACCCACCTGTTCAGAAACATGTACTAAATCTTGCAACTCTTTACAATCAATACCTTCTGCCAGGGCATCAACCTTAGCCTTCAATTGTGAAAGGAGATAGTTTTGGTATTTCAACATGTGAAACTGGCAATTCAAAGCCCTCATAGCAAGAGTGGAAGAAGTATAAACTTTCTTTCCCCATCTATCCAAGGCCCTGGCTTCTTTGTCTGCAGGAACCGGATTCTTTAAAACAGAAGCCTTAACACCTTTAGGCCCCTGGCTAACAGTTTCTGGGTCTGCCCTAGGACTCTTAAAAAGAAACTTATGAGCTTCAGGCACCCTGTAATACCTATCCGGTTTAACAGGAGCAGGAGGCACAGAATCAGGATTAAGAGAAGCCTCTGTAAAAACATCTTCCACTACATCTAAAACAGGAGGTATAGCCAAAGGCCTATGCTGGGGTAAAAACAAAAATTCCCTAAGCCTTTTCCTGGAATCAGAGAAGTCCTGACCTTCCCACTTAAAATGCTCCCTCATGGAATGAAGAGTTTCTGAAAAAGAAAAATCCTCAGGAGGAGAAGCAGAAGGAGTAGAATCATCCACATCAGAATAAGGAGAGTACTCCTGCAAGTCTTCAGCCGAAGACTCTGAAACATCTGAAGCCTGCTCAAAACTCCCTAGCTCAGGCTCCACCCTAGGTCTCTTATCAGGAGGGGGCATAGAACCCCTAATCAAAGTAATCAAATCTTCTGCCATTTTAAGCATATGCTTCTTAGGCACAGTTCCAGAAGAACTAGGGGTGACA
Source organism: Protopterus annectens (assembly GCF_019279795.1). Taxonomy (NCBI): domain Eukaryota; kingdom Metazoa; phylum Chordata; order Ceratodontiformes; family Protopteridae; genus Protopterus; species Protopterus annectens. The sequence continues at coordinate 1,068,606,848 of NC_056737.1, forward strand.
CCAATTGAAACTGAACCTGGCCTGCCCCTGGGAGAAGCCTTTGAAACAGAAGGAGAGGGCCTAGCCACCCTAGGAAGGGAGGGGAGTATAGTAACCTGAGAAGCCCCCTCAGCCTGACCTGCCTCCTGAGAGGCCACATCTTGCAATAATAAAGTCTCACCCTGGGAACACAAAGAAACCTCCGGTGGAGCCACCGGCTCCACCAACACCTCTAAAGAACCAGCGTCCGGTACAGACGGTTCTTCTAGCCTAGGCTTAACTGCTTTGTCCTTGCGCTTCTTCGAAGAGGAGGGCGGAGCATCCGGCGGCATTTTATAATTGCACCGCTTCCCAAAGACTAACCTGGCACAATCCAACCTTCTCTTTATAGTGCGTTTATTGAATCTAGCACAAGAGCGACAGCCAACAACATCGTGCTCAGGCCCTAAGCAAGGAATACACAAAGTATGATAATCTCTATGCGGTATCTGTTTCCCACAAGAAATGCAATTATTGACTTTTTCTGACATCCGGTAAATCACTGAGGCAAGAAAAAACTAAAATATTCCCAAACGGGGTATTTAGCCAACTTTGAACTCGGTCTGAAACTTCGAAAACGAAAAATCTCAGAACGCCAACCGGCACTTGCAATACTGCTTCTGCATCGGACCATGCGGCAAAAAAGACTGAGGATATGACGTCGGTCATGCGCATTTGTACCCTGACGTCCTGATGTCAGTCAAATGCGCCTTGACCGACGTCAGCCTTATACTTTGATATTCGGGCCGACCGAGGACAGCGGACTACCCAAGTGTAAGGACTGCAGCAATGTGAGATGAAGAACATCTGCCACTGGCCAGATGAAAAAGAAGGGGAAACCAGTGCCATCTTGGCCAAAAAAGAGTCACCAGCAAGACTTTGGAAGGAGTCCTGCTTGATCTTGTACAGAACTCTTGGCAGCAGAAGAAGTGGGGAAAGACATACAGAAACATTCCCTTCCAAGGAAAAGACAAGGAGTCTCCTTTCCAAGGAGGATTTGGTACCCTCACACAGAATAGAGGAAATCTTCTGTTCAGAGGGAAAGCAAAAAGATCAAACTGAGGAATACCGCACCAATGGACAATGTCCAGAAACACATCCCTGTGAAACAGTCCTTTGTGAGCCTGTGTTCTGGACCTTCTTTGCCACTAGATTGTGCTCTGAAGGAATGTAAACTGCCTGAAGAGTCACCTAATAGATGAAAGCCATATCCCAGGCCTGAAGAGCCAGGTTGCAAAGGAGATAAAACCCCATACCTCTGCTTGATGATATACCACATCATGGTGGTACTGTTCATGAAGATTTTCATGAGTCTGGGGAAAAAAGGGAATGAAAGGCCTGCAAAGACCGAATCAAAGCCCTCGTCTCTTACATTTCTATGGTCTGATCTCTGTTGAACAGGCCAGAAACCCAGAACTTTAAGAGGGCCGCAAGAAACACCCCACCGCAGGTCTGAGGTGTCTGTGAAAAGATCTTGGTAGGAACTGGAACATAAAATGGCAGTCTCAGACTGACAGAAATTTTCTGAATCCACCACTGGATCTCAAGTCTGAGACAAGGAAGCAAAGGAACATGGAACTCTAGGGGATGCAAATGTTGAAGCTACGCCGATTTGAAGTACCACTGACGCTTCCTCATATGGAGTCTGGCAAGAGGAAGCATGGGAATGGTGGAGGCCATAAACACCAGAATCCTGAGAAATTCTCTGGCCATGACAAAGGGCAGCAGAAGAAGAGACTGGAAGAAGGTGGTCAGAGATAAAACCTTGAGAACAGGAAAATAAAGCCAATATGGGAATGGTCTTAATCATGCATCTGAGAAAAATATGATCCTGGAAGGGGCATAAGAGATGACTTCTTGAGATTGATTGTGAACCCTAGACCTTATAAAAGACAAGTGCTAAAGTGAAGATCTTGTAGAAAACTTTTGGGAGAAAGAGCCTGGATAAGAAGGTCATCTGGATAAGGGAATATCTGTATCCCTCAAAGTCTCTAAAAGACTATAATGGGAGCAAGGCATTTGGTAACAGTAGAAAGGCCAAAGGTCAAAGCAAAGAAATGAAAATGAGAGAACTGTGACGCCCCTGCACTGGCCTACTCCATCCTCACCACTAGCACCAGTGAGAGAAGTGCACATTGGGAGGATGACAAGTACACACACACAGTAAAGTACAATTTCACTTAAGAGCACACAGAGATCACAGAGTACCATGCTGCACTGTTCCATAATATGCCTGCAACCCTAGGCTCCACCATAGTCATTTGGGATTTTCCTGGCTGGCTCCCTGTAGCAATAGACCCCCCCCATCAGACTCCTACTGCCTTGTACTGCAAATAGTCAGCACAAGGGCCTCCCTGTCATGGTAAGATTTCATCATGTTAACATGGCACAATTTGTGCCCCTGCCTCCTGCCTAGCTATTCTACCATGGAGTTAACATTACTGACCTTCCTTACTATTTTGCAGGGTCCATCCCACAGGCTTTTCACCCTTTGAGTTGCTGTATGGGCATAGGGTGCCTGCAGCTGGTTGTGTCTGACAGGAATGAGAACCATTACCTGCTGCCCTAGAGCATACTCTCTAGCTCAAGCATTCCTGTCATACCAGACCTTTTTCTGCTGTTGGGCTTCTGCCAGGTTCTCCTGGGCCAAGCCCATGAGTTCTCTGAGCCTTGTCCTGAGGTTTAGGACATATGCCATAACAGACTCCTTGTAGGATTCACACGCACCCTCCCACTCATCTTGAATCAAATCTAGAGGTTCCCCTCACCCTATGGCCATACAGCAACTGAAAGGGTGAAAAACCTGTGGATTCCTGGGGCACCTCTCTGTAAGCAAACAACAGATGGGACAGATAATTGCCCCAGTCCCTTAAACTGGTCTGCAAATGCCCGTAGCATCACCTAGAGTGTAGAGTTTAACCTCTCAGCAAGACCATTAGTCTGGGGATGGTGAGGGGTGTTCTTTAGGTACTTCACCCCACAGTACTTCCACGGATAAGCCAGCAGGTCTGACATGAAACTGGCACTTCTGTCAGTCAGTATTTCTTTTGGGAAACCTACTCTGCTGAAAATGTCTAACAAAGCATCTGCCACCTTTTCTGCCTCAATGGAGGACAGATCCACTGCTTCAGGGCATATGATGGCATAATCTACTACCACTAGGATATACTTTTTCCCTGTGGAACTTTGGGTACTCAGAGGCCCCACTATCTATAGCTACCCTCTGAAATAGCTCCTCAATCACAGGCAAAGGCATCAAAGGAAGTTTCACCTTGTCTCCTGCCTTCCTTACCTTTTGGCACTGCTCACAGATCCTGCAGTACTCTGTTACATCTCTGGAAATCCCAGGCCAATAAAAGTTCTGCATAATACTTCTCTTTGGATGTTTTATGCCCATATGACCTGCAAAGGGAATATAATGAGCTATGGCTAGAAGTGCCAGACGGTAGTCTCTGGGCACTATCAACTGCTGTATTCTCTCACCCACTAGCTACCTCCCTTAAGCCTTGTAATGTAGGGTCTGAGAGCTGAGCCTGTCTCAACTCTCTCTTAGTCACCCTTCCCAGATCCCCTTCCACAGGACGTCTGGCATGCTCTGACAGTGGTGCCTCACGGTCAGCCTGAGTACTACTACTACTCACCTCTGCCCTTGAAGTCACTCTGTCCAAGGGAACATCAGTACCCACAAGCAGCTGTGGCTCACCTTCAGTCTCACTTCTACAGGGCAGACCCCTCCCTGAAGGAACCACCTCACCAGTCCTGGCTACAAGTAAGCGGTCTGTCTGGGTCTCCCACAGGCTACCAGACCCACATGCTTGTCTCCAAGCGTGACTGTGTGTAAGTGCATGCAAACACGGTACTGCATTATCAAAATCATTCCCTATCAGGACATCTGCAGGGTGGTAGTTTGGTACCCTTGTTGTCTTGAGACAACTTACTACTGGCATTTTGTCATTCCCACTTACTGGCTCTCCCACCTTTTGTTCCCCATCTTGCCTCCATGGACATCTATATGCTAAATGGCCCCACTGGTTGCATTTAAAACATTTAACCCTTGGTCCTGGATGTGTACCTGGGCTAGTGGCTTTCCCCACTATTGGCGGACTCTGTTGGGGCAGTCTGGGCTGCCCACCATGGGTTCCCTTAGAACTATGAACAGCACTGGGAGTCCCTTTGCTGTGCAGTGATGCCCTACTTCCTAGGTATAGGTCTCCCTTCTTCCCCAAACTCCTCTGCAGTATTGCATTGTTTGTCAGCTAACCAGATTCTCATGTCCTCAGCCAAGGTGCTTTGGGCCTCAGCAAAAGGTCTGCCAGCCCTTCAAAAGTGGTGACCTGACATCTACTCACCCACCTATGAAAATAAGTGCTTAGTTCAGCAACATATTCACACACACTTTGATCTGCCTTGCATCTATGCTCACAAAACTATTTCCTATAAGCTTCAGGTATTAACTTAAAACATTCTAGCAAACACATTTTGACTGTATTATAATTTAAACAATCAGTATTGGCAGCTTGGAAATTACAGTTAAAGATTTACCATAGAGTAAGGGGTTCAGGAACCATACCCAGAGCCCTTGGTCAACTTTATACTGTTTACATACCCTCTCAAACATATGAATGAAACTATCAAAATTATCCCACCTGTAAATTGTGGAAGACATTTACTAACCTTTGCTGCTTCTGGGTCTCGGTTTTCCCTTCCCCATTACCTCCATGACTCTGGCAAAGAGTCAGCATCTTCTTTTCATGTTGCCTCTGTCTCTCCTTCTCCTCCGCGTCCAGGTGTCACAGTTTCTCATTTTCCTCAGTCTCTATGCTGCCTCTACTTCTAAATGCTTGGCCTCCAACTCAGTCTCTTTAATTCCAGATGGATTTTTAAGTCCTCTGTGGAAAGGCTGAGCTGTCCATTTTCTGAGAGTTGTACATCTCCATGGCCAATCTGATTGTCTTCCTGGTTGCTATTCTGTGATGCAGCTATAACTAAAGCTGCAATAATGTCTGCTTTAGTTAGGTTGGCACGCACCAGTCCTTTAGCCTGGCACATCTTAGCCAATTGGCCCTTTGTCAGCTTGCCATACTCCTCTGCTGACATGCTTGCCTGCTCTCCCTGACTAGCTCACCTAACAAAAAAAAATGAAACAATTGTGATATGAACTATGAATGTTCACTGCATGGCTGATTGTACACCCACTGAAAGTGTTTGTACTCTCAAACACTTTAAGTGACCACTGTACACAAGCTACAGGAATTCAATATCCACACCACTGCAAGACAATTAATATGTGATGTGGCTATCTCACCACTATCAACCAATTAATATGTGATGTGGCTATCTCACTACAGTCAAACCAATTAATATGTGATGTGGTTATCCCACTACAGTCAACCAATTAATATGCAATGTGGCTATCCCACCACTGCCAAACAATATGTGATGCCCCTGCACTGGCCCAGTAATCAAGGAGCCTCAATCCTCACCACTGGCAACAGTAAGGGACATACACAGTGGGAGGATGACAAATTCACATACAGTAAAGTGCAATTTCATAGGTTCATAGTTTAGTACTAGGTTAACTGCCCTTGCAAGCCATTGGAAGCCTAGCCAATTATCCCTTGTAAGACTCAAACCCTGCACCTTGTGTTTGTAAGGCAAACATCTTAACCATTAGGTCATCCTCCCAACCCCCTTAAGAGCACACAGAGATCACAGTCAGTCTGGGGCTGGTTTCTCCCTCTTTCTCCAGATCCCCTATAAGACTCCCCACTGGCACAGCTATAGGGTTAAGATCTCAGCCAAGTAGCCAAGCTAAGATCTCCAGCACCCTCTCTGTCTAACCAGTGCTTCATGTCCCTTGAGATTTGATTGATACACACATACACACCCACACACACACACAAATGGGAAATGCTGGCACAGGTTTAATAGCTATGCCCCCTTCTGCCAGACTATAAGGTAGTACCAGCTGCCACCAGCCACCCTTACTAATCAGCTACTATAAGGCCCTTACCAAAGGGTGTCCAATCCTACTGTGTACTGTTACTATTATCCAAATGGAAAGTGTGACCAAGACTTTCAAGGCTATTTAGAAGTGGCCTGTACAGTGTCATCAAATACATATGCAAGTATGCAAAGAGCTTAAATATCTCTAAACAAACCAACCACAATTAAAATGTTTAAATATATTTAATAATAAATAATAAAAGAACAAGACAATACTCAAACAACACAGTAACTAGAGAGTTCAAAATCACAGGAAATATTTTAAAACAACATTGTAGGACAGTCTCAAATAAATACAGAGAGCATCTAAACTAATATTTACTATATTCCTATCTACATTGGATGTAAAGTTTAAACACCCCTGTTAAAATGCCAGGTTTTTGTGATATAAAAAAACGAGACCACAATAAATAATTTCAAAACTTTTCCCACCTTTAATGCGACCTATAACCTGTACAATTCAATTGAAAAACAAACAAATATGTTAGGGGAAAATATATAAAAAATAAAAAAACATACAATAAGCTGGTGCATAAGTGTGCACACCCTTAAACAAATACTTTGTTGAAGCACCTTTTGATTAAATTACAGATTTCAGTCTTCTTGGGTATGCACCTGCCACCAATTAAAGAAACTCTGATTAACTCCAAATGAAGTTCAGCTGTAGTTGTAGGATTTTCCTGACATTTACTCAGTTGCCTGCTACAGCAAAAGCCAAGCCATGGTTTGCAAAGAGCTTACAAAGCATCAAAGGGTTCTCATTGTTGAAAGGTATCAGTCAACAGAAGGGTACAAAAAAATGTCCACAGCATTGGATATACCATGGAACACAGTGAAGACAGTTATCAAAAAGTGGAGAAAATATGGGACAACAGTGACGTTGCAAAGAATTGGACGCCTCTCCAAAATTGTTGAAAAGTCAAGATGAAAACTGGTCAGGGAGGCTGCCAAGAGACCCACAGCAATACAGAAGGAGCTGCAGGAATTTCTGGCAAGTACTGGTTGTGTACTACATGTGACAGCAATCTCCCATATTCTCCATATGTCTGGACTATGGGGCAGGGTTGCAAGATAAAAGTATTTTCTTACACAGAAAAACATCCAGGCCCAACTAAAATTTGCAAAACAATACATCAAATCTCCCAAAAGCATGTGGGAAAATGTGTTATGATCTGATGAGATCAAGGTTGAACTTTATGGCCACAATAATTAAAGATACGTTAAGCTCGAAAACAATACTTCACATGACCAAAAGAACACCATCCCCACAGTGAAGCATGGTGGTGGCAGTATCATGCTTTGGGGTTGCTTTTCTTCAGCTGGAACTGGGGCTTTAGTTAAGGTGTAGGGAAATATGAACAGTTCCAAATATCAGTCACTTTTGGGCCAAAACCTTCAGGCTTCTGCCAGAAAGTTGAAGATGAAGAGGAATTTCACCTTTCAACATGACAATGACCCAAAACATACATCCAAATCAACAAAAGAATGGCTTCACCAGAAGAAAATTGAAGTTTTGGAATGGCCCAGCCAGAGCCCAGACCTAAATCCAATAGAAGATCTGTGGGGTGACCTGAAGAGGGCTGTGCACAAGAGATGCCCTCGCAATCTGACAGATTTAGAGCGCTTTTGCAAGGAAAAGTGGGAAAATATTGCCAAGTCAAGATGTGCCATGGTGATAGACTCCTATCCAAGAAGACTGAATGCTGTAATTAAATCAAAAGGTGCATCAACAAAGTATTAGTTTAAGGGTGTGCAACCAGCTTATAAGTTTTTTTATTTTTTATATTTTTACCTCTAACAAATTTGTTTGTTTTTCAAGTGAATTGTGCAGGTTACAGGTGACATTAAAGATGGGAAAAGTATGATTTATTGTGGTTTCATTTTTTTATATCACAAAAACCTGGCATTTTAACAGGGGTGTGTACACTTTTTCTATCCACTGTATATTTAAGAGATATCTCTGTACTCTAGACTTACTTACAGAGCAAGGTACATGCAGATGAGAAGTGCTGAATGAATGTTTCTAGGTCCAAGAAAAGATAAAAAATGCCGAGTCTCTGAGAGAGTTCCCAAATTAATATGAAAACATTAATGCTGGGTTAGCCTGGATGACATCACTCTGTCACCTGCCTTCAGTTCCCAAGCTAACAGAAACTTAACAAAATTTAACATTTCTCTGTGAAAAATACATATCTCTCAGATGTTTGCTCAGAAATGGAAGTTGTAAAACAATTAAATACTTTTACATTTTAGACCTAGTAATTACTTCTCTCCAAGACAACAGAAAGAAACTCCTAGTTCTAGACATTGTGTCTGCTTGCTGCACTGAAACCACTTTTTATAGGACATCATAAAGCATTTTTAATTTCATCTTATTTTTTTGAAGTTTTGCACAATGTTCCAGCTTCTACTATTAAAACATACGTTTGCACAGGTACATAGTTTATACAAAGGATATAAAAAGTGTACACACCCCTGTTAAATTGCCAGGTTTTTGTGATATAAAAAAATGAGACCACAATAACTGTTCATATTTCCCCTCCACCTTGATTAAAGCCCCAGATCCAGCTGAAGAAAAGCAACCCCAAAGCATGATACTGTACTGCCTTGCTTCAATGTGAGGATAGTGTTCTTTTGATGATGCAAAGTGTTGTTTTTGCGCCAAACATACCTTTTGGAATTGTGGTCATAAAGTTCAACCTTGGCCCTCTCAGACAATAACACATTTTCCCACATGCTTTTGGGAGACGATGTATTGTTTTGCAAATTTTAGCTGGGCCTGGATGTTTTTCTGTGTAAGAAAAGGATTCCATCTTGCAACCCTACCCCATAGTCCGGACATATGGAGAATACGGGAGATTGTTGTTACATGTAGTACACAATCAGTACTTGCCAGAAAATCCTGCAGCTCCTTCAGTGTTGCTGTAGGTCTCTTGGCAGCCTCCCTGACTAGTTTTCATCTTGTCTTTTCATCAATTTTGGAGGGATGTCGAGTTCTTTGCAACATCACTGTTGTCCCATATTTTCTCCACTTTTTGATGACTGTCTTCACTGTATTCCATGGTATATCCAATGCTGTGGACATCTTTTTGTACCCTTCTCCTGACTGATACCTTTCAACAATGAGATCCCTTTGATGCTTTGTAAGCTCTTTGCAAACCATGGCTTTTGCTGTAGCAGGCAACTGAATAAATGTCAGGAGAATCCTACTAGGACAGCTGAACTTTATTTGGGGTTAATCAGAGTTTCTTTAATTGATGGTAGGTGTGTACCCAAGAAGTCTGTATGCTGTAATTAAATCAAAAGGTGTTTCAACAAAGCATTAGTTTAAGGGTGTGCACATTTATGCAGCCAGCGTATTGTATGTTTTTTTTTTATTTTTTATATTTTTACCCCTAACAGATTTGTTTTTCAATTGAATTGTACAGGTTATAGGTCACATTAAAGGTGGGAAAAGTTTTGAAATGATTTATTGTGGTCTCATTTTTTATATCACAAAACCTGGCATTTTAACAGGGGGTGTGTACACTTTTTATATCCACTGTATATCTAAGAGATATCACTGTAATCTAGACTTACTTACAGAGCAAGGTAAATGCAGATGAAAAGTGCAGAATGAATGTTTCTAGGTCCAAGAGCAGATACAAAATGCAGAGCCTCTGAGAGAGAGTTCCCAAATTAATATCAAAACATTGCTACTGGGTTAGCCTGGATGACATCACTGTCACCTGCCTTCAGTTCCCAGGCTAACAGAAACTTAACAGAATTTAACATTTCTCTGTGAAAAATACATATCTCTCAGATGTTTGCTCAGAACTAGAAGTCATAAAACAATTAAATACTTTTACATTTTAGACCTAGTAATTATTTCTCTCCAAGACAATAGAAAGAAACTCCTAGTTCTAGACAGTGTCTGCTTGCTGCACTGAAACTATTTTTATACAACATTGTGAAGCACTTTTAATTTCATCTTACTTTCTTGAAGTTTTTTAAGTTAACAATGTATGTTCCAGCTTCTACTATTAAAACATAAATTTGCACAGGTACATAGTTTATACAGTGGATATAAAAAGTATACACACCCCTGTTAAATTGCCAGTTTTTTGTGATATAAAAAATGAGACCACAATAACTGTTCATAATTCCTCTCTACCTTGATTAAAGCCCCAGTTCCAGCTGAAGAAAAGCAACCTTAAAGCATGATACTGCACCGCCATGCTTCAATGTGAAGATGGTGTTCTTTTGGTGATGCGAAGTGTTGTTTTTGCACCAAACATACCTTTTGGAATTGCAGCCAAAAAGTTCAACCTTGGCCTCATCAGACAATAACACATTTTCCCACATGCTTTTGGGAGACTTGATGTATTGTTTTGCAAATTTTATCTGGGCCTGGATGTTATTCTGTGTAAGAAAAGGCTTCCATCTTGCAACCCTACCCCATAGTCCAGACATATAGAGAATATGGGAGATTGTTGATACATGTACTACACAACCAGTACTTGCCACAAAATCCTGCAGCTCCTTCAGTGTTGCTGTAGGTCTCTTGGCAGCCTCCCTGACCAGTTTTCATCTTGTCTTTTCAACAATTATGGAGAGACGTCCAGTTCTTTGAAACGTCACTGTTGTCCAATATTTTCTCCACTTTTTTATGACTGTCTTCATTGTGTTCCATGGTATATCCAATGCTGCGGACATTTTTTTGTACCCTTCTCCTGACTGGTACCTTTCGACAATGAGATCACTGTCATGCTTTGTAAGCTCTATGTGAAACATGGCTTTTGTTGTAGCAGGCAACAGAGTAAATGTCAGGAGAATCCTTTAGGACAGCTGAACTTTATTTGGGGTTAATCAGAGTCTCTTTAATTGATGCAGGTGTGTACCCAAGAAGACTGAATGCTGTAATTAAATCAAAAGGTACTTCAACAAAGTATTAGTTTAAGGATGTGCACATTTATGCAACCAGCTTACTGTACATTTTTTTTATTTTTTATATTTTTCTCCTAACAGATTTGTTTGTTTTTCAATTGAATTGTACAGGTTATAGGTCACATTAAAGGTGGGAAAAGTATTGAAATTATTTATTCTGGTCTCATTTTTTATATCACAAAAACCTGGCATTTTAACAGGGGTGTGTAGAGATTTCTGTTCTTTTCCAATAGGGTACACTGTAGTTACATTTTAGCTCAGTACTTTACACACACTTCTGCACCAGTAGTGTAATTTACACATAACATATAGTTCTCTTACATTTGTAAGACAAGCATATGAATCATATTACTGTTCACAAATGACATGATTATTTACAAAATTCCAGATAGCTGGGCTGGCAGTGTCACTTTTCTATACAAATCATATTAATATTTTCAAGTGACAGAAAAAAATTATTTACAAAATTCCAGATAGCTGGACTGGCAGTATTTCCCTGGTATCACAAGGACAAAACAGAGAAGCGTAAAAATGTCCTGAAGAGAAGGTGAATAGGTGTGAAGAGAGGTATCCCCGAGGTCTAGAGAGACCAAGAAAGTCTGGGGAAGAAAATGAGGAAGCAAAGTCTAAAGAGGCAGCATCCTGAAAGAAGGGATGTTGAGAAAAGTGTTGTGGGGAGAGGCATCTAGAATTGGTCTCCAAGTCGCCTCCTTCCTGGAATCAAAAACATCCTTTAGATAAAACCACTTCCCACTTGAGTGGGTATAACAGGCTGAATGGTGTCCTGATCCAAAGGGGACTGCGAAAACTCTAGGAAAAGAGAGTTTCTCTGGAGGAAGTTCCAGAATGCCTGAAAAGGTGGGATGAGATTTATATATTATAAAATACCCCTGAAAAATGACAGACAGCACCCAATACTCTGAGGTGATTTGTTGTCAATTTGGGAGAGACAGAGAAAGACAGGGGGCACAAATATCAAACAGAAACAAGCTTATCCTTAAAGAAAGTCTTCTAAAACGCAGGAGTCTGAGTTGACTTAGCAGAAGGAATAAATCTGGACCCCTTCTTACCTTTGTGAGATTGATAAATCTGCCTGCGCACAAAGGCTGATTTAGAAGGGCAATCATACATTTATACAAATAAAACAAATTCTTTTGAGACAATCCCATTTGCAAACATTTTACATCACAAACCATACTGACATAATTCTCGTTCCAAACATTAAACATTACTTATAATCTACCCAATCATTGCCAGTCAAACCCAATCATTTCCAGTAAAACATTGCATAGCTCATTCAAGTCCTGCCCTCTTTTAAACCTCATTCCTTCTCTGTATGTATTGTTCTCACAATTCTCCTATGTAATTTGCTCCCACCCTTTTCTAAATATCCCAATTCCAGTTGTTTTATCTCGGTTACTATATTTACTACTTCTAGTACTGTTGGTTTAGACTTTGATTTCTATTTTCTAATAACTGCTTTCTTGCCAGCCACCATAATTAGATTCAGCAAGGCCTTACTATGTCTAGGCAATTCCAATTCTGTACCATAGCTTAGAACAATAATTTCCCCAGTTACATCAATTTGCTCACCTAGCATCTCCGACAGACTAGTCCACAGGAAATCTTTAAAGTCTGCCAACTCATTACATGCAAAGAAAAATATGTTGCCAATTACCTCTTTCTTCCCCATCACAACTCCAACATTTGCTGTCTACTTGAGGAACAATTCTCTGGAGTCTACTTGGGGTATAAAAATATCTATGTAAAAATATCAAGCAAAAATCCTAAATCTTCTAGATTTTGTTGCACATTTGGGAGACATACATGTACCCCCAATTGTTTCTTTGTAAATTGCTTATCCAATATCTCTTCCCAATCTTTTCTAACCTCCTCTAATTGATTCTTATAGTTATCATGCAACATTATATGTGCTCTACTAATTATTCCTTTTTTACAGGCAGCTTCTCTTTTAGATTCTACTAAAACTCTACCAGTGCTTGTCTTTTATTTAGGAACCCCATCTCTTTCTCTATACTCCAATATCAAACCTTGATAGGGAAGGGAATATGTAACCTGCAGTCCAAATAAATTCTTGGCGTCTTCCTATTCTACTACCTTTCCCTCTCTGGTTATTTGCTCCCAATACCTTGGTTCTAGTGACAGTTTTTTCTAGTAAATTCCAGCCCCCTCTTGCCTATTGTCTGTATCCCTAATTGCAGTTATCCCCATCAGCAGAATCTCCTTTCTCCATTCCCGTGCTGACTTAGTTCTTAGAATACATTCTGCTACTTTATGAATAAAACATTCTGTATAATTACTATTCTCCTTAAATGCCTTCATCCAAAATTCCAGTCTCTCCTTGTTTCTTGAGCTATCTCCCCGTTTCATCATTATTCCTTTTCCAAATTGAATTATAGTTTTCTGCTTCTGTTATGCATAGGAGCCTTAGCAGCAATGCTCTGAAATAACCCTTCAAATCGGGTAATCCCAATCCACCTTGTTCTTTTGGAAGAATCCATTTATCCGACTTGACTTTTGCAGTCTTCCCCTACCATATAAAATCCTCAGCAGCTCAGCCTATTAGTGGGACTCAATCCATGCAGTAGGAATCTCTTCCTCAACAGACTTGAGGAGCCCCTCTTGGACCTAATCAAGCATTGTTCCACCTCAATGTCTAGAGCAGATATTTGAAAAGTCTCAGAGGATGTGCAAGAACTCAGATCCATGATCGCCTCCTATGGGGTCAAGTCAGGGGAATCCAATGCAAGCACCAGACATTCTTCAGGGCTTTCACTAGCTTCTAGAGATGTCTGGTGGAGGCTGGATAGCAAGCAGATCAGGCCTAGACTTTTTGGCCTTCTTGGAAGACAGCTGTCCCTCGGAATGAGAAGATTCTGCCACAGTACCCTCAGTCAACATCTTATGATGCTGGTTCTCAAGGTATATGAAGAGGGAAGATAAATGACTATGGAGGGTTTAGGAACAAATGCTTGACAGACAGAGTACCGTATATGGTCATGGGAAGCACCTGGGAAAAAAAGACACTGGTTGTGATGATTCTGATGAGAATCTGCCTGCCATACTGACATTCTCCCCTCTTGGATGACATGAGCACAAGTAACAATATCGAGAAGAAACCCCAATGGGGCATTTATCTGAAGATGGCTTGGTAACCAGCACAGCAGACTGGCATTCAGACTGAAGTTTGATAATTGTGTTTGGACTGGCGTCAAAGAAGTTCTGAGTATGTGTGTCCATATGTCAATTTTATGCCCTATGTGGGTAGCATATGTATGATGTACGGCACCTATAAAAATCTAAAGACTTTTCATATACTGGATGGATGTAGGGCTATCCTTGGCAGGAGATTCCTTCTGTAAAGGATACTGCATCACTGATATGGAAGGACATCTTATATGAATGTATGCATTTCCGCCATCTATTTCTTTGAGGGAATTCCTTAGCTTTTAGTCATCATTTATCAAAGGAAAAGAACCAAGTTGACAATAAGGTATTATCTCAGTTTCTGCTGGTGAAGGTTAGAGTTGTTTTCCGTTCTAACTTCCAAAATTATACTGTTCCATAGTCTGACGGCGTACACTGCATACAGTGAATCTCTAACACAGCTATCAGACTTAGAGATGGACATAATATGGAACAACACAGATGGTTTAAAGATCTAAGTTCTCTATTGGGCCTACATTTCATAATGAGAGAATGAATGGCAGTGCATTTTTGGGGAAGTAAACTATATTTTTGGTGAACATCTTCCCAACTTGGAACTCAAACTATGAGGGAGTTAAGTGTAATGTATGTAATGTACAGCATAGGTTCATAGGTAAGTACTAGACTATCGGCCCTGGGGCATATACAAGCCCAGCCAAAAAGGTAACCTGGCTTTTGCCACCCAAGAAAATTATTTTCCTGTGCCACTGTCAAGCAGAGCCACAGAGGTGATCCCTGGGGTGAATTTCCTATTTCCCATCCAGTCATCAAGAGTGCTAATGAGGAGCTTTGTTTGATATAGATAGGTAGTTTATTCCAGAGTATGGGAAGTCCCTGGGACAGGAATCTATCCCTCCAGCATGTTCTGTTTAATGTGGTGACAAGGTTTAGGTCCCTAGAGCGTGTAGCTCGGAGGGATTGGGATTTCTTTAAGTGGAGCATGTCCAACAGCTCTGGGTTTGACATAGCTTTGTATGTTAGGCAGAGATCACCTCTGAGTAGGTGATATGCGGAGTAAAGCTGGAGTTTTTTTGAGATGGTCTGCATAGGGCATCTGTTTGAGGTAGGTAATCTTCTTTGTGAGGTATTTCTGCGGCCTTTCCAGTTGTTGTAGATGTCTTGTGAGGTACATACCAAAAAGGGCATTGTACTCTATAATGAGTGATGAGTAGAGGGGAATAATGACCTCTTTTTTTCTGGATGACAAACCTTTTGTGATGAGGTGTGCCATGTAGAAGGATTTCCTGACTACTGTGGTGATGTGATTATCAAAGGAGAGACTACTGTCCACCTGTGTACCAAGGTCTCTTATCACACTTTCGGTGTTAAGTATACTACCGCCTATGTTGTAGTTCATGGGTACAGAGTTTTTACCAAAGGGGATGACAATGCACTTTTTGGCATTGAGCTTGAGGACATGGCTTTGACACCAGGCATCTGTCTCAGTGAGGCCCTTTTGTAGGATGTCCACATCGTTAGGAGTTTCGATTATGGCTCCTAGTTTGTAGTTATCTGCGAACTTCATTAGCCAAAGACCTTCTGTGTTAATCTGTACTTCAGAGAAGTAGATACCAAACAGGAGAGTACCCAGGACTGAACCTTGTGGTACTCTACTTGTCACTGGTCTAAAGTCAGATTTGAAGTCTGTTACTTTCACAGTGTGGGTTCTGTCAGTGAGCCAGTTGGCAACCCATCTTGTGACATTGGGATTTATACCTAGTTTATTGAGTTTATCTATAATTTCAGAGTGGGGTATGGTGTCGAAAGCTGTGGCAAGATCTGGATAGGCTGTCTAAACCACCTTACCCTTGTCTACGGCTTTGGTGACTGCTTCAAAGAAGTCTATCAGGTTTAGGAGACATGATCTGCCTTTTACAAACCCGAACTGGGTGGGATCCAGAGTTTGGAGATTACCAATGTCTTTGTTTATAAGTTCCATGATGATACGTTCCATGGCCTTGCAGACCAGGCTCGTCAAGCTAATGGGGCAGTAGTTCCCGAGGTCCGTAGTGGCTCCTCCCTTGTGGAGTGGGATAACCGTTGCTGTGCGCCATTCGGCAGGCACAAAGTCTGAGGTGAGGCTATGATTGAACATGGTATTTAGGCGGGGTGCCAGTTCATTCTGTAGTTCATGTAGAACGCAGCCTGGAATGTTGTCTGGTCCCATGGATGCTGTGTTCTTGGCTTGGGAGATTGTGGTTTTTAACTGTGCAGCCGTGATTACAGAAACTTTGCATTCTTCCGGTATAGAGATGGGCTCTTTAGGGGGTGAGAGGGGGGTAAAGTTAGCACTGAACCTATCTGCCAGGATGTTGGCAATATCAGTTGGGTCTGTATTTAGTGCCATTGTGCTGTAACTCAGAGCAGATCTGAGTGTTGCCATTGAGATTCTTGACATAGATATAGAATGCTTTGTGGTTGTCTTTAGAATCAGTGGCGATTTTGTTTTCGTAACTAGCTTTGGAGGATTTTATCAGGGATCGCAGCTTCTAACTGAGGCTGACCAGGGAGCTCCTCCACTCGTGGGATTTTACTCTCTTTTGCAAGAGTTTCTTCCTTCTGTTGTACAGTTTGTTTATGGCAAGGGACCACCAGATTGGCTTCCTTTTTTTGGAGGATAGCATCTTGGTTCTGTTTGGGATAGCACGATCCATGCACTCATGTAAGTGCTTATAAAGTGCAATTGTGTAGGATTCAGTAGTCGTAACTATATTGTCCATCTGCATGGGTATCATGAAGTTCACCACTTCTGTCTTAAGAAGCATGAAGTTGGCTTTGGAGAAATTTTTTACCATGGTTTCCTTAATGGCGGGTGGAGGCAGGATGTGGATATCTAGGGTAATTAGCTTATGGTCGGAGCAGACCAATGAGGCGTTGACTTCAGGTGTGGAACACCAGTCACTCATATTGGTAATGACTAGATCCAGGATATTGTTGCCTCAGGTGGGGGTGTGGATAAGTTTATCCAGGGCATTGGAGTTTATGAATTCCAGAAAGCGTTGAGCGACAAAGTTGGTACACGAGTAGTTTTCCCAGTTAATGGTGGGGTAGTTGAAATCACCCATTATTAGGGTGTTTGGTTGAACCCTAATATTTTCCAGTACATCAAGAAAAGAGGAGTGGGAATCCTGGGGCATGGCGGGTGATCTGTAGCAAACTACAATTTGGATTGCAGTTTTGCCCAGAGTTAGTTGCACTTGGATAATCTCGGATGCATTATGCTGAGCAACTAGCCTGGAGGTGTGGATATCCTTAATGAATATGGACACACCTCTGCCTTTGGTGATCCGGTCCAGGTTACATGGCCGAAAAGTGTGGTATGAGTTATAGCCTGGTAGTGCAGGGGTGCTCTCTGGAGCCTTGAGCCAGGTCTCAGTCACTGCACAGATATCGATGTTCTCCATTTTAAGGAGTGCCTCAAGTGAGTGCATTTTGAGATTTAGACTTCTAGCATTGAGTAGCATCACCCTCAGTTTTTGCTTGCCTGTTCCTGTTACAGTGGTGAATTTGTCATTTGAACCTTGCCTAAAAAAGGCACTATATATAGGCGGCAAGAACCTTAGCCAGTATCCGGAATCCCAGGGGTGACAGGTGCAGGCCATCTCTGGAAAAGCATCGTGGTCTGTCGACCATGTCATCCCAGGCAGACAGATACTGGATCCCTTTAGAATGGCACCAGAAGCTTAGCCAATTGTTGAAGTCAATCATTTTGTCCTTGTACTGCGGCATCATTCTGGGTGATGGCAGAATGCTACTCAGGGCTAGGGTCATACCTTACTGGGCTACAAGATCGGAGAGCTCTTCCATGTCTCTTTTCATGTAGTCCAGGGAGGTACGTCTCAGGTCGTTCACACCAACATGGGCAATGACAAAGTCATATTTGTACTTGTTGTGGAGTGATCTGAGTGCATGGGTTATGTGGCGGATCCTGGCACCAGACAGGCTGCTGACAGTAACCTTCTCCTTGTTTAGCCTGGTGAGTGGGACATCAGTGTGCCTGACTATAGAGTCGCCTATGACTAGTGTGTTGGGTACGTTGTTTTGCTTTATTGGCTGTGGTTGAGTGGCACACTGAGCCTGCAGGCCATGTGTCATTTGGCTTGTGTTGGGGGGTGGAGGTTGCTTGCATTTCTGCTTTGGAGGTCTCTGTTGCTTGAGCAGATTATTATTGAGAGCCTCTGCAAATGTTTTTGTGTTTCTATGTGGGGATTTTGGTGGTGTAAATTTAGTGAGACTATGTGATGAGTGTGGTCTGGTGCAAGTGTTTACCTTCTCCTCTTGAATGTCAAGTTCAGTCCTGATTGGAGAGAGCTTTACCTCCAGTTTGGCTAGATAAGTGCGTCTCTCACAGGTTGTAGTGTTGGGTGGTAGGAGGAGAGGGTTGTCTGTGTACATGAGGCAATTTCTACATTGCCCCAAGATGTCCAGATTCATCAGATAGACAGGAGAGAACACTGGGAGCTGACCCAACTATTTTCCTCTAGATAAGTGAGGAAAGTGAGTACAAGATCTGTTTTTCTCTAAGCAAGTGAGGAAAGTTAAGTACCAAAACTGTTTTCCTCTAGGTAATGAGGAAGGTTGAGTGCTGTAGTAATTAGTAGGTTATTTAGTGCTTACAAGTTCTGAACAAGTGCTGATCACGAATAAGCAAATTCAAGTGCTAAAAGTAAGAATCTGTATCTGGACTAAACTAGTTACAGGAAAGGGGGGAAACAAGTGCAAATGGGGCTTTTAAATCAGAAAGTTGAGAGAGATGGAAAAACTGCCCAAACAACCAATAACTACAATTTCTGGGCCAGAACCACTCCTTATGTGGTAGATAGGTTACCTAGTGCAGTTAGATTTGCACATGGGTTACTGTGTGCTTTTGCAACTATGTATCCAAGTAAAACATGAAAACATAACACTGCTCAACTGTTACGTGCTGTTTATTTGCAAGCAGCTGTGTTGTGACTGAAATTCATATGATGCACTTTGCCTGTATGTTTGTGCTAAACACCATGAGATTCTTGTTTTCTTGGAATTGTAGCTTTGTGGGTCCCATCTAAACCATGGATTACCATGGATACCACAAGTAACCAAGTCACAAAAGCAATGGAATATATATGTTTACAGTGTATACTTACTACTATTAGACAAGTAGGACATACAAATGCAAGATGATGCTAGCAGAAGAAAACCTTTGGTCTGGCAAGTTTTAGTGAGACCTAAATTTAGCACTATGCTGATGCCCCCCCCCCCCCTTACTACCCTTTCTGCAGACACCTCGGAACCATTCTACAGAGAGGCACACACTCCCTCCATCAGAGTAATTTATGGTCTCATTACTCAGTGTAAAATAATATCTTCAAATGTCATTCTTAATTACCCCGTCCATCTGCCAGATTTCTTCTGTTTGCTCACCTTTGTTTCTTCTCTTTAACTGCACAACTACCTACGTGTCCTTGTAGAGGCAGTATTTTTATTTTGTATTCTCATTTTTTTTCACACATACCCTCACCTCTTCTCTTTTTCCTAATTTATCCTAACATGGCATCCAGAGCTGCATACAACACTCCAGGTCAGGGAAGTATGCCTCTGCATCCAAACACCACAATGGTCAGAAATAACCGGAAAACAAAACACTACACATGTTGAAATAAAGTGGCACACGGTTTGCACAGTACGTACAGCCTTTATAAATAGGCAAGTGAAAGTAATAAACAGCCAAATAAAACATTTTAGGTGGTCTACGTACAGGAATGGTAGCAATACAGAGGAAATGTATGCCTTAGCCAAAAACAGCTAAGCAGATGAAAAAAGACAATACCTTAAAGAATGCAGTTTAACTGCTTTATGTATGGGCATTCCACAGACAAGGAAGACAAACTGAAATAAGCAATAAGGTGTAGGGTCCAATAAATGTAAATTTTAAAGGCAGTAATCTGATATTTAATTCTGATCTAACATGTATACCTAAGGGAGTTTAACACAGAAATGCTAAACCAAGGAAGTAGTAGTTACAACGGTCATCAAATGCAAATAAATAAGTCATGTTTTACTTGTATGTGGCAGTCCAAAGATAATTTTTTATGCAAGAAAATAAACTCTGTGCCAAAGAAAAAGAAAACTGTGTTGCTTTTCTTGAATGGATTTATTTGCCTTGGCAAACAACCTCAGGATCTGCAAATAACACGGTGCATTTCCAATCAAGGCAGTAATAAGAAACACAAAATAATAATCAAATAAGCTAATTTCTCAACAAACATGAAGAAAGCACTGCAGCTGAAGAATTTTATGCACGAATGCTACAGCGTTTGAGAGTACTGCAATGATGTAGCAATCTCTTTTCTCTCAGGAGGCTGTATTCTCCATCAATCCAGACAGCATGTTTTATGTTTTCGAGGAGCAAATTGCTCAGCGAGCTGTAACAGCAGTCGTGGTAGTAAATGATGGTAAACAGAATACAGGACCACGAGCTGTGTCGTTTCTTGTTATCATACTGCAGTATTAAGTTATTTAAAAAGAACAATGCATACATCTGCATGTCAAGTGCATTATAGTTATTGGTAAGGTCTGTATATTGTCTGTCTATATGTAATACATCTCTTTTACGTTTTGGTTAGCATGAATAACTTAGGACCACAGAAATGGGGTGCATTACACTAGTGATATTTCAAATCTGAAATAAAACAAGTGAACTGAAACATAAAAAGCACTGCACAGGTTGTTCTGACTATGAATGACAGTGATGATACACAATACGTGTGTGTGTGTGTGTGTGTGTGTGTGTGTGTGTGTGTGTGTGTGTGTGTGTGTGTGTGTGTATACGTGTAAGGACATCAACTAATTGCCATTAGTTTTTTTTTTTTTTTTTTAACTTGGAATGTACTACCTAGTGCCTACTTTGTTCATTTGGGTAGAATTACAAAATTATGCTACCAGATGCCGAGTAAGATGCACGCCATCACATTACTTTTATTATTTATTTATTTAACATTTGTTTACTGGGAAAGTCTGACTTGGAACAAAGCCAATTTTCAGCGGAGGTCCAGGGAGAAATTCTCCAGATGAATGTCTTTGTAACGTGGCAGGAAACCGAAGCACACCGTGGAAACCTAGACGAATGCAGGGAGGACATGCCAGACTCCACAAAGAAGGCACCACAACCGAGAATCGAACCAGAGAACCTCTTGCTGTGAGACAACAATGCAACTGCTGCACCACTGCATCATTCAAATTAATTATGATGGTTAGTGCTCTTAAGGTTACATGATTGATACGAGTCCCCACTACATAAAGAAACGCAGCATATGTTTTTGACAATTCATTGACCATCATCAGTAGTGTTAGTGGCCTAAAAGCTGTATAACATAACTGCAACTCCTCATTCTATGCTCAGAAAACACATCATTTCTTCCTAACTGATAGAAGTAGCTCCAGTTTAAAGGCAGCGAATTGTAACTATGGTCCAGCTAGAAGTCAGTTAAACAGCAAAGTGTCCTGGCTGGGATAGAGGTCACCGAGGTCTACAAAGAACCAAATGTGCATCCGTAAGTTATAGAACCTGAAAAAGCCAATGCAACCTATTAAGCAGTTCCCCTGTGACCTATCTCAAGGATGGAATAGAGATGTAGGACACAGTACGCTTGAACGATACAGACAGCTCCCCAGAAATATACTACCACCTGTTAAGCAATCCATCTGTGATCGTTCCCTGAAATCCTTACCAGATCTGAACAGTAGGATCCTGTACAGCAGAAGAACACAGTTGTCTAAAAGTTGAATACTGACCCACAAGCTATCCCTAAAAATCCCTAGAGCAGAACTCTAATACACAGCACACCAGGACACAGCTCCATTGAAGGGTAATATACAGTCTGCTACGGAAGTCATCTATGACCTCCCCCTGGGATCCTTATTAAATATGAGAAGAGATGTGGAATAAACTGCACCAGAATGACTTAGCTCTCCATAGGGATAATACAGCCGTCTATTTCACCCCAACTAGATTTGGTAGCATCGCTCACTCTCTGTTGCCTCTCCCATCTGGCTCACTGTAAACTCTGAACTCCTCTAACACAAGATCTCCATTACTAACAGAACATCTCCAATCCTATGACAGAACATCTCCATTACAAACAGAACATCCCCATTACTAACAGAACATCTCCAATCCTAACAGAACATCCCCATTACTAAGAGAACATCTCCAATCCTAACAGGACATCCCCATTACTAACAGAACATCCCCATTACAAACAGAACATCTCCAATCCTAGCAGAACATCCCCATTACTAACAGAATATCTCCAATCCTTACAGAGTATCCCCATTACTAACAGAACATCTCCAATCCTAGCAGAACATCCCCATTACTAACAGAACATCTCCATTACCAACAGAACATCTCCATTACTAACAGAACATCCCCATTACTAACAGAACATCCCCATTACTAACAGAACATCCCCATTACTAACAGAAAATCCCCGTTACTAACAGAACATCTCCAATCCTAACAGAGCATCCCCATTACTAACAGAACATCCCCATTACCAACAGAACATCCCCATTACCAACAGAACATCTCCAATCCTAACAGAACATCCCCATTACTAACAGAACATCTCCAATCCTAACTGAACATTTCCATTACTAACAGAACATCTCCAATCCTAACAGAACATTTCCATTACTAACAGAACATCTCCAATCCTAACAGAACAAACCCATTACTAACAGAACATCTCCAATCCTAACTGAATATTTCCATTACTAATAGAACATCCCCATTACTAACAGAACATTTCCATTATTAACAGAACATCTCCATTACCAACAGAACATCTCCAATCCTAACAGAACATCCCCATTACTAACACAGCATCTCCAATCCTAACAGAATATCCGCATTGCTAACAGAACATTCCCATTACTAACAGAACATCTCCAATCCTAACAGAGCATCCCCATTACTAACAGAACATCCCCATTACTAACAGAACATCCCCATTACTAACAGAACATCTCCAATCCTAACAGAACATCCCCATTACTAACAGAACATCTCCATTACTAACAGAACACCCCCATTACTAACAGAACACCCCCATTACTAACAGAACATCTCCAATCCTAACAGAACATTTCCATTACTAACAGAACATTTCCATTACCAACAGAACATCTCCATTACTAACAGAACATTTCCATTACTAACAGAACATCTCCAATCCTAACACAACATCCCCATTACTAACACAACATCTTCATTACTAACAGAACATCCCCATTACTAACAGAACATCCCCATTACTAACAGAACATCTCCAATCCTAACAGAACATTTCCATTACTAACAGAACATCTCCAATCCTAACTGAACATTTCCATTACTAACAGAACATCTCCAATCCTAACAGAACATTTCCATTACTAACAGAACATCTCCAATCCTAACAGAACAAACCCATTACTAACAGAACATCTCCAATCCTAACTGAATATTTCCATTACTAATAGAACATCCCCATTACTAACAGAACATTTCCATTATTAACAGAACATCTCCATTACCAACAGAACATCTCCAATCCTAGAAGAACATCCCCATTACTAACACAGCATCTCCAATCCTAACAGAATATCCGCATTGCTAACAGAACATTCCCATTACTAACAGAACATCTCCAATCCTAACAGAGCATCCCCATTACTAACAGAACATCCCCATTACTAACAGAACATCTCCATTACCAACAGAACATCCCCATTATTAACAGAACATCTCCATTACTAACAGAACACCCCCATTACTAACAGAACACCCCCATTACTAACAGAACATCCCCATTACTAACAGAACATCTCCAATCCTAACAGAACATTTCCATTACTAACAAAACATCTCCATTACTAACATCTCCATTACTAACAGAACATCTCCAATCCTAACACAACATCCCCATTACTAACACAACATCTTCATTACTAACAGAACATCCCCATTACTAACAGAACATCCCCATTACTAACAGAACATCTCCAATCCTAACAGAACATTTCCATTACTAACAGAACATCTCCAATCCTAACAGAACACTTCCATTACTAACAGAACATTTCCATTACCAACAGAACATCTCCATTACTAACAAAACATCTCCAATCCTAACACAACATCCCCATTACTAACACAACATCTTCATTACTAACAGAACATCCCCATTACTAACAGAACATCCCCATTACTAACAGAACATCTCCAATCCTAACAGAACATTTCCATTACTAACAGAACATCCCCATTACTAACAGAACATCTCCAATCCTAACAGAACATTTCCATTACTAACAGAACATCTCCAATCCTAACAGAACAAACCCATTACTAACAGAACATCTCCAATCCTAACTGAATATTTCTATTACTAATAGAACATCCCCATTACTAACAGAACATTTCCATTATTAACAGAACATCTCCATTACCAACAGAACATCTCCAATCCTAGCAGAACATCCCCATTACTAACACAGCATCTCCAATCCTAACAGAATATCCGCATTGCTAACAGAACATTCCCATTACTAACAGAACATCTCCAATCCTAACAGAGCATCCCCATTACTAACAGAACATCCCCATTACTAACAGAACATCCCCATTACTAACAGAACATCTCCATTACCAACAGAACATCCCCATTACTAACAGAACATCTCCATTACTAACAGAACACCCCCATTACTAACAGAACACCCCCATTACTAACAGAACATCCCCATTACTAACAGAACATCTCCAATCCTAACAGAACATTTCAATTACTAACAGAACATTTCCATTACTAACAGAACATCTCCATTACTAACAAAACATCTCCATTACTAACAGAACATCTCCAATCCTAACACAACATCCCCATTACTAACACAACATCTTCATTACTAACAGAACATCCCCATTACTAACAGCACATCCCCATTACTAACAGAACATCTCCAATCCTAACAGAACATTTCCATTACTAACAGAACATCTCCAATCCTAACAGAACATTTCCATTACTAACAGAACATCTCCATTACTAACAAAACATCTCCATTACTAACAGAACATCTCCAATCCTAACACAACATCCCCATTACTAACACAACATCTTCATTACTAACAGAACATCCCCATTACTAACAGAACATCCCCATTACTAACAGAACATCTCCAATCCTAACAGAACATTTCCATTACTAACAGAACATCTCCAATCCTAACAGAACATTTCCATTACTAACAGAACATTTCCATTACTAACAGAACATTTCCATTACTAACAAAACATCTCCATTACCAACAGAACATCTCCATTACTAACAAAACATCTCCATTACTAACAGAACATCTCCAATCCTAACACATCCCCATTACTAACAACATCTTCATTACTACTTGTACTTTCTCCTACAGCGAGCAGCATGTGCACTAATGATCATAACTGGCCAGCAATTCAGGCACCTCATAAGGACTTGAAAAAACTTAGAGGGCTTTGTGGTATGGACACCAGACAAACATTAATGTACAGAGCATTATACATTATTATAAACCTCTGACTCCTGCATTTATATTATAAACCTCTGACTCCTGCATCACTCTAAGCACAAATAATCACATAAGTACTGTCCATTTTCAACAATTCATCAGGCTGTCCTGCAAAGAAGCAGTGTAAGCTAAATGAACTAGTTTGCCAAAAATGTATGCAAAATGTACAACTGAATCTTTTTTCTTTTTTTTTCTTTTCTTATTTCTTAATGCTGAACGATCTGAGCTATTTTTTTAGCATCTGCTCAATCATTTTGACAAATCCTGAAACTAAAAGAGTTTAACACACACACACAAACACACACACACACACACAAATTAGATATTCTTGAAAGTGAAAAGGGCTAGCAGTACTGCATGTATAGCACAGGGAAATGGTAAACCTTTGTCTCGGTCACTCTGTATGCCACAAACTATAATTAAAGTGGCTAAAGACCAAAGACAGTTACAAATGCCATCTATGTTAAGGCACTCTGCTGCAAACACAGGATACAAAATATACATTTGTCTGTGGGCTGCTTACTAGCATAATATCTCTAACAATTTAGCACAGTTATGGGTATGCATAGTAACTTTGTAATGGTCTCCTGCACTCTGTATATTCTATTCCAAAAGGAGCCTGCTTGCACCTCTGATGTAGTGCACAGTGTACAGTCTCCTCTTCCCATTTCACTTTATGTAAATGTGTAATGCAACTGCATGTACAGTGCACATCAAAAGGAGCTTGTTCTCATCTCTAATGCACTATGTGCCACCACTAACATCGCTGCACAAACTGTTAAGTGTAGATATTCCTTGCTCCACTGGGTAGTTTGTGCTTTTTTGCACTATGTTACTTCCAGCATTTAGCTTGTTGCTCTACCATGAATACAATCAGTACTGAGGACCTCAGTATTGAGGTATCAGTACTTAACACATGGGTACACATGCAATTGCACTATCACAGGACAAGTGGCAAAAGTCCAAAGTAAAAATGAGAACAGTGCCTTTGATAAGGAAAGTAATAGCAACATGAACAGTAACTATTGATCTGAATGCAAAGCACTGATATATCTGTGATTCTATTAAATGCACAGAGCATAATGCTCTAGAACACAGACAGGCTTCAATACCTGTTCTGAATCACATGCACCAAAGCTGGTCATTTTATATTACATCAGTGTACAAGGGTGCACAGTCACACAATATGGTTATAAACTTCAGTAAGCAAAAAGAAATACCCATCTAAAACTATAGAAAAAATATAGTACTGACATGAAAGCCTCCTGTATGGATGATAAATGCATTGCACAGTTTCTTTAATTCTAGGTTCCTCTAACCAAATTCTCAGCTAATCATGTCCACCTACCTCATACACTCCTAAACTGTCCAGATTTTTGCCTAACAGTTTTGGTCTGGTCCTCATAAGTTTGTGGTTTTCTGGCAAATCTTTTGAAAATTGAAGTCACTAAATAATGACACATATTTACATTATATTCCGTTGTCACCTCACAGTAAGACGCTGTCCGGTTTGATTCTCAGGTAGAGCGTCTTTCTGTGTGGAGACAAATGGACCGTCGCATTTGAAGGTTGTGCATCAGGGCTGGTAACTCGGCACATAAAAATCAACTACCAATCATTAGCGGACCGGAGTTCCGCTGTGGCGACCCCTAACCGGGAAAAAGCTGAAAGACACAAAAACAACATTTACATTATATTCCTCCACCCACTACTCCTTTTTCCCATTTTTGCACATGGGGTTGAGGGTGTCACCTCGACAGTGACAATCATATAGAGCCAAGGTTTATACTGCTGGGTAGCTAGCCCTGCTGCAGTAGTTCTTTCGCATCACACACTCGCATACATGCTCACACCTATGGTCAACACTGAGTGTCCAATCCACCAACTGCATGTCTTTGGAATGTGGACGGAAACCAGAGCATCTGGAGGAAGTCTATGAAAACATAGGGAGGACATGCAGACTCCACACAGAGGGCAGCCCATCAGAGAATCAAACCAGGACACCTCTTGCTGTGAGTCAAAAACTCTATCTGCTGTGTCACAGTGCTGCCATATTTAAGTTACATATCCTTCAGAAAATCCATGCAAATGTGAAACCTGTTGTGATGCTCCAGCACTGACCCAGTAATCAAGGAGCCTTAATCCTCACCACTGACAACAATGAGGGATATACACAATGGGAGGATGACAAGTACACACACAGTAAAGTGTAATTTCCCTTAAGAGCACACAGAGATCACAGTCAGTCTGGGGCTGGTTTCTCCCTCTTTCTCCAGGTCCCCAATAAGACTCCCCACTGGCACAGCTATAGGGTTGAGATCTGAGTTGAGTGCCAAACCAAGACCTCCAGCACCCTCTCTGTCCAACCAGTGCTTCGTGTCCCTGCCCAAGTAGCTGACACACACACACACACACACACACACACACACACACACACACACACACACACACACACACACACACTGAGATTTTATTTATATACAGACACACAAACACACACACCTGGGAAAGGCTGGCATAGGTTTACTAGCTATGTCCCCTTCTGCCCAGACTATAAGGTAGTTCCAGCTCTCACCAGCCACTCTTATCAGCTACTAAAGGCCCTTAACAAAGGGTGTCCAAGCCTACTGTGTAATCTTATTATTAATACAAATCGTAGTCTGACCAAGAGCAAGGCTATTTAGGAGTGGCTTGTACAGTGTCACCAAATAGATATGCCAGTACTCTAAGAGTTTAAATATGTCTCACATGTATCAGCCACAAAGATAGGTTTAAATATATTTAATAATAAATAATAAAAGAACAAGACAATACGCAGTCAAGCAACACAGTAACTTCAGAGTTCAAAATCACAGGAAATATTTTAAAACAACACAGCAGGTCAGTTTCAAATAAATACAGAAACATCTAAACTAATCTTTACTATATTCCCATCTATGTCTAAAAGAGATACTATGCCCTAAATCTTACTTACAACGAGGCAAGTGCAGATGCTTATGATGATGAGTGGATGTTTCCAGGCCAAAGACAAAATACAAAATGCACAGTCTCTCTCTGAGAGAGTTCTTAAATTTATATCAAATATTGCTGCTGGATTAGCTTGGATGACATCACATTTTGTCACCTGTACTTTACTTTCCAAGCTAAACCCTAGTGTCCAACATTTAACATCTCTGTGTGAAAAATACATATCTCTTAGATCTTTGCAAGTCGTAAAACAATAAAACACTTTTACATTTTAAACCTAGTAATTACTTGTCTCCAAGGCAATACAAAAAACTTCTAGCTCTAGACATTGTGTCTGCTACATTGAAACTGACAGATAACGTCTCTTGTTTATGGCCCAGCTTATAAAGTAACTTAACCTCAACTATTCTTAAGTTTTGTAAGTTAACCCTTTTATGTTCTAGTTTCTACTGTTAAGACATACATTTGCACAGGTTTAAAGTTTATATGCATTTCTGTTCTAAGTCAGCAGGGTGTGCTGTGGTTGCATTTTAGCTCAGTACATAACATACAGTTGTGTATAAATCATAGCAATATTCACAAATGACATAGAATTACATTCCAGATAGCTGGGATGGCAATATTTCCCTATATCATACCTGTTATTCTAGCAATTTTCAGTTTACAAAAGCAGTATTTAAAATCATTCCCTGAGTTTGGGAATTTGTATCCCATTATTTTTGGCTTTGTTCTGACTTCTTACACAAAGTGGTAGAAAGGTGAGCTGCTCTACCTCCAGCTACCATGGACACTGTGTCCCCTCTGACTGACTAGTTCATTTCTTCTACCAGTTGTGTGGTAGCACAACTGTCTACTCCATTCCTATCTCCGTTAACTACAAACTGGCTGCCTCTGTCAGCCTATAGCTTCTGGTGTAATTAATGAGAAATTAAATCATAAATTTTCAAAGTATTACCTTGTCCTCCTTACCACAGCTTTAAGAGTGCACCTTAGATAGTGCATAAAATGGAAACAGCACTGGACAGAACCGAACTGTATTCTGCATGAAGTACTCCACTGGTTGTAGACGAAATGTATCTCTCAATTAATACTCTGTTAGTTATGCTCAGTGTGCTCACCTAATTCTCAAGCATATAATTGTTATATGAAAGCTATTTACAGCCCTTTGTTGCCTTTTCAGACCCATGGAGAAGGGATACTGTACAAATACTTCATGTTTAAAAGCTGAAAAAGTGTCTTGTTAAAACTTTAAAATCTGTCCTGTTTATCCTTCCGCCTTAAAAAGTGGGAACATTTTCCCAAGTCTTGAAATTACCTACAAACTCTCATGTATTACATCTCATTTGTGGTATGTTTTTAATCAATTATAGTTATGCAAATTATTTCCACAAAGTCCTTATAGGTGGATAATGATGAAATGCCACCACAAATGCAGACTGACATCTATATTAATTGCGTATGTACATGCATTCTTTGTTAATTTATTTTTTCCAACAGGGCACTATTCTAAGATACAGTTCAGCAGAAGGGTTGTCACCTGCTATGCAGTTTACCTCTCCAATAGTAAGGTCTCTTCTACATCTGGTCAGCATCCCTCAATGTGCATTTCAATTACTCTTCTCTAAACAATGGACCTCTCTAGCTAATAGAACACCTCTACTACTGTGTGCTCTTTTTCCCTTTGAGCAGCATACACTCTGTTGAACACCACTGGCTAGTTTTTCTGATATCACAAGTGCTCCATGGGTCCTGATGGGAACTTAAAAAAAACATTGAGGGGCATCCACATCAAGGCCCAGACGTCAGGATGGTTCACCTGGAGAAAACTGTTGCACTTAATGTTATGTCTAATGAATCTAGCGACTCAGAATTGGAAATTGATGATGATTTATGTAATTTGTCTATCTATAGTTATGAGTTGGAATCTGATATTTTGAATGTTGAGAATGAAATACCTAGTGATAAGAATGATGTTTTTTGTACTGGTTATGGCAGACTAACATTACCAAAATTTAAAAGAGAAAATACGTTCATGCCATATATTGCTGTACCAGCTATCTCACTATTTCAGAAAGTCCTGTTGAGGGAAACTGAAAATTGTTTTAATGAATTTTGTAGAAAACAAAAATGTTTCAATTTAAGTAAAAATGAATGGCAAGCTTTAAAAGCTTTGAAATTAATGAAAAATGAGTATATTTTCAAACCTGCCGATAAGCAACTGGGTCATAATGGATAGAACCAAATATTTAAGTATGGTGAATGATTTGTTGGAGAGCCCTGAAGAATATATAAGACTGGATAGTGACCCAGTAGTGATCTATAATGATGAGTTGTTGTTCCTGCTGGAAAGAGGTGAGCGTTTGGGTTTTCTTATGCATAGTGATGTCAAGAAACTATACATTCCTAAACCAGTCTCTCCCACTATGTACGTATTACCCAAAATTCATAAAAATTTGGAAAAACCTCCAGGAAGACCTATCATTTCTGGAATAGGTTCTTTCTTGGAAAATGTTAATTTATTTTTAGATTTACAACTCAAACCCTATCTTTGCAAGGTAGCTGCTCACATAAGAAACACTCAAGATTTAATTAATAATCTGAGAAATGTCAATTGGGACTGTGATTACTATTGGGTCACTATGGATATTAAATCTTTATATACTAACACTGACATCAAATGGGGCATAGAATCAATACTAAATATTATGGGTGAGGGACCTAAGAGTAGTTTCATTATTACTCTATTGGAATTTTGTCTAACTCATGGTTATTTTTGTTTTCACAATAAATATTACCTGCAAATAAAGGGCACAGCAATGGGTGCAGCTTATGCACCCAGCTATGCCATCATCTATATGGATTATTTTGAAAAGAAATATATCTACTCTACAAATTTCTTTAAGGAAAAAGTAATACTATACAAGCGTTTCATAGATGATTTAATCTTTATTTGCAAGGGAGATTTCTGTGATTTTCTGGATTTTTTTGAAACACTTAATTTAAATGAACATAAATTACAATTTTCCTATGAAATGAATAGAAATGGGATCAACTTCTTAGACTTAACTTTGTTTGAAAAGGACATGAATATTGAGTTCAAACCTTTTAGAAAGGCAACTTCAGTTAACTTGTTCCTACATGCCACTAGCATGCATCCTGAACATCTACTTAAGGCCCTACCCTATGGGGAATTTAAAAGAATTCGGGATCATACTAGTGTTAAGGAGGATATGGATGTAGAATTAGATGTAGTCATGCACAGATTATTAGATAGAGGATATGAATTTAATGCTCTATCT
The DNA here is from genome assembly GCF_019279795.1 of Protopterus annectens. Taxonomy (NCBI): domain Eukaryota; kingdom Metazoa; phylum Chordata; order Ceratodontiformes; family Protopteridae; genus Protopterus; species Protopterus annectens. Next base: position 1,068,638,873 of record NC_056737.1, read on the forward strand.
GTATGCAGAGAAAGTGTGATTAAAAATGTTAGAATAATTAACAGAAGGGATACTAGGGATACAAACTCTGATAGAAAATTGATTAAAGTTAGGGAAAATGTTGAAAAAAATGTTGAAAAAATATTTTTCATAACTAAATTTTCTCCTTTCTCTGAAACGCTAGTCTCTGTAGTTAATAAATTTTGGTATCTTATCTGTGAGGATGACAATATTGGTGAATTATTCCCGAATAAAATAATTTTTTCTTTTAAACGGGGGAAAAATTTAAGAGAAATCCTGAATAACAATTTCATACAATCTATCATTCCTATTTCAGTGAGGGTAGGTACTTTTGCTTGTGGATCATGTAGTATATGTAATAGAGTTGTTGATATTGTTAATATTAACAATGTCACTCACACTTCGAAACATTTCTTTAATTGTAAATCTACTAGCATAGTATATATTATAGGGTGTTCTTGTAAGGATGTTTGGTATGTGGGACAAACCAAAAGGATGTTCAAAATTAGAATTTTAGAACATCTGAAGGATATAAAAAACTTGAATATGGCTAGTCCTGTTGCAAAACATTTTTATGGTTGTGGTAACAGTTTAAAATGTAGCGTATTGGGGAAACCTTATATTCGTAAGGGAGATGATGTAACAACTAAACTCTTGGAACTGGAAACTAGGATGATAATTAAATATAAAACTTTAAAACCATTTGGTCTGAACCAAGAGCTGGGGACATAATTGATCATTATTATATTATGGTGAAATTTCTATATACATTATTATTTATATATTCCATAATAAATATAAGGATATCTATTAATAACATTAAGTAAGTATGTATCTTGTTAATTCTATTTATTGTGAATGAAATATTGAACTGTTGAATTCATTGCTTATACTAATTTTGTATAATTACGTATATAAACTACATAACATATGTTTCCATGTTAATTTTTGTTAGAATAGTTATTTAACATATTGTTTCTATTTAACTTTTTATGTATATAAAGCCATTCTGATATAGAGCTTAGGATGCTATGTAAGATAAATGTCCAAATTGTATTCTATATTTAAGTAGAGATCACTTTAAATTTTGATGTTTAAATATACCAATTGATAATTAATCAATTAGTGGTTGATATAAATAGAGCTTAATTTCAAAGCTGTAATGTGATCCTTTGAAGGCGAAAGGCCGAGGTACCAGATCGAAAATAAAGAACTTGGTGGAATTGGACTGTGTGGTTTGTGGCTGAATAGCGGTTTGGGAATCTGCTTGTTTGTTGTTTGTCAGGATGGTTCACCCCTTCCCACCTACTCCAAGTCACCATTACTTCAAAATCTCGTTCCTTGATACAGCTAACATGAAAATGCTCATCCAATAAAAATCTCTAACTTAACTAGCCCATAAAAAACAACACAGCATATCAATTCTTATCCAGTACTCAATCTTTAGTGTAAATGCATGTGTTGAGCATTCTTTGTGCACAAAAGATAAATATCTTGAATAATCTTGAGTTTCAGTACCAAACCAGACATACTTTGCACTAGAAAGAAAATAAATGTCATACTTCACATTAGGCAATAAGGCCACCATTACGGAACATCCATCAAATGGTCTCCCTACAGGGTTCATTCCTCTCAGCAACACAACTAACAGATGCTAAGAATTACTTGCAGATAGACAATTAAATTCCAGCTTGTCCTCATCAAACACACCTGTATGGTCAAATATTCATCCATGCCCACATTCACTCCAAAATATATCCTGTGCAATATGACTGGCTTATAAAAATGCAACATACCTGCCTTTTATCTGATCTACAGTTGGCTCTGTCTGCATTAAACTGATATTGTAAATGCCTCTGAAAACTTGTCAAAAAAGTAGGTTCTCCAGGCCACAATATGTTCAGGAAAAACAGGCTCCATAAAGGTTCTAGTGGGGTTGATACTTTTTGTTGTGACAACCTTATTTCTTACTTACCACAAACAAAACCACACTGTGAACAAAGGGAGATCTGATTCATATAAAAAACAAATACAGTGAAGTCATTACTAGTAGCTTGTATATACATCCACCAAGGGTGTAAACCAAACTCATTATGGGTGAACGTTGACTTTGCCAGGAAACTTTCAGTAGGTTAATCTCAGTTACCCATCTCTCTAGTTCAGTGTCTGCACTTAGATGATAACTCTCATGACCAGGACAGATAAAATACCTGGGCATGAGAACACTCTTGACTGGGTCCATACTTCAAACCAAAAAAGAATGCAGTCATACAAGGCACATCAGCGACCATCTTCCTACATTTGTTGCAAAAGGGTTACAGTAAAATAGGTAAATAACTGCTTTTCTAGAAACATGAATATTTAACTCCTCCACCTTCACCCATGTACTAAATACTGTTAACTGGACACCTCTACTCCAGTTACTACTGGCAGTTTCATCACATCAATTTCATTTTCCTTAGTATTGCAAAACACACATCACTTCTGATAAAAAGTAAGTAAAGTCTATTAGTCTACCCCACTATAAAGTCTGCAATGATTTGCCAGAGATCAGTTGTGGTCTGCCCGTTATTATTCTAAATTAGACTTTGACTGTATTAAATTCCTAGCACTGCCCAACCAAGTAAACAATTCCATCTTCACTTGCAAAAAAAAGCCTTCTTTCAATCAGCAGTGTCTTTATGTCACGCACCATTAGAAATTTTGGAACAGCACTGACTAGTCACTGAAGCCTGGTAAGAATTCAACTTGTACTCTTTCCCTCAATAGGAAAACCGCTGGTTTGTTAGTTACAAACTTCAAGAATTCCATTATAAAAATTACAACTCACAGGCAGTTTGCTGCCTGTAACTTTTCCAGTACTCTTAATGTATTACCTCTTCCTTAAACTTAAACCCAAAGTAGTTGTCTTCAAGTTTTCTCCCAAATTTCTAAATATCTGAGCAAGTTCCATGGCGTATCAGTCTCTCTTTTCATAAACCCACCATCAAGGAAGGCTATGTCCCTAATATCAGGTACTCACTGTCCCAGCCTACACTCATGGCCCACTGTTTACATTAAATAACTACTGCCTCATTGCTATACTGTCTCCCCTTATCAAAATGTCCTAAGATGTGCTAATTTCAACTGCTGTGAGTCTTTATAAATTACAATTTTATTTCCAGCATTTAAAGCAAATTCAAACCAACTCATGGAAATGGTACAGCTATTCCTGATGTTGTGGAATACATACAGTATGTAATCAGCTAAAACAAAGTAAAATTATTTAATTAAAAAAATCATGACCTACAGAGGCTATTACACCGGTGAAGGGATGAGTTGCCAAGTGAGTCAAATTTTGGTGAAGCTGAGCAATCCTTTTGAGGTAAATTTCAGTATAACAGGTGGTTAATCTCGGCTGAATGTTAACAAAGATACAGCCGTGGCATTCTCAGACATTATTGGTATTAATAAGAGACTTTGGGAACAAGTTAATGAAATATAAATCTTTTGACTTATGATCATTTTTATTTGGAGCACTGTGTTAGTAGCATTGGGCAAGTCCCTCAAGGTTGGAGATGCAAGTTTCCTAACAGTATTAAAGAAGATAATGTACATAAGGAACTTGTTTAATTATACAGAGATAGATGTCACTAAGATTTTAATTAAACATAAAGAGAAAGAAGCAGTTCTGGAATAGCAACTGAGACAGCTGGATGGCAGTGTTTTGAATCAGCATTTTGATGCTTTTCAACAAAGAAGCCACTCTATGTTTAGTAAAATGTATAAACATTTTGAAAGCATCATTTTTAAAAAAAACAAAAAACTTCTGACTGATAAACAGGCATACGAAGGGAACTTAGCATAACTACTGACAATTCAATCAGGTTGCATAACCAACTGGAATGGAGATGTCCCTCCTGAAATGCCTTCATTTTTTTTACTGGAAGAAGAGTTTCCATTCTTTCCAATGTATTCAGGAAGAAATGAATGGGCCGTTAACATGGTCGCGGTCCTATGCAACAAACATTTGCTGAAAAAACAGACCAGATGGAAATTTCAAAGACGGGGGAGGGGGTGCAAGGCCATTCATGCTAAATTCAAAGAGCTCTTTCCCAGTTTTTAACTTAAGTTCCAATGTTTTGATGAAAATGAGTTACAAGTACTCAGTAAGAGATCTTTTATATTCCTTGCCCAAAGGGTGGACCTGGTAAGCCTAATTTCTAATTTCAAAATGTTTTGTAAGATAGTTAAATTTGTACTATTTATTTAATGGCATGAAACATTTCAGTAGTAAAGATAAGTTATTGCAAAGTAAAAAAAAAGTCGGTATAACTTGAATTTATGTGGCAATATAAATGTTTTTGCCAATACATGCAAGAAGAATTTTTATGAAGAATAACTGTAAATGGTTTAGCTTGAACCGTGATGAACGTACAGATGTGCAGCTCTATAAAAATTAAGAAATGTAAGCGATCTCAGACTTTTTAAAAATAGTAAGGAAAATGTCATTGTAATACTAAATTGTGATAACTATGTTAAATGTATGAAAATGCATTTATCAGGCAATTGTTATAGGAAAGTTGATAGCAGGTTTATACAGGAATGTTATATATAAGAGTACAGTTCATTATATACTATGAGTCAATGACATGTTAACAAGTGAATTATACAGAGTTTTAATTATGGATAATCAGAACTTATGCATACTTTTTGGCATACCAAAAATATATAAAGACAAGAAATGTCCACCGTTTAGGCCTATTGTTTCTGCAAAACAAAGCAAGACTATCATTTTTCTTATACTTGGATGGATTCTTAAATCCTATAGTATAAACATCTGGGTATTATTTAAAGGAGTTATGGGCCTTTTTGAATAAATTATATTTCCTATAAATTCAAAGGTACTGAGAAGGCTTTTGTTACTCTGGATGTCACCTCCTTATATAATATGATACCCACAGGATGTTGGAATAGAATTTGTTAGGAGTTATTCAAGTAAATACTTACCAAATGATAATTTAGATACTATTAATATTTAACATTTTAATTTTTTATGTTTGGTAATAAGATAAATCATCATGTTAGAAGAGTTCTAATGCGGAAGAGTGTATAGCAAACATTTTCCAATTTACTGATGGCTCAGTGGGAGAAGGAATTTCTGGAAAAACATCTGTGACGACCGTGCCCTTGCCCAGCAATTAAGGAGCCTCAATCCTCACCACTAACACCAGGGAGGTCGTCTCCTAAAAGACGAAAGGATAACTAATACACACAAGTAAAGTACAATTTCCCTTAAGTGCACACAGCGATCACAGTCAGTCGGAGGCTGGTTGCTCCCTTGCTCTCCAGGTCCCCAATAAGACTCCCCACTGGCATAGCTATAGGGTCCAGATCTCGGCGTAGCTGGCAAGCTAACCTCCAGCACCCTTTCTGTCCCACCAGTGCTTCGTTTCCCTGCCCAGGTAGCTGACACACCACCCACTTTGAGATAAGTATTTATACAACTTCACAGACACTCCTGGAAAAGGCTGACACAGATTCTCCAGCTGTGCCCCTTTACCCAGACTATACAGTAGCAATTCCTGCCACCACCAGCTAATATTATCAGCTACCCAAAGGCCCTCGATAGGGTGTCCAATTATTACTGTGCAATATTATTATCCGATTGGTAATGGGACTATTCAGTCTTAAGGCTTATTAGAGTGGCTTATTACAGTAAAATCTATAAATATGCAATGTACTCTAGAACCTACTTCTCTAAACAAACCAGCCAGAGGTAAAGGTTTTTAAAATATTTAATAATAAATAATTAAAACACAAGACAATACTACTACACCACATAGATATCTAAGAGTTCAGAGATCACACAAACTTAAAACAATACAGTAGGGCAGGTCTAATGTCAAAGAAAAACACTTAATTTAACTTTCTAATCTTTAGTTATTCTTGAGAGAAAACACAGTGCTATAATCTTACTTACATAAAGAGCAAGAAGTGCTGGGGTTGATGGTCCAAGACAAATGCTTTTAGTCTCTCTCTCAACAACAGTTTTTAAAACACCAACAAACAGCTCTGCTAAGGCCCTCCCAAATTACATCATTTTGACACTTAGGTTTTTCCAGTATTCACATTACATCATCTTGACACTTAGTCTAGAGTTCCCAGGCAAACAAACTGCATTATTTAGCAAGCTAACACCTGCTCAGGAAACTACAACAATAAAAGACATTTCACATGTAGACTCTAACAATTATTCCTTAAGTTAAGACAATAGAAAGAATGTGTTTAGCCAGATGCTTTGGCACCATTTTTTAGATAATTGTAACTTCAAACAACATTTGAACTACTTGGCTTGATTTTTCTTACTGCAGATGGCAATGTTGCAACAATCTTGAAGTTCACATTTTACAGTGTTTTCTTTCATTTAAAAACACAAGCCTGTATTTTACATTTATTTATACAAATGATAGAATTATGTATCAAATTCTATTTGACTAGGCTCCCAGCCTTTGCCCATCTTTCCTCAATCTTCACAAAATCCACTACTTTTATTTTAGTGTTTCTATGGAATTGGAGAGAAAAAGAGTTTGAGGGGCTTTTATTGGATTTGAACTCTAATACCTTCTTAAGTGTTATTATTGGGGGGTTAGGACAGAATGTTATTTTTTTAAATATTTTTATTAAATGTTTCTGGAAGACAAGAAGTTTTCTAGTAAAATTTATAGGAAGAGAAAGTATACTAGTGTAAATCAAATTACGTCAACAGATGTTTTCAGTGGTAGCTGCTGCGGTAGCCTTAGCTATATGGGTCAAATCCTGCCAAGGATATAATTTAAGCTCTAAGAGTTCATTGATTGTATATAGTGATACTGTACCAAGTCACTCCATATAAGCTTTGCTGTTCAGCCACACTTACCATTTGGACAATACTATTGCACAATAATAATTGGACACCCTTTAATAAGGGCCTTTGAGTAGCTGATAAATATTAGCTGGGTGGTTGCAGTGATTTCTACTGTATAGGCTGGGTAAAAGGGGCACAGCTGGAGAACCTGTGCCAGCCTTCCCCAGGAGTGTCTGTGTGGTTGCATACAACTCTTATCTCAAAGTGTGTGTGTGTTAGCTACTTGGGCAGGGACATGAAGCACTGGTTGGACAGAGAGGGTGCTGGACGTTTAGGCTTGCCACCTAGGCTGAGATCTGGACCCTATAGCTGTGCCAGTGGGGACCTGGAGAGAAAGGGAGAAACCAGCCCCAGACTGACTGTGATCTCTGTGTGCTCTTAAGGGAAATTGTACTTTACTGTGTGTGTATTTATTATCCTTTCCCTATATGGATGCCCCTTACTGGTGTTAGTGGTGAAGATTGAGGCTCCTTCATTGTTGGGCCACTGCACGGGCATCACACAACAAACCAAAAAAAAAAAAAAAAAAGAAGGGATGTAGGGAGGGAGCAGCTACTGCAGCAGCGGTCATTTGAACAACTAAGTTTCCTTACACAACTGTATTATGTTCATCACAGTGATCACTGCTACAGTAGCCTTAGCTATATTATGGGTAGATTACCAAATGGCAACTTTTAGAATAGTTCTAGAATCCAATCCTTTCCAAAAAGCCATAGATGAAGCCACAGCTCTGGCTGAGTAGGCCTTAACCCTACCTGGAATAGTTTTGTTACAGTGAGTATAACAAAAGGTAATAGCCTTAGACAACCATTTGGAAATACTCTGTTTCGACATAGGTTGTCCCTTCTTCTTGCCTTCAGAAAAAATGAACAATTGGTCCAAAGATCTGAAAGATTTACTTCTGTCAGGATAGTAACAGAGCTGTCTGTGGATATTCAAGGTATGTAGCATCCTTTCTCCCTCATTTTAGGTTCAGGAAAGAAAAATTGGATACCACTTTAGGCATAAAAGGATTAGTTCTCAAAGAAACCCTATCCCTGTGGAAAATGAGATAGAGTTCTCGCAGCATAAGAGATTGCAACTCAGATAATCTTCTTGCATAGTTTAGAGCAATCAGTGAAATTGTTTCCCGTGTTAATAACCTCATGTCAGCCAGGCCAGCCAGTTCAAATGGAGCACGTGTTAGCTTCTGGAACACAGAATTAAGATATTAAGGAGAAGCCACCTGTTTCCTTGGAGGCCTCTAGTGCAAAACCCATTTAAAAAACATTATGACATGAGACTGCATTGAAAGAGGTGCATCTATGGGCAGACATGCTCCAATAGCCAGTAAATGAACATTGATAGAGGAATAAGAAAGGACAATGGGCCAGTAACTCATACAAATACAGCAAATCCAGATAACAACTAGCCCATGCTGGTTATGTTGCTGGCACCAAATAGAAAACCTTTTCCAGTTGCTAATATTTGACTTTCTAGTAGATGGCTTTATTATCTCCATTAGTACCTGTTGCACATCCTCAGTAAACAGATGCTTAAAAGGATTTAAGACCCTATCATCCAGGCAGTCAGCTGAAGATGACTGATGTTACGGTGTATCAAACACCCAGTTTCTTGAGCGAGTAGATCCAGTCTGTAAAGAAGCTTATGGTAACTGCCCCAGGCCATTTCCAAAAGAAGGGAAAACCATGGTTGCCTGGGTCAGAAGGGAGTCACCACTATGACCTTGGGGAATTCCTTCTGAATCTTCAGAAGTACCCTGGATATTACTGGAAAGAGTGGAAAAGCATACAGGAATATTCTTGGGAGTCCAAGAACAAAATTTATCCAGTTGATTGTTCAGAGAGGAGGCAAAGAAATCTACTTCAGGAATTCCACGGAGATGGATCAAATTCTGGAAAAAACCCTGATCTAGTTTCCATTCTTGAGGGTCTGCCCTGGTCCTGCTCTGCTGTTCTGATACACAATATTACTCTGACAGAAAGTAGGATGCCTGCATAGTGAGATTGCTGTGAAGCTATATCCCAACCTAACATGGTTAGTCTGCAAAGGGGGCACAACCTGGTTCAACCCTGCTTGTTGATGTACTACATGCCTGTGGTATTGTCTAAATCAAGTTGAAGTCCCTGGTACCAAAGATGATTCAGAGAGTTGACTGCCTTGATCACGGCAAGCATATCTTTGATATTTATGTGCTTATGCCTGTCCATGGTATCCCACATACCCTGCACTTTTATCCCTCCTGAAAGTTTGATGAGTCTATGGAGAATGACTCCTTTGGAAGAGGGACAGGAAAGAAGATAGCTGGATTTAAGGATGCCTGTTGTCTCCGCCAAATGGTTTATTTAATGAAAAACCCCAGCACTGGGATTTGAAAAGACAAAGGGTGTTGGTGCAGGGACCAAAGAGATTTCAGATGCCAGTATATCTTATTCATGTGGAGTCTTGCCAGTGGTATCATGAGAATCATCAAAGCAATGAGACCCAAAATCCTGCGATATTTTCTCACAGGGACTGGAGTTTAAGTAGAAAACCTTACAAATGCATCTAGATATAGATCTATTTTTTTCTGTGGAAGAAACCTCTTTGAACTCAGGTGTCTAGATGACATCTTAAGAGCACAATCTTCTGTGAAGGAGTCAAGAAAGACTATTGAATGTTCTGCTGGAATACCAGCTTCTGTAAGAGATCTCTCACCCAAGAAAGCGGGAGATTCCTGACACTTTCAAAAAGACTTTGCAAAGATAAGCAAGTCATCTAAATATGGAAAAATGTGAATACCTTGTAGTCTGCAATGAGTTATTCCTGGAGCCAGACTCTTTATAAATATCAATTAGAATCAACAATTAGAAGAGATATAACTCTATAAGATGTACACAGTTCAGGAGGTTTACCTTGTTTTATACAGGAGAGCTCAATGAATATAACCAACAATGTGGAATCCTAACATTTTGAGCCAATAAAAAAACTTTAAGTAAATTTAATATATTTTTAAGGGAAATAACTTATACATTTCTGAAAATACTATATCTAAATGAGGAGCTTTATTATTATTCAAAATTTTTATTTGTTCCTTAATTTATTTCACTGTTGTATTTCTCATTATTTCTTTGGTTTGTTCTATATTTGATTTATTTTTAGTATTATCTTCTCTAATTTTTTTGATCTATTCTTTTATTTTCTATCTCACTCAATTCAATATAGAAGTTTCTGAATATCTGTAACATGTCTTCAACCGACATTTTCTGATTAGAACCAGGGTTTAATAAACTTTGAATTGGATATGCTTTATTAATTAATATAGTATTAACACACGGCGTTGGTGTGGTATATTGAAGATTTACCCATGGTTGGTGTGTTTTAATCATGAGGGCAAAGTGAACCCTTCCCATCATCCCAATGTTCCCTTTTGTCAGAGCAATTCCCTATATTATGTTCCTTTCACCATTTGAGGGGCATTAATACTCACTTCATCAAGAAAGATGATTTCTTTTTTGGGTTGGGGAAAACAATTTGCCCATGGCACTTTCAGGCAGGTTAAAATTTTACAGTAACAAAACAATTTTTCTGCTCATTAAAGCCACTAAAGTAGCATTCTGTAGTGCTTACAGTAATGACACCAATCCATGCAATAGACTTCCTCAGTTTTTAGAATAGGTTTATTTACAGGTACAGGGAAATGGGTTTCTCAAAGCAAAACAAGGGAAACAACAAAAATCTGGTCTATTCATAACAATCTTTATGGAGTTCAGTTCACAGCTGCAGTATATCTTCATACAGGTTTCCAACTTAACGGTCACTTGTTGGCTCAATAAGCTTCTTCACAAGCACAGGGAAGGTTTGCTAGTTTCTCAATAGTTCCTTTCTCTATCCAAACTTTAGGGACACCATTCACACTTCAGGCAGAGCTTCTAGACTGACTTCTTTCTGACTTGGATCACTTTACATTCTCAACCAGAATTCAGGACTCTGTTTTTTTCTCTCCATGTATTGGCCATTATATAGCCCAAGATTCAATGATCTTTCAGTGGTTATACAGCCTTGTCTCATTTTGGTTAGCCTACCTACTCAGTGCTTCTCTCTCATGCTGCAGCCTCTCTTAAAGGCAATCCTGGAACATAAAATTCCACAATGCACAGTGCACTCTCCAGGTTACGCAGTCAGTAGGCCACAAAACAGGCACAACAGTTGTTAGAATGCTGTTAAAAGGATATGAACATACTGCCTTTGTAATAAAATGTTTTTTGTACAACTACTGTTTTGCTTTGAAAATGCTACTTTGCTATCAAAATATTTAAAGTTGAGCTACTATGTTTACCCTTAGCAATACAGTAAAGCATGAAGCATCAGACTGTGTGCAACAAAAGAGGCAGATACTGGGCACCTGTAAGAATGCACTTAAAGATAGAGCTTAATGCAAAATGGCAGAGACATCTGTCAAACAGTGAAGAGGGAGTTGTATGGCCAAGACTAGGGACTGTTAGTGGTTACCAACCCGAAAGTCAGCTGGAAGAGGTCTTTACTTTTCTTTGACAAAAAGTATCGTGACCAAGAGTAGTAACTCTCTAAAGATAACAACTGGACAGTTTACTAAAAATGGGCATGGAACAACATGAGAAGTCTTTTGAGCCATTTGGGGGATTACCTGAAGTCTGTCTGAGATCACCTGAAACCACCAGTGGATGTGAAACCAGCTCAGCAAGACTACATATATCTACAAAGATTCAATGCTCAGTTTTGTTTTGTCTTTATTCTCAATTTCAAATAACGTGCCCTGAGCTTGCAGTTACGTGTGTGTGTATGTCAGTTCTAAAAATGGCAATCTTGTCTGTGTTTTGGCAGTGTTTTTGGGGGGTGGAATTTGACGGAATGCAGGGTTTGTCAACTGCTGGTGACGGTTAACGCATGAAGTTTGAATATTTAGTGTGAAGGTATGTGGGATGGGAGAGAGAGAGAGAGAGCGCAGGTGTGTGTTTGTTTGTGTGTGTGTGTGTGTGTGTGTGTGTGTGTGTGTGTGTGTGTGTGTGTGTGTACGCGCATGCACTCACATGGATTGCTGGTGATTCCCTGTTGGGTGAGGAAACCTATAAAAAGCTTCATACCACCCACAATCGTAGACATCAATGATCATGATGCAGAAGTGTGTGCAAATGCCCTCTACAAACACTTAAGCGATTGCATAAACTCTGCTGTACCTGACCAGATCAAAATCAAGGTCTTTCCATAAAACAAACCACCGTGATGGACTTCAGTTATAAACAGATTATATAACAGGAAGACTGTTGTCAAAAAGCAAGAGGAATATCACTCTGCAGAGGCAGAGTTTCCTCCTAAGCCTGAGAACTGGCTATGTTCCTGCAAAATGGAGAAGAGAAACAGTAATTCCACTGCACAAAGGAGGGCCATCAACTGACCCTGGTAACTACAGACCCATATGTCTAACCAGCCTCATCTGCAAGGCCATGGAAAGAATTATCATGGACCTTATCAACAAGGGCATAGGCAATCTCCAAATGGACTCAATCCCGCTTGGTTTCATTAAAGGTAGATCATGCTTATTAAACCTGATAAACTTCTTTGAGAATTTCACCAAAGCCATGGATGAAGGTAAGGCAGTGCACATACATAGACTACGTTGACCTTGCCAAGGCTTTCAACACAATTCCTCTTGTTGACAAGGTCTCCCAGAGATTAACCCTTATATTACTAGATGGGTAACCAAATGGCTCACCAACAGAACACACACTGTCAAAACTGGTGACTCCACCTCCACCAGTAGACCTATCACCAGTGGAGTACCACAGGGTCTGTGCGGGGCCCCTTACTGTTTGTCATCTATTTCTCAGAAGTCCAGGCCAAAGTAGATGGCCTTTGGCATATCAAGTTCACGGATAATTGCAAACTGGGAGCAATCACAGAGTTCCCCAACAATATCAACATATTACAAGAAGGGCTAACAAAAACAAATGATTGCTGCCAAAGCCATGGTCTAAAACTAAATGCAAAAAATGCATTATTCTTCCCTTTAGCAAAACGGAATTCCCTACAAATTACAATACTGACAGCACCTCCCTGAGTTCCAACCCAGTGATGTGAGAGTTGAGAACTCAGGTTGACAGCCATCTGAACTCTGACCACCAAGTTTATAGAGTAGCAAGGAAAACCTTCTAAGTAGCGCACCTCATAACAAAGGCATAGCATCCAGGTCAAGGGATGTTATAACTCCACTGTGCTCGACCCTCATCAGACCATTACAAGCATACATAATACACCCTTTTGCATGTACCTCACCAGACACCTGCATCAGATGAAAAGACATTCCAAGGTTTCTCACTAAGAAAATACAGGGATGTCAAACCATGACCTACATGGACAGGCTGAAAGCAGTTTCACTTTACTCTGTATCTCATAGGCTGCTGACAGAGGACTTGTGCCTGGCCTATAGGGCAATCTCAAACCCTGTACTAATGGCAATGCTGCACATCTGTAAGTCAAATGATTCAAGAATCACTGGCTCTAGGAATCTCAACCTTGCTTGTGACATTAACAGAACATGCTGGACAGACAGACATGTCTCCCACAGACTGACGCTTCTCTGGAATAAACTCCCTAGTCACATAAAACAGAGCTTCTCACTGACCCTATTCAAATGCAACCTTGATAATTGGATGGGAGACTGCAAATTCGCCACTGGGGGACACCCATTTCCCTCATGGACAAGGATAGCCGGTGTTGATCACAGACCCACTCTGTTAATAAATTTGTTCTGCAAACTACCCAAAACAGAACAAATGGAGATACTTGAGATTAACATGGCTAGGCTTGTATAAGGCTCTAGGGATGCTAGCCTAGTAACTTCCTATGAACATATGAACCTATATTATTTTTGTCTGTGACTGACGGAGCTGCTTGTTTTCTGTTTTAAGAAATCTGCTTAGCCTGCTGTTTTTTTCTATGTGAGAGGTAGACAAATTATCTAGGCTGCACATTTCACATGTTTTTTTTGGGTTTACCTTTGTATGTATGAAAGCACATCCGTCAAATGTGCACATCCGCGAACTGTTTACATGAAAACCGAAGCGTCGACTTCCTGATATGTCGAATAAATATAGGCTTTCAACATTTCTGATTGCTCCACCGCCGAAACAAGTGCTACCATGGGTCAAAAAGGGTGCGAGATTTTGGAATTCGGCGCTTCGGTTTTCACGGTTTCGGAATTTTGCAGTTTGCAGTTCGTACCAACAGGTTCAAAGATGTTGCCGTCAAACATTCAAAGGTAAACCTTTTTTTTCATTGGTTTAATGGTCTCTAGTAATACTTAAATACTCAGTGAAATTCTGGGCCTTTGTCTTTGTCAGAAAAGATTTCAAGCCTGTATAAACTAAAAAGCACTGCTGGTGATTTTTTTACTCAGCCTACCCTTTGCTGATTGTCTTTTTAAACCTGGTGATTTTAAGCTGCTCACCCCTACTTAATTGAGCTTAATAAACTCCTTCCTTTCTACACTGCTGTTGATATCCTGAATTGTCTTTCCTTGTGCTTATACTGAAAAAGTGCATTTTCCCTCCCATTGTCTGTTCTGCTTGACCTTACTTCATACCTAGGTAGCTGTTAGATAAAGTAGTATATTTTTACACTCTAGCAAACAATTGTTTTTACATTAAAAGAGGTCAGTGGATTTTCCATCTAGTGCACTCAAATGCAGCCTGGACTGTTTAGGATGGGGAAACACCGGAGATTTCTGAATGTAGCTTTATTGGCTGGAGGGCTTATTAATTAGCTTATCTTGTTTTTAGTTCTTTTATAAATGCTGTATAATTGAGTGGCTATTGGCTCATTTATTCAAAGCAAAGTACTTTTACTGAATAACCACTTTTATAAGCTGTTTAAAGTACACTACTGTATCCATAACTTTTAAGTTAGTTTGTTTGTGGTAGCATTTCACTCTGGAAACTCCATTACTGTGCTTTTACATTAGGAGGGCTGGGATTATTCATCTAGTGGCAGTAGGCATTTACCTGGTCTATCTGGGAAACACAGAAAAGGGCTCTACATATATTTTTGCACTTCTCTGCACTTGATTTACACTGTTCTGATACCTACATAGTGCAGACTAGATTCAGACCTGCTGAATCAATACACTTGAGCACTAAACCAGACATTTTACATTAAGAATGGCTCCCCTGTACCCCTGTGGCAGAACAGTGTGGATCCAGCCTTGTCTGAGTTGGTGCCTGCTGGAAGAAGGTTCACTGTGTATTTTCCTGTTGGTAGATTAGTTTAAAAAGATTTAATGTCACCTGTATTTAAGCCTCATGTTTGCGTGGTTTTGAGCTCATTTAACTGGACCTGCTCTATGTTTAGAGTCCTTTGCCAGAGATCTAGAGTGTTTTGGCTTTAATCCAAGGCATCAAAGGTAAAAAAAGGCAATAAGTATATTTTGTGATTCAACAAGTGGCTTAGCTTGTGGTGTCAGTCCAGGGGGATCCAGTATCTATCAGCATGTGTAGACATGATAAACAGGCCTCTCTGCTTTGCCGGAGATAGTCTGCACCTGTGTCCTCTAGGCTTTCAGATACTGACAAATGGCATTCCTCTCCCCATTGGTGCCTTTTTTTTTAACAATATCAAAACAACAACATTTCTGATGTAACAAAATCCACTTGAGACAAACTCAAGGTTCTGTTACTTAATGCTAGGCATCTAAACATGAAACTACACTCCCTGGAAGCACTCCTCATGTTGGAAGATGCTGACATCTGTGCAGTCACTGAGACATGGCTCAAGGCATCAGAGAGCACGACGGCCATGCAAGGCTACAATGCCTTCTACATGTTCAGATCTCAAAATGAGAGTGAATGAACCAAAGGTGGAGGTGTACACATCATCATTAAAGTCAAGTATACCTCAAGACTGCTAAAACAGTACAACTCTCTCAAACTACTCCATGTCATAGGTTGGTACAAGGCTATCGGCCCTAGGGCCTATACAAGCCTAGCCATAACAATTCCCTGGATATTTCTCCCCACAATATTTACTTCCCTGAATCCCTGTCTAGCAGGGCTATTGATGTGATCCCTGAGGTGAATTTCCTATCTCCCATCAAATTGTCAAGGCTCCTTTTGATGAGGGCCAAGGAGGCACTCTGCTTGACATGTATAGGCAGACTATTCCAGAGTATGGGGAGTCTCTGGGTGAGGAACCTATCCCTTCAGCATGTTTTGTTCATTGTGATGACAAGGTTTAGATCTCTGGAGCGTGTGGCTCTGAGGGATTGGGATTTCTTTAAGTGAAGCATGTCCAACAGCTCAGGGTTTGACACAGCCTTGTATGTTAAGCAGAGATCACCTCTGAGTAGACGATATGCCACAGAGTATAGCTGGAGTTTTTTTAGCCAGTCAGCATAGGACATCATTGCTAGCTATAGGTCCCCCACCATGAACCAATAAAACCACACCACCTACCTGGACTTACTGGACTCATTCAACATACAGCCCAACACCTTAGTCATGGGTGATTTCAACTATCCTTCCATTGACTGGGTGACATACATGAGAATGAACATGCTCGCCCAGAGGTTCCTGGACTTTTCAATACAAATGCTCTGAAACAGATAGTCTGCACCCCCACAAGGGGCACAAATGTCCTATACATAGTACTTACCAACATGGGGGGGGGTCACTGCACTCCCCCATGTGAGATGCTCTCCCTGGTAAGGTCGGGCCATAAATCAGTCTCGTTCGAAGTAACTATTGAACGTGTCACCACCACAGGAGCAAAAAAACTAAAATACGTTTCCAAAGCAAACTACAGTCTACTAATTGATGGTATTAAAAAGTTTTATATTCCCCAGAATCACAGACAACAATGACTCCTATGCAAAGGTGTACACAAATGCCCTGCATAAACACTAAAGCAACTGTACAGACTGAACTGCACCTGACTGGTTTAAAACCAGGTCTTCCCAAAAGAACAAGACACCCTGGTGGATCTCAAGTAAAAACAGGTTATATAACAAAAGGAATAAACTGATGTCTAAGAACAAGAGGGAACTGACTTAGCAGAGGAAGAATTAGCTCCACAGCTTGAACAAGTAAATCAGAAATCTTGTAAAGTCCTCTAAAGCTAACTACAAAGCTAAAACAGCATCCCTAGCTAAGGTTAATCATAAGGCATTCATTAACTATGTCCGAAATCTAAAAGGGAATGCCCAGCTATGTGCCAAATTGGTAGTAGATGGTACCACTCATACTATACCAGAGGATATTGCCAACCTGCTAGCTTACAGATTTGGTGCAAACCTCACCCCCTGTCCCCATCAGCCAAACCTCAAAGCATACCTGACATGAGTTCTCTGCCTAATATCTCTACAGATCAGGTCATATCTGTACTCTCCAAGGTCAAAAACACGGTCTCAATGGGACCAGATAATACTCCAGGTTGCTTATTAAGCAATCAAAAACAGAACCTAGCAGACCCAGCAGGCATTCTCATTAAGCATAGCCTTAGAATTGGCTTTGTTCCAGCAGAGTGGAGAACAGCAACAGTAATCTCTTCTACAAACAGGGCCACCAACCGATCCTGGGAACTACAGACCCACAGGTATAACCAGCCTCACCTGCAAGCCCATGGAAAGAATCATCATGGAACTTAACAAGGACACTGGCGACCTTCAAACTCTAAACCCAATCCACTTTGGCTTAATTAAGGGTAGCTCATTCTTATTGAGCTTAGCAGATGTCTTCGACAAAGTCACCAAAGCCCTTGATGAAGTAAGACAGTGCATACTGCCTATCTTGACCTAGCCAAGGCATCTGGCACAATCCTCCACTCAGGTACCATTGAGAAACTCTCCCATCTGGGGATTAACCCTTATTGTACTAGATGGGTAGCCAATTGTCTCACTGACAGGACACATACCTCTACCAGTAGACCCATCACCAGTGGCGTACCACAAGGATCTGTGCTGGGCCCTTTATTGTTAGGAAAACTATTTCTTGGACATCCAGGCTAAAGTAGACAGCCTTTGGCTTACCATCCCCCGAAGTTTAAACCCAGTGGTGTAAGATCTGGGAAGACAGGTAGATAATCTGAACATACACCACCAAGTTTCCACAATGGTAAAGAAAGCCTTCTACGTTGTGCATCTCATAAGTAACAGCATCACATCCAGGTCTAAGGATGTTATAACTCCACTGTACTTGACCCTCATTAGACCATTAATAGAGTACAATGCTCCCTTCTGCATGTACCTCACCAGACACCTGCAGAAATTGGAGAGACCACAGAGGTTTCTCACCAAGAAAATAAAGGGCTTCCAAACCATGACGTATGTGGATACACTGAAAACCCTGTTACTGTACTCTGTTTCACATATGCTGCTGCGAGGCGACTTGTGCCTGGCCTACAGGGCAGTCTCTAACCCTGCCCTGATGGAAATGCTGCACATCTGCAAGTGAAATGGCACAAGAGTCACTCACTCTAAGGATCTTAACCTAGCCTGTGACATTAACAGAACATGCTGGACAGGCAGATACATCACATCTCCCAGAGATTCCGGCTACTCTGGAATAAATGTCCAATTCACATGAAGCAGAAATCCTCACTGAACCTATTCAAGCACAACCTGGACAAATGCATGGTAGACTGCAAATTCACCCCAGGGGTGGCACCCATGTCCCTCATTGACAGGAGCAGTTCGTGTTTATCAAACACTCACTCTGTGAATTACATCCATCTAATGAAGGACAATAGGGCAACTCGGGATTAACATGCCTAGGCTTGTAAGGGCTCTATGGCTAGTAACCTCCTATGAACCTATGATTGGAATGCATGTCAGAGTCTTTGCAGGTAAGAGTTAAAGTAAAGGCTAGTTTTAGTGTTATTCATGTTTGATATTTATGTTTCTGAGTGTCTTGTGTAATGGTGTTAGGGATGGCAATCGTGAGTTAGGTGGTGCAAGAGGAACAGCCATCTGATTCATCCCTCTACATCAACAGAGATGTCATTGTCAGAAACTGTAACACACTTCTGTCCCAAAAGTTTACTGTTAACATGATGCAATATCGTGTTAGTGGATTTCTACTTCATAGAAAAGTTTTGCTTAGGAAATTATGTGGCAGTTTAATGGGTATTAAAAGATATTTGAGGAAAACTATTTTTTTGAAGAATCCTACCCCCTTTATCTGTTACTATATGCTGCTTGTGTAAACAATGAAGGTGGTAGAAATGGATAACGACACAGTAGTAACAGTAGAACGCTCAGTATGAAATAAAGAAAATGAGGAGCATCTAATCAAGAACATCATCATCCTCTTTAGGAAATAGTGTGAAGCACATGTGCAGGTATCTACACTAGTGCAAGGCACGACATTACACCATGCACTGTTCACTACAATGCAGTCAACATAGCTCTACTGAGGGGGGTTTGTTATACCGTCTCTTCTGCAAGGTTAAACCAAACTCCCATCTGCTCAGCTAGTTGTAAAAGACCCCACACCACCTGTCAAAAGTGTAGGTGTCCTTTATTAAACATGCTGCTTACATTATTTACATCATTCACCTAACTTACAATATTTACAAATTGTTTACACTCTTCTACAGTTACTTTTCCATCATTTACTATTTACATTTTCATATTTACATATACATTCACTTTATGACTCCACCCTTTTTCCCATAACCAAAATCTTATTTTTTTTTTATATGGCTACTAATATCCATTTTCATTACATTTCTTCTCATTAAATCTTTCATCCCATACAGTCCAAATTATATAAAACATTTTCCATTTGCATTACAAATTCCATTCTTCTATTCTATAAAATTCCTATTCCAACATATCCATATTTATATTTTTCATTTTCTTAATATCTTGCAAGTAGTCTCCACATAACTTATCCCATAATTGCTTTACCCTTTTACATTTTAAGAAAACATGTTCTGTTGTCCCAACCTCGCCAAAACAATTATAAATTCTTTTATCTATTTTTACATGGTATATTTGCTTTCACTGGCGGTTTTTATGGATAATCTTCATAAAAAATCTCTAGTCTACATATTTTTACACCATTCTGTTCTGATTTTTAATGCCTTTATTTTTGCTTTCTCAATTTTTTCCCATGGAGAGATATGATAATACATATTCATATACCATGTTTTCCCTTTTCTTCCACTTTATTTAACTTTATTTTCCACAATATAATTTTTTTATTGATACTGTTTCATTTCCCCATTAAATTCTTGTCTTTATCTTTTAAATTTATCATACACCATACTATTTTATATTTTTATTTTATCACAGTTATTAATCAACTACTTCACTCTTTTATCCATATAGCACTTTATATAAATTCACTGACGCTACTATCAATCCCAACCATCCTCCTCCTTTAACATAAAATAAAATTTAAAGGGCTCAATCTTTACCCCCACATGAATGAAAATACAGCTGTCATAACTTTTTTCTCATATTTTACAGGAATCATACAAACTTTTGATAAATATGCCATTTTCCTAAAAAAGCATAATTTATGAAATACACCTTTTTATATGACAGCTTGTAAGTTCTCATTGCTTTATTTTTACCATTTCATTTCTGAATATTATACCCAGTAGTGTTATTTCCTTCGTATTAAATTGAATATTATTTGTCTTGCTGTCTTATCTAATCCTCTGCTCTTATCTCTACTTATACTCATATTTATGGCCTTCAATACTGTCTATTAAGTACTTTAATAGCTTCCTCCATTTACTAATACTATGTCATCCACATAACTGGCATTCTAATTCATTCCGAAGTCCTATATTCTGCTACCTTCAATGACATATTTACTTTACTAATTACTGCATTCATACATAATGCAAATAAAATATTATCACAGGACATTTTTATTTTATTTATTTATTTTACATTTGTTTACCGGGCTAGTCCAACTGGATATATGTCCATTTTCAGTGGAGGCCCGGGGAGAAAAGCTCCACTACATACTACTAAACAATGTCAAGATATACATCAATATACAAAAATAGAGAAAGAAAAACAAAAAAACATATGCAATAACCTTGAAACAGGTTGTATTAACTTTTGAGTAAAATCAAAACCTAGGATGGTAAAGAGAAAGAAAGGATAAAGAAAATTAAATATGCTTGTCTTATACCACTCCTTATGTCTATTTCCTGATTTAACCATCCATTCACTAATACCTTTACTTTATTACTCTTATATGCTGTCTTAACAATCTTTTGGATCTTTTCACTTAAAGTATATTTTTCTATTATATCCCAGTAAATTTCATGTTGTATCTTATCAAATGCTTTATTCACGTCACGTACCATAATTCTTTGCATCTGCGTTCCTACATATGATATCATGCACTGTTTATCTTACTATCATCAGTAGTTCTTGAATTCCTTTTCCTTTCCTTCTAAATAATGTAGCCTCTAATTCTTTAATTAATTTTCCAATCTTTTTTCTATTATCTTCAAAATACCTTATATGAAAATATACTTTTATGTCTTTTCCCTTTTTTTCCATATAAATTTCATAGCTCATATACATACTTCTTCCAACCATTCATTTAACACTTGTACAAAATATTTCTTCTGCAATCTAACATGTCTTTATAGATATATATATATATATATATATATATATATATATATATATATATGATATTCTATACCCTCTGGTTCAGTTGCTGATTCCAGATTTACCATTTTTAATACATTATTCAATTCTTCCATCATTATACCTTTTTCTAATTTCTTATCTTGTTCTGTCAATTTTTTAATAATCCACTTTAGTCTTTTCTCTATATTAAATTTCTTTAAATGTTTCTCCTATATGCTCTTTTACCACATTCATTATTTCCTGTTGACTTCTTACCTTTTCTATTATTCCATTTATAAACTCTCTTATCATTTTATTCTGTTTTACTATACTGCTTCATAAGAGACTACTTTTTCCTTGGAAAAATATATTTGTATAAATGAATAGCTTTTAATCTTTTCTTGACTCATTTCATATACTTTTCTCTATTAAAACTTCTTTCTCATTACTTATCAACTCTGCCAAAGCATGTTGACTTACTTTATATTTTTTCTTTCCCTCTTTCCTTTTTAAGCATTGCCATTCCAAATAATATTTTCATATTTACCTTTGTAGCTTATCCACCATGACATCCAATTCTTATAGAATTCTCCCATTCTTGCAAGATCTTTCCATAATTTCCTATTAATCTGTATTACTTCCTTATCTAATTCTTTTCACTTTATTCTCTTAATATCTTTGTTTTTATATACACTTTTTTATCTTGAATTTCTATCCAAAATGCTATGTCAGAAAATCCTGTACATTTTGTCCCTTCTTGCACTATTTTTAGAAGTGATAAAAATGATAAAGTAATCTATTTCTGCCCTTAAATTACTGCTTCTGATTCCATTTTTTGTTATTCCAAATGTACAGTTTCCCACTTTTCATAACTTCTAACATTCCTTTTACATCCCCCTTTCCTTTTTCTTTCTTAAATCACAATTCAAATCACCTACTAACATCAAATCCATACTTAGACTTAGATATTCTAACACTTTTAAACATATTCTCTCCTCCTTTGTTGCATATGCCATATAGTGCTATAATTCTGTAAACATGACCTTTCCATCTTAAATCAACAATTGTTATTCTTCCCATTACAACTCATGTAAAATACAAAACCTTTACTGATGGTTTACATAATGCCCCAATACCTGAATGTTTCTATCCCTATATTCTAAATAATCTCACCCCCCTGTAATCTTTGTAATTTCTCTTCTTCGACTAGTATTCTTATATTTTCTACAGTGATCACGTCCATGTCAAGTTCTGTGCACCACTCTAATACCCCCATTCTCCTTTTTATATTCCTTATGCTGTTAACATTTAGGACTAATATTCTCAGTTCTTTGTGTATTTTTTCTTCTATTCTTATATACATTATTCTCATGTGACTATCCATTCCCTTTCTTATTCTCTTTTACATCTAAACGTGAATTTTCTTTTCTTAACTTTTACCCTTTTAATAGAGCTTTTCCTTCCTTTCACTACTCTCCAATTCATCTCTTCTTCACTTGTTTCTGACATTCTTTCATCTCGCTTTTTCTTTTGTTCTTTATTTTAATATTTCTTATCATTATCTATTTACCTTATACCTTTTCTTGCTCTGGTTCTTTTCCTTCCACTTGTTGTTCATCTTGCTCAATCTCTTCTTCTCTCTCTCTCCCTTCCTTATGTTCTATAATTTACAGTACATCCATAAATGACCTTTTGTTTCACATTGAAAACATTTCAGTTCTCACCTTTTAGCATCATTACCCATACTGCCACAAATATAACATTTTTCGTTGTCACAATTACTAATTAAATGATCACATTTTCTGCAAAGAAAAAAAAAACACATTTTTTTGTTGCCCACAATACTTCACTGTACCTTTGTTCCCCACCACATTTATCATTCTTGGAATATGCATAATTCTATAATATTCCATTTTTAATACAAACTTATATTCCCAACCCCCAGTCCATAAACCCGTTACCATATATTTTTTGTAATGTCCATCACTTACTTAGAGTCTTTAAAAATTCTCTAAGCGTCTCTTTTTTAATTTCAGTTCGGAACTGAATAAATATTTTCTTTTTTGTTTCACTATTAAATACCTGAAAACCATACAAGTTCCATGGACTTCTGCTTTTTTTCAACTCATACTCTCCCTAAAACTGTTCCCTATGCTGACTAGATTCAAACATAATATCACAGAAATAATCTTTGTTAATATGTACAGTGGATATAAAAAGTGTACACACTCCTGTTAAAATGTCAGGTTTTTGTGATACAAAAAAATGAGACCACAATAAATCATTTCAAAACTTTTCCCACATTTAATGTGGCGTATAACCTGTACAATTCAATTGAAAAACAAACAAATCTGTTAGGGAAAAAGATATAAAAAAAAATGTACAATAAACTGGCTGCACAAGTGTGCTTACCTTAAACTAATACTTTGTTGAAGCACCTTTTGATTTAATTACAGCTCTCAGTCTTCTTGGGTAGGAGTCTATCAGCATGGCACATCTTGAACTTGGCAATATTTGCCCACTCTTTCTTGCAAAAGTGCTCCAAATCTGTCAGACTGCGAGAGCATCTGTTGTGCACAGCCCTCTTCAGGTCACCCCACAGATTTCTATTGAATTTAGGTCTGGGCTCTGGGTGGGCCATTCCAAAACTTTAATTTTCTTCCGATAAAGCCATTCTTTTGTTGATCTGGATGTATGCTTGGGGTCATTGTCATGCTGAAAGGTAAAATTCCTCATCTTCAGCTTTCTAGCAGACGCCTGAGGGTTTTGGGCCAAAAGTGACTGGTATTTGGAACTGTTCATAACTCCCTCCACCTTGATTAAAGCCCCAGTCCCACCTGAAGAAAAGCAACCCCAAAGCATGATGCTGCCAGCACCATGATTCACCATGGGGATGGTGTTCTTTTGCTGATACAAAGTGTTGTTTTTGCGCCAAATGTACCTTTTGGAATTGTGGCCAAAAAGTTCAACCTTGGTCTCATCAGACCATAAGACATTTTCCTACGTGCTTTTGGAAGACTTACTGTTTTGCAAATTTTAGCTGGGCCTGGATGTTTTTCTGTATAGGAAAAGGCTTCCATCTTGCAACCCTACCCCATAGTCCAGACATATGGAGAATACGGGAGATTGTTGTCACATGTAGTACAGAACCAATTCTTGCCAGAAATTCCTGCAGCTCTTTCAGTGTTGCTGTAGGTCTCTTGGCAACCTCCATGACCAGTTTTCATCTGGTCTCTCATCAATTTTGGAGGGATGTCCAGTTCTTTGCAACGTCACTGTTGTCCCATATTTTCTCCACTTTTTGATGACTTTCTTCACTGTGTTCCATGGTATATCCAATGCTGTGGACATTTTTTCGTACCTTTCTCCTGACTGATACCGTTCAACAATGAGATCCCTTTGACGCTTTGTAAGATCTCTGCGAACCATGACTTTTGCTGTAGCAGGCAACTGAGTAAATATCAAAAAAATTCTACTAGGACAACTGAACTTTATTTGGGGCTAATCAGAAGTCTCTTTAATTGATGGCAGGTGTGTACCCAAGAAGACTGAATGCTGTAATAAAATCAAAAGGTGCTACAACAAAGTATTAGTTTAAGGGTGTATACACTTATGCAACCAGCTTATTGTATGTTTATTATTTTTTATATTTTTCCCCAAACAGATTTGTTTTTCAATTGAATTGTACAGGTTACAGGTCACATTAAAGGTGGGAAAAGTTTTGAAATGATTTATTGGGGTCTCATTTTCTTATATCACAAAAGCGTGGCATTTTAACAGGGGTGTGTACAGTTTTTATATCCACTGTATGAATGCGGTGCAGACATGGCAAAGGATTTAAAGAGGAAGTCTGTCGACTCTGCATTCTGACAAAAGCCCACTGCTCCTGTGGGAAGGGTACGAATCAAGCGGGATGTCAGGACAGCTTTACTCCCTGGGCTTCAACTGAAAATGGGTCTTGTGCTCAGTTGGGCCCAGTACTATCCTAGAAAATGAACATAATTAAATATTTAAGGCTTGACAACTGATGGCATTAACCAACATAGTCAGGAACGAAGGCTGAGAGTGAGAAGCTTTGATGCTGGACATAAAATAGAAGGGTCAAGGACAGAAAAGATGTGTACATGAGACAACAAAACTAGCTGGAATCACGGTAGAGTTATTCCTTTTTTCTAAATATCTGCCTAGGAAAGTAAATCAAGCAGAGCCAGTAATCACATTACAGTCAGAGTTGCACTTGCAACAAATTCTTGGCTTAATCAAATCTGTGCCCTGGTAATCAGGCCTCATAGCAGAGTCGCTATAAAATTTAAGTAATTGACGTTCATGTCTAGTTCCTCTGCAGAATGCACTACAGCATAATCGAGTCACTGCTATCAGACTGAGTCACCAGGCATTACATCCAGATGACTGCACATAAATCCTCGAATAACACCTAATGAGAAACGACTGTGTTTAAAACAAAACACACTTCGGTCTGTACACACAACCTTTTCAATTTTTTAGTATTAGACTTTCCTCTGCCTTTTACACCAATATACAGGAGGTGGCATTCAGTAAAGTTTCATCTAGCTGCTGCTGATTATAGCTATGACAAACTACTGAGTGACAGTGCCTGCTAACACTGGTGGGCAGCGTGAGATATGACTAAAAGGCAGGCAACGGACTGCATAGAAGTCAAGTGATGAGGGTCACCCATGATTCCATGTTAGATTGTAACAGCAAGCAAGAAAAAATGAAAGAATGTCTGCCCTGTCTTTGGGGATGCAGCATGACTGTACATTTTGATAACATTATGAACTTTCTTTTTGAAAAGGAAGTTTAAGGGGCTGATACATGAACTACAAAAAAATAAATAAAACTCATAAGCAGTTTTAGGCTCTCCAGGTTCTACCTGGATGTCTTCCATGGTAGCATGTGACCTGGTTCAGCCATGCTTGCTAAAATAAACACTGCCTGGCATACCCGAAAACACAGTACTGATCAAGCAGTTTGTTTCGACTGTCCTATCCACTATTTGGAAAAGATGTGCAATTCCTAATCAAAATATCTCATTTTGATGTTTCAAAAAAATGAAAAGATCCAATAGAGAAGTGAAAAAGCTTTCTTGTTCAGTAACCACTATTCAGTTCCTCTGGTTTATATAGCTAGATTACCCACACTCCTCCTAAACTGAATACTACAAACTTAACTGAAGACAATTTTTCCCCAAAACAAACTTGCCACTACTGTCTGAAAACATAGGTGATTCACTAAACACAGAATTTCAAGACCTGGTTTTTATCTTGTACATAACATCCAAGAATGCAGGTGAAAAGTTGGAGGAGGGGAAAAAAGTCCTTATCAAATACAATTCACCCAAAATCTTACTGTCAAACCCTTCACCTGTATATTTACCCTCCCCCCTCAATCAGGAGATGCTACCTTGTTTTACTTATTCATTTGTTAACTAGGAAAGTGAAGTGATCATGCATCCTTTTCAGCCAGGACATAATGACAAGGGTAAATGTTAGCCAACCAACAAGAATATTTTTGGGAATACAATACCCTCCCCCATTTCAAAGACATGCATGTTGGTGAATTGGCCATGTTTAGAGTGACCCTAGGTGTGGCAGTGCAGTGACTGAGCACGTGTCATGGGCTGGGCTGCTCTGCACTGCAGAACAGTGACTGAGCACATGTCATGGGCTGCACACCTTCCAGGATTATTTTCTAGGACATTCCCTGGCTTGCCATGATCCTGGACTGAAGAAAGTGGGTACTGAAAATATTTATACCAGCTTCAGGAGTGTAACTAATATGGCCTAGTCCCATCACAAGCAGCAAGCCTTCAAACATGGTTATAGCACAATACGTCTATGACTACAATCGCCCTGCTTAGTAACAATAACAATGACATTCATATCATACCAGTGCTCTCTTTAGTGATTTAAAGAGATCCTTTGACAGTACTGACTACAGCTAGATCAGGTGGCTACACAGACCTGGCTTTGATCAGCTAATCATCCTTCTAACAGGCATGTCATAATTATAACTATTCTAAGACAAAAATACCCATTCTAGAGTCTCTCAAGGATTTGTCCTGCGACCACACTTTTTGTCAATGTTTATCTCTAACTTGAGTTAAGTGGGATACATTAATTCTCTCCACAGGGCAAGGTAGTTTAGGATCACCTGATATGAACGGATATTTTAGGGCTATGCAATTGCAGCTCATATGCATAACACAAGCAGAAGGTTATATGTCAAAGTGGAAAGGAATAAGGATGATGATGAAAGGATGTGGGTTCAAGAAGTAAGGAAACAGTAGAGTTTTGGATACAGGTCCTTAAGGAGAATAACAAACACCATACAGAATATTTATGTGTCATTTGGTCTTCATAAATGTGCAAAAACAACCTTTAAAGCAGGAAAGCTGCAGCACCAACAAAACATCAGTTTGGGACAAGAATGTGACATAAAAGAACTTGAGCAAGAGGGAGTGTATAAATATTTGGTAAATGATGAAGGATCAACAATAAAACATGAAAAAATGTGAATAAAACTTAGCAAGAAATATTTTAGAAGATTAATCCTGAAAACAGCATTGACATCTAGGAACAAGATTCAAGCTATAAACCAATTTGCTCTTCCTGTCCTAACTTACAGACTGGCCGCATAACATGTTGGATAGATTAGATAGGAAAGCAAGGATGCTTCATGCTCATCAAATGACTTATAAAAATCAGTGCATACCAAGATTTATATATTCCCCGTTGTGAAGGAGGTATGGGCCTCCTTGAAACTGATTACATGTACAGATCTGCAATCGTGGGACTCCACACATCTACTGACCTCACAAGACCCAAACATAGTGAAAGTTTTGAACATGAAGAGATTAAATCTAAGATGGCTTCTCTTCTTAGTGTAGCAGAACCATAATGGCATCAAGCGGGAATGGAAATCGAACCAGAAGTAGATAAAAATCATGCGACAACTGAATGCTCCAAAAAACAAAAGGGAGAATATAAGGTGAAGGATAAGATGAGAAGGCAAGAAATGTGAAAAATGCATGAACATAGTTGCAAGCATGGAAAACTCCTGGAAGAACCTCATGTTTATCAGGATCAAACACAGGAATGGTTAAGGAGAGGTGAATTCAAACCAAGAGACGAAAGGTTAATATTGGTGGCCCAAGATAGTAGACTATGTACACGTTGGTTTACAAAGTCCATTGAGCATGTGGAAGAAACAGACAGATGTAGGTTTTGTAAAACAGAATTGGAAACAGTTGCACCTTGTTGCTGGCTGTGACATACTAATGGCAGAAGGACTGTATACTGAAAGGCATAATAATATGGCAAGACTTGTGCACTGAGGAGTGTGCAAACATTATGGTACTGAAGTAGTTGAAAAACACTGGAAACATGAGCCATAAAGCATCATAGAAAATTATGAAGTCTACATTACATGAGATCGCCCATTACTAACAGTTCAAAAGACAGATGCGAGAAAACCAGATACAGTGGTTCATGAAAAGAAGACGAAAGTAGCATTGATCACTGAAATCGTTACACCCAGTGACTACAGTGTCTTGAGTACAGAGAGACACAAAGTCATAAAATATCAGGATTTGCAGGTAGACATGAGAGCAATGTGGAAGAAAGATACCCAGACAGTTCCAACAGTAGTAGGAGCAACGGGTCTTATAAAAAAGAATCTACAATCATATTTAGATTTGTTACCAGTACATGTAATTCCGTACGAATTGCAGGAGGAGTCATTACTGGGCACATTGCGGGTGCTGCAAAGAGCATTTCTGGCTGATATCAAAGATTGAAACAATACTAATTTCATGAACTTTAATTATATTTTGACTTAGGAAGGGGGTCCATTCCCATCATGGTATTAGAAACCCAAAAGATTTGGAGAAATTAAAAAAGGGAGAAACGATATTTACATTCATTAAGTACCATAAAGTACTCTAAGAACTAAGCCAACATACAAAGAAAAAAGGAAATTTTATCAATAGGGATGACTGCCAGTGGGGGTATAGGAAGTAGGCAAGAAGGGACTGGAATTGATGGATGCGATGTAAACAGCAAAGCAACCAAGGATTTAGGAGTAAATAACTATACCTGGAAAGGTAACAGAGTGGGATGAGGCTAAGCAGGTTAGAGACTAACTTCCCTATGAGGGATTGATATCGGAGTATAGGCAAAGAGAACAGAATAGGGGAGTCCTATGTGAAAGACCTGCACTGGCTGAGTTTTAATTGAGCCTATAATATAAGTTGTTATTAAAAGGGATAAAACTTAGGGGTTGGGAGGGTGGCCTAATTGTTAAGGTGCTTGCCTTACAAACACAAGGTGCAGGGTTTGAGTCTCACAAGGGATAATTGGCTTAGTACTAATCTATGAACCCTTCTATGAACCCTTCATAATTAGTAAGGCATGTAAACTATTTTATGATGACTGTAACTATCAAACAGAGGAGGTTAAGAAAAACCTGGGAAGAGAGAATGGAAAGGCACCATACAAGTAAACAATGGGAGGGTTTAAGTACAGCTCCCAGGTGTGCAAGAAAGTCCAGATTTTTGCTTGGAAGTGTTTGCAGATATATTTTACACCCAAACAGACTTCAGAGAAATTTTCCTCAGGCAGATAGCAAATACTGGTGGTGTAAAGTAACTAGGGATATGTTTTTTTTGGAGGGGATGCAATGAGTTTGCAGATTTAAAAAAAATCCTATAGACGTCATTGTCAGAAATCTAGACGCAAATGGTTGTAACTAAGGAAATTATTCTTCTGAGCTGGGACACAGGATCTGAACTGCCCAGATATAGTATGGCCTTAAAAAGTTTAATGCCATTGGCTAAAAACAATTTACTCAAAAATGGAAATCAAAATCTAAATCAACTGTAAATGAAGTACTAAATATTGAAAAGGAGATAAAAGAACTGGAGATGTGATCTTTAGAAAAGGAAGTGAGCAAATTACATAAAAATAGATAGGATTTAAGGGAACAACACATGGCGTATTATGTTTTGGAGGAGGAGAAGTGAGGTTTAAGGGACGGCAATAATAGTGCAATGTATGCAATGTTAAAGTGAATGCTAATTGTTAAAAAGAAAATGTAAATGTAATGTATAATAATGCATGAAAATAAGAAATGTTAAATGGTTTGTTTTCTTTTATGATAATGTATGTGTCCCTATGTCTTAATTGATTTTAATAAATGTGTTTAAAAAAAATTCTACATTTTTACTGTTAACCCTCAACCACTTTTAACCCACAGCAGCCACACACAACTATAAACATTTTTCCAAAAGTGAAGTTACCCCTACATATACAGGTAGATGCCTCATACAACTACACCCACTGGCTTTACCTATTGTAAACTTAGATTGAATCATGATGAAAACACATGTTGGAGACTGTGTTCCTTCCTGTACCCACACCATCTACTCTAGTCCCATCTCAACTTTCCCTCCTAACAGTGGCGGCTGGTGACTTCAAATCAAAGGGGGGCTGCAGGAGACAACTGAATGGGTGGGGTCAATGGGAAGGGGTGCAGCCAACTAGAAAGGGGAGGAGCTATGCTCAAAACCACAAAAACTAACTAAATACACTGCGCCCTGGGTGCCAAACCGTCATTATGAGAGTCCAATCAAGACAAAATGAAGTGCAAAAGAATAAAAATATTTCAATGCATTGGCTGCATGACAGCTTACTTAATATCTAGATGGAAACAAAAAGGTTGTGAGGCATGAAAAAATAAATTACTTTTTAAATACATTAATGGAATGCCAGTCAAAATCAAGTACAAGAAAAACAAGCAGCACTCAACTCAAACCACTACTTGCACTGCAGTTCTAAATTATAATTTATATTCAGCTTTATTAAAATACCAAGTAACATGCTGAAAGTAGAAATTCTGATGCCCCCACTTGTAAAAATGTTTCTTATCCAAAAAAAAGACCTGCTGCCTGACAACTATCTACTTGTTTCATGGGGAAAACATGATCAAAGTAAAAAATGAAAAGCAAACAAGAAATAAGCTCAAGATACATTGCTTAAAAGGATTACTGTACAGGTTATGGACCACATGATTGGCATTGGGTAAAGCCTGCAGAGATGACTGGAAGTCTTAAAGTGTAATGAGCTTCTAAAAATAATGTAATCCTGTCCTTTATTACAAATACTATCATATGCATTTCAATACCAGAGGCCTATACATTATCTAGTTAAGTATTCTCTACATGGCAACAACAGAAAGGCTTTCAATGTTGGCAAGTCTTTGACAGTATGCTTATTAAAGCTTACTTGCATCTTATGATCTCAGCCAAGCTTACCTGATGATGGTCATTAAAGTATTGCTACTTAAACACAGAGCAACAGGCACTTTGAGTAATAAGCATAAATCAACAGTACAAAAAATATGACAGAAACCAGACCACTCTGCAAAAATCAAGGACAGATGAAAAGCCACTCTAGTACTTGTGTCTACCTTGGATGGGGTGGGGGGATACTCTGCATATTTTACACTGCATAATTACTCCTTGCCTTGCTTTGACACATCCAGAGTCACTACATGGGGGAGTGGGGTGCAACAAGTATGTCACAATTTGAAATGTCTCTGGCTGACTGTGATGGCCCTGACACATTTGTCATAACTCTCAACCTCAGAGCAAGAAATCTGGACAAAGCCATACAAAGAAGTGAGACAAAGGCCCAAAAATAAGGACAATTTTTAAAATATTGCTCTTATAAACTTAGAAAGATAATAGAATAGGTCTTGCATTAGTATGAATTTTATGAATGGTATGAAATCTGAAACTCAACAAACTTCAGTCTTTGTGTTTTTTTGTTTGGCAAATTAGTGACAAATCATTAATTTTATGAAAAATGAACCAAAATTGTGATGTAAAAATATAAAATAGCCACACAATACAGCTGGGAACCTGTCAAAGAAGGGACACTTTAATATTAGTACTGTTAACTTGAGTAGCTGACAAAATAAAAGAATCTACATGCATTTCTGAAATAAAAGTAATCTATAACTCTGATTATTACAGTTATTTCTTAATTGTAAACCCTCCATGTTTTCTTCTAAAATTGCTATTTTGCGGAGGGATTATTAGGGGAAGAGCAACATTTTGAGCCAAAATCAGGGACAGTTGAGAGGTTTGGCTATGCCTAATTCTATAAAGCAATTTATTTGCATGTACCTCTCAACCTGTTAATGCAATAAATCTGGACAAGGCCAAATATATTGGGGGAACATATAAACAGTACTAAAAATTGCTCTTGTATAAACTGAGACAGTTGATAGAACAACATGTCTTACTTTAGCATGCATTTTTCTGAAGGTTATGAAGTCTGAAACTCAGTGTATCATTATTTAGTGACTTAATTCCTAAATGATTTTGCCAGAAAACCACAAATTTTATGAGGAACAAACCAAAAATAACATGCAAAAATCTATTCATTCTTTGAAAATCTGGACAGTTGGGAGGTATAGTTCAGCTGGGGCTGTCTTTAAGTTTGCCGCCCTTCCCCCTCACAAAATCATGGAGCCTCCCCCTGCAGCCATTCCAATGATCCATTACTTGGCTATTTCACTCCATTTACCATAAACACTAATGTGCATACTGATTTACTTCTATGATGATTTGGACTTCATTTGAAAGTTTTATTTTGCATTTTACAGCACAAACACTAAGACATCTGCTAAACAAAACTTAGCATTAAAACTTCTCTGCCCTTGAAACTCACATTCATTGAAACCCACATTCAAAGAAAATACATTTTACCAGTGGCAGATAAAGATTAATTCTGCATATGAAACATACATGTGCTCTTTGATACACCTTCCTATTGTTTTGAACATTTTTCCAGTAAACAATGAAACAAAATGCATGCACCAATAATGGCAAAACTGCCCAGTTCAGAACATTTCCATCATAAGTCTACTCAGGCTTCTACAGTCAACCATTATCAGTAAATATGCACAAATCTACAGTTCACCATTATCAGTAAATATGCACAATTCTACAGTCCACCATTATCACTAAATATGCACAATTCTACAGTCCACCATTATCAGTAAATATGCACAATCTCTGATGTAAAAAGGTAATCTAAATAATTCCACATTAAATAAATCTGTGACTAATGAAGAGGTTGATGCTAGCAAACGCCTTTATATTTCATGGTTTCATCGAAAAATAAAGTGTCTGATGCCCCTGAGGAATAAATTGCCTATATTACATTAAAAATGATAAGCTAGCAATATTGCAATAGGAAATGGATGGCAAACTGATAACAGGCTCATAGTTAGTATCTTAACTTTTTCAGTACGGCAGCATTCACCCCTTGTGGGAGTAGAACCAACAACCTTCTGCATCAAAAGCAAGAATACAACCTGTTGTGCTATTAACAATGCAAGCTGACTTAGCATAAGCAGCACTAAACTTCTGTTCCCCTGCAGCTCTCAGCTCCTTCTAAAATCTACTCAATACTCAACTGCATCTCAACTTCGCAGCACAAGAAATCTGGAAAAAGCCAAATTTATTGGGGGGGGGGTCAAAAGGCCAAAAACCAGGGACACATTAAACATTGCTTGTATAATCTTGGAAAGTTGCTAGAATAAAATGCTGTGTTACCACCATACATTTTACTACCAATGTCCCTGTGCAAAACAGTCAGAGCAACATACCACTATGCCAAATCACCTGCTTTGTGAAAGAAAAATGCTGCATTACCACCATACATTTTACTGCCAAGGTCCCTGTGCAAAACAGTCAGAGCAACATACCACTACGCCAAATCGGCTGCTTTGTGAAGAGAGGAAGACTGAAACTTAAATAGCTATCATTTAATGAATTCATTTCTCACCATAGCAGTCAACCTCTTAGCACAAAACACCTGGACAAACCCAGTAATGAGGGAATACAGCCCCAAAAATAAGGACAAATTTCAAATATTCATCTTATAAACTTACAAAACTGTTAGAATAGAAGGTTGTGTTACTATGTATTTTCTGAAGAATATGAAGTCTGAAATACAAATGTCTGTGAATTCTACTTCTGACGGAACAAAAACAATTTTCAGCAGAGGCCCAGGGAGAAATACTGCAGACACTTCTTTGTAAAATGGCAGGACACCAGAGCAAATCCACACAAACACAGGGATGAGATGCAGACTCCACACAGAAGGCACCCCAGCCAAGAATCAAACCGGAAACCCTATAGCTGTGAGGCAACAATTCTACCACTGCACCATCAAATATGTACAGAATTAAACATTCAGAAACCTGACGTTTGAAATTCAAATGCCTGTCAATTTTATTTAACATTTGTTAATCAGGACTATCTGACTTGGAACAAAAAAACAATTTTCAGCAGAGGCCCAGGAAGAAATAATGCAGACATGTCTTTGTAAGTAACATAGGACACAAAAGCAAACCCACACAAACACAGGGAGAAGATGCAGACCCCACACAGAAGGCACCCCAGCAAAGAATCAAACCTGAGAACCTGCAGCTGTGAAGCAACAATACTACCACTGCACCATCAAATATCAAGCATTGCAACATTTAGAAACCACAGATATTATGAGGAACAGATCAGATCAAATATGAGGCAAAAATCTGCATTTTTTTTTTTTGTAAATGGTGGTGGGTAGGGAATTCAGGTCCTTAACACCTGCATACAAGTTACAGGGTTCAAGCCTGGGTATCTCTACCCACCACCATTTGTTCTCTCTAGCCACCAGTATATAGTAACTGGGGCATTACACATACATACACACACACACACACACACACACACACACACACACACACACACACACACACAATCAAAGCATGTGACAATAGCAGATGAGCTATTGTAGCATCAAGCATTTGTATGCACTCTACCTACATCAATAAAATTTATCAATGTTCTGCTAATTTATGAGCAAAACAATGTCACCCACAGTATAAACCTACATATTTGAATTTTCACAAAACTGTAACCCTTGAAAAATAATGTCCTTAAGCCCAAGTCAGTCAAAACCAATTTAATTATAAGTTTATTATGATAAATAAAGAAAGAGAACCACTACCTTAAAACACACGGCAAAAGGTGAGTAGAAAAATCTTTGCATGGAAGATTTAACAAAAATTACAAAATATCATTGGCCAGTACACTAAACTGAAATACTTAAAACACATTTAAACACTTAAATACTAATAGATATAAAATGTGTTCATCTAATCCACACTGAATGCTACACAAAATGGTTGTTGCAGCAAATTTCAATCTTAAAATAATTAATACCCCATAATGGAAAGATATGAACCCACTACTAAAGTAAATAATTAAATACAGAAAAAAGCACCCAAAGAATGAAATAGATGTGACATCATACCTGAATACAGTTACAAAAAAATTAAATCAAAATCTAGAAATTAGAAAGTAAAAACTTTCAATGTTTACACTGCAATAACCTGAAATGCTCTGCA
The DNA here is from genome assembly GCF_019279795.1 of Protopterus annectens. NCBI lineage: Eukaryota > Metazoa > Chordata > Ceratodontiformes > Protopteridae > Protopterus > Protopterus annectens. Next base: position 1,068,674,860 of record NC_056737.1, read on the forward strand.
TCCAACTTTTTTTGTTATGGCTTACTAACATGATCCTTAACATATGAGCTATGATGTAGGGCCAGAAATTAAATTGCTCCTGAATTCAATTGACAGCAATGCTTACTGTAAGAGAACGCAGTAATATTAATACAAAAGTGCAAACTTAATTTGCACAAATTTAGTAAATCTCTGTGTGTTTGAGTGTGTGTACACCTACTCGCACACCACATACACACATACACTCACACACAGACTCACACATATGCACATACACTTGCACACAGAAATGTAAAAACATATGGACATGCAGATGCACAAATACAAGCACATACATACATACATACATACATACATACATACAAAGGCAAGCCTGCCCCAGGCTGTCCTAAAAGGCTCTGTGCCAAATAAAATAACCATACCATTCACAAGACCAGATGGCTAGTCTTTGGTCATTAATTGTTCCCTCATCCTGGCCAACATTCATACACACCCAGGCCAGCAATGGCATGGATGGATGACTTAGCTCAACACTACTGGTCCTGTTAGGAGACTGAATTTAACTGAAAACTGTGGGACTTCATTCCTATAGTTTAATTTACCGGAGTTTACTTTTATACAAATGAATAACTATATCTGAGAATCTGTACTGACTTTTTTTTTTTTTTTTAAAGTTTCTAAATAAATGAAAGCTACACATACAAATATAACTCTTGGCAAAACTTACAAATAGATGTTGATTACTGTGGCTGGTGCTGTGAATTCAACCTTTTCAGAAGAGATTTGAATTTAATCAGTGCTTTTTGTATCTTTAAAAGATGATTCATTATCAGTCTAATAGAATTGGTTTCTCAAGCAACAGCCTCAACAGCAACAGGCATGAAAGGTACTCTGGGCAAGCAGATTTAAAGGAGTGGTTAAAGAGTGGTGAGGAATGATAAAATGCATTCAGTAGCTGCCTACCATGCAATACTTAATGCCCATCTACAGAAGTTACAGAACCTACATATTACAGAGCTGTTAAGGGGTACTTAAATGCAGATGGAACGACTTCTTAAAATGCAAGAGTAACTACTCAACAATGAAATCGCATTGCATCACAAAAAAAGTCACAATGCTACCACCACACACACACACACACACACACACACACACATACACACCCCTTACCTGTAAGTAGCTTGTCATATCACCATAAATCCAATGCAAGTACATCCGGATTCCTGCAGCAAGTGGAACCAATAAATCCAAAGACCCGCGCAAGTACATCCAAACCCCGCCCGTGAGATCCTCCGATCCCAGCAGCAAGTGGAACCAATAAATCCCCACGAAATCTTCCCGATGAGATCTTCCCGACGAGAGCCTGCAGCAATTCCAGACTGCTGGAGTTGCAGTCCGACCCCAACGCATTTTCCCAGCGAGTCTATGCAGTTTAAAACTGCATAGACTTCTGGGAGCTCCGTTCCTCATGTTTCCCTATCAGGACTGCTGCTGAGAGTCTCTGCGCATGCTCCAGACTCTCAGCAGCAGTCCGGACTACTGTGCATGCGCGAAGTCCGTGAAGTTTAAACTTTTCTTTTTTTTTTCTATTTATTTCTTTTTATTTCTTTTATTTTCAGTTGAGGGGGCTGCAGTCCGGCAGTCCAATAGCACAGGCCGCCCCTGCCTCCTAATTGAAAAACAAGTTGCATACTTTCAATTAACAGATTTTTAGACTCAAAAAAGCTGCCCTGGCTACCAAATCATGAATATGTTATAATGTTGTGATTCATACTGAAGTAATTAATGCTACCAGGAAATGTGTCTGCCTGTATTCCTTTCAGCGCATCAGCCTCATTTTATTTTCACTGAACTGCTTGCTTCTTTTCCTGTAAGTACTTAAAGTTTAGTATTTTCCATGCAGATGGCTCAAAGTTCATGGTTCAGTCTTTTCCTAGTTAATTGCCTGTAACTGCGGAGTTCTGCTGGTAGATTAGAAAAAAAAAAAGACAAGCAAACACATTTGCAATTGCATGACAGAGCTCATCTCTACTACCACATTTATGGATAACACCAGTGGAGCCACCATAACTTAATAAACACGTATGACAGATCAGCTCATTTCTACCTCTTCCCTTTTGCAGACCAAGATCACAACATTACAAGGCTTATACTTAGCCTTCATCTTGTTATAGTATAAACCCCAGAAGTACATTTCTACTTTAACATCACTGACATTAACAGCAGTCACTGATAAGACTCCTCCTCTCCACCTCACATTTAAAGTACCTATAGATACTAACTACTTTATAGTGTAACATGCACTTGAGTTCAAGAAAATTATTATACACATATTAAGAAAAAAAAACTTTATTTAGAGCTACAGCTTCATTTCCTTCATTATCCTTCTAAACTGTACAGAGTTCTCCTAACCCTTATTCCACAAACTTCCAGTCTTTTTCTCTAGCCACTATTAGCTGAAGCACAGTTCTTATAGCCTCAGAGCCAAATTGCATCTTATGGAAATTATACTTTGTAGTACATCCATTTACCTCCTATTTTCACAGTCTTGCTAGCCATCTTCATCATCATCTTGACCACCTAACATTGGTGCTAGGTTTAAGTCCAAGAACTTCTGGTTTTCCTAGTCGGCTCTTGAGATTTTTTTTCTGTCATTCAATCATTTTCCTTTGGAGCACTGGAAAAGGTTTTACTGGGAAAGTCTGTCTATAGGGTGTGCCTTGTCAGAGGAATGAGAATCAGAATGCCTTCAACTTGCTGGTTAATTTTTTTATAATGTAAACTTTTTTAGGTTCATAGGTTCATACTAGGCTATCTGCCCTAGGGCATTTATAAGCCTAGCCAGAGTGTGTTTGGCTTTCCCCACCCATTTTAAATTAATTTTGCTATGCCTTTTTTTGAGGTTCGTATACTGTGCCTCTGTCTAACAGTGACACAGAAGTGATACCCGGGGTAAACCTACGATCTTCCATCCACTCATCAAGATTCCTCTTGAAGAGAGTCAATGTGGGACTCTGCCTAACCTGGACTGGGATTTTATTCCAGAGTGAAGGGAGCCTCTGGGTTATGAATCTGTCCCTCCAGCATGTCCTATTTATTTCAGTGCTGAGGTTCAAGTCTCTCGAGCGCTTAGCTCGATGGGATTTGGATTTTCTGAGGTGCAGCATGTCCATTAATTCCGGGTTGGACATGGCTTTATACGTCAGGCACAGATCGCATTCTGAGCAGGCGGTATGCCACTGAGTAGAGCTGGAGTTTCTTTAACCGGGCAGCATATGGCATTTGTTTGAGCCCTTTGATCCTCTTGGTGAGGTACTTTTGGGGTCTTTCCAGTTGCTGCAGGTGTCTGGTAAGGTACATCCCAAAAGGGGCATTGTACTCAATTATGGGCCTGATGAGGGATGAGTAAAGAGGCACGATGACCTCCCCTGATCTAGATGTGAATCCCTTCATGATTAGGTGGGCTATATAAAATGTTTTTCTAACCACTTTGGCCACATGGTTGTCAAATGAGAGATTGCTATCAACTTGGGTCCCCGGGTCCCTAATGACTTCTTCTGTACTTAATGGATTACCACCTATGTGGTAATTTGTGGGCACTTTGTTTTTGCCAAAGGGGATGACTATACACTTTTTGGCGTTTAGCTTGAGGCCATGGCTCTGGCACCAGTTGTCTGTTTCTATGAGGCCCTTTTGGAGGATGCTTGTGTCGGCTGGAGAGTTGATTATGGCGCCCAGTTTGCAGTCATCTGCGAACTTGGTCAACCACAGTCCTTCCGTGTTGGCCTGTACTGCCGAGAAATATATACCGAACAAGAGAGGTCCCAGGACTGAGCCTTGTGGGACGCCACTTGTAACTGGTTTGGAGTCTGACATCGCTCCAGCAATTCTAACCATGTGGGTTCTGTCCTTGAGCCAGTTTGCAACCCATCTAGTGACATAGGGGTTTATATTTAAGCTGGTGAGCTTATCTATAATGCCCGAGTGGGGTATTGTATCAAAGGCTTTTGCGAGGTCCAGGTAGGCTGTGTGGACCACCTTCCCCTCATCAATGGCCTTGGTGACTGTTTCAAAGAAATCAACCAGGTTTAAGAGGCAGGATCTGCCCTTAACAAAGCCAAACTGGGTAGGATCCAGTGACTGTAGGTCCCCAATATCTTTATTTATGAGGTCCATGATGATCCTTTCCATAGCTTTGCAGACCAAGCTAGTAAGGCTTATGGGGCGATAGTTTCCAGGATCCGTTGAGACACCACCTTTGTGGAGAGGGACCACTGTTGCTGTACGCCACTCTTTGGGTACATATCCTGTAGTAAGGCTAAGATTGAACAGTAGTTTTATGTTTGGGTTTAGCTCTTCTTGGAGTTCATGTAGGACGCAGCCCGGGACACCATCTGGTCCCATTGATGCTGTGTTTTTTGCTTTGGAGAGGGCGGCTCTTACCTGAGCATCTGAGATGTCAGGGGGCAGCACTCTGTTGGGATAGATATTTTCCCTTTTGGTGGGGAGGGGGAGAGAAGTTTGCACTGAACCTGTCAGCTAGGATGTTGGCAATGTCTGTGGGCTCGGTGTATTTTTTGTCATTTTGGACTAATTCTGAGCATATCTGGGAATTCCTACCCAGGTTCCTAACATAACTAAAGAAAGCCTTGTGATTATCCTTAGTGTCCTGTGCAATTTTTCTCTCGAAGCTGGCCTTAGACGATTTTATGAGTGCCCGTAGTTTTTTGCTAATACTGATCAGAGATGCCTCCCCTTTTTGGGATTTTGCTCTATCATGTAGTAGCTTCCTCCTTCTATTGTATAGTTTGTTTATGGCTGGGGTCCACCAAACAGGACGTCTGCCTTTGGAGGATTGGGTCTTGGTTTTATTTGGGATTGCATGATCCATGCATTCGTAAAGGTGTTCATAGAATGCGTTTATAAAGGATTCCGCGGTCTGGGCCGTATTTTCCACAGGCCAGGGGGCTTTGAAGGATTTCGCCTCGGTTTTGAGGCATGTGAAATTTTCTTTAGAGAAGTTTTTCACTGTGGTTTTTTGGGCAGGGGGTGGGGTCGGGATGTGAATATCCAGTGAGATTAGTTTATGGTCTGATCTTACCAGTGAGGGATACACTTCTGGTCTGGAGCATAGTGTCCCCATGTTGGTGATGATCAGGTCCAGTATGTTTTCCCCTCTTGTGGGAGTGGTAACAAGTTGTTCCATAGCATTTGAGTTTATAAAGTCTAGGAACCTTTGGGCTAGGGTGTTGGAGCTAGAGTAATGCTCCCAGTCTATGTTTGGGTAGTTGAAGTCGCCCAATATAATGGTGTTTGGAGAGACCTTCATATTTTCCAGTATTCTCAGGAAGGCCAAGTGGGGTTCCTGTGTTTGGGAGGGTGGTCTGTAGCAGGCTATAAACTGGAAGGCAGTTTTACCCACAGTTAGTTGCACATGGATAGTCTCTGATGCTTCGTGCTGTGCCACCAACCTGGAGGTGTGGGTATCTTTGACGAATATTGATACTCCCTCCTTTTGTGGTTCGGTCCAAGTTTTGGGGCCGAAAAGCATGGTATGAGGTATAACCTGGTAGTGCTAGGGTGCTCTCGGGAGCCTTGAACCAGGTTTCTGTTACTGCACAGATATCGATGTTCTCCATGCTAAGGAGAGTTTCAGTGTGCATCTTGAGGTTTAGACTTCTAGCGTTGAGTAGCATTACTCTTAGTTTCTTATCCCTTGTGATACCTATGGAGGTGGGTTTGTCTTTTGAGCCTTGCCTAAAAAAGGCACTATGGGGGTAGCAAGAGCCTTTGCAAATATCCAAAAGCCCAGGGGTGACAGGTGCAAGCTGTCCCTAGTGAAGCATCGTGGCTTGTCGAGCATGTCATCCCAGGCTGACAGGCATTGGATCCTCTTTGAATGACACCAACACTTAAGCCAATTGTTGAAATTGATCATTTTGTCTTCATATTGTGGCATCATTCTTGGTGAGGGTAAGATGCTACTCAAGGTCAGGGTCATACCGGCCTGGGCTACATGCTCAGAGAGCTCCTCTATGTCTCTTTTCATGAAGTCCAGGGAGGTACGTCTCAGGTCATTCACACCAGCATGGACAATGAGTCATATTTGTACTTGCCTTGGAGTGACCTGAGTGCTTGTGTTATGTGGCGGATCCTAGCGCCAGACAGGCAGCTCACCATGACTTTCTCCTTGTTCAGCCTGGTGAGCGGGACGTCAGTGTGCCTGACGATAGAGTCACCTATTACAAGTGTATCAGGTGTGTTGTTTAGCCTTAAGGGTGTGACTGTTCGGCACACTGGCTTTGTGAGCTATGTGTTGCACGTGTTTTGTTTTGGGGTCGCGGTTGCTTGGGTGTCTACTTTGGAGGTCTCTGCTGCTTAGGCAGATTTTTATTTAGAGCCTCCGAGTATGTTTTTGTGTGTTTATGTGTTTGGTTTGTTGTCGTGGTAGGTCTATGTGAGACTGGAATTGTAGTGAGTGTAGTTTCCTTCTCCTCCTGACTGGTTACGCCAGTACTGAGTTGAGAGAGCTTAGCCTCCAGTTTGGCTATATGGTTGCATCTCTCACATGTGTTGGAATTTGTTGGGAGGAGGAGAGGGTTGTCTGTGTACATGAGGCAGTTGTAACATTGCCTCAAGATTCCCAGATTCACCAGCTGGACCGGAGAGGAGATTGACAAATGACCTTTGGACATGCTAGAATAGTACTGGGAATTCCTTTATAATTGAAAAAAAGGGCCAATGGGGAACAAGGTACTCAAGGGGAGTTTGTGAGGGTGTAGTGCTTTTAATTTTTTAGAGCTGACTTATATAATTGTTTTAGTGAGCAAGTGCCAGGTAACTTAAATGCAATGTGTTACAGGTAACTTAAATGCAAAAATCCTCTTTTACCTGCTCTCCACCAAAAATGTCCTTGCTACTTCAGAAATATATATATATATATATATATATATATATATATATATATATATATATATATATATATATATATTATATATTTTTTTTTAATTTGTCTTTGTTGACCAGGAAAGTCAGACTACGCAGAGACCATTTTCAGTGGAGGCCCAGGGAGAAAAGCTTCATTACAGTACATTCATATTAATAAGTGAATTTCAGACAATTCTCAGAAAAACAAGTTACATTTCTCAGGGGAAAAAAAACAATTACAAGACAGGTATATTCAGTAAAGTACTCACATCAGCATCTCTTCTGCCTCATGTACAGTGAATAATTACTTTCCACAAATGCTCTGGTGTCCCCATTTGATAGCATTTTACCCTTCTGCTATGATTTTGACAGGAGCATGCCCTTCACTAATGGGGCTGCATCTATACTACTGCAGTTCTTGGCTTCTTTTTCATGGCTAGATTTACAGTATACACACAGTGTGCCTTTTCAATTAACAAATCCTGCTGTGGAATAAGAGCCCAGTTGTTTACTTGTACCTTACAATAAATGCAATATGTTCCCTTCAGTTTCTTTAGTACGGCAGAATATCTCAGGTTTTCACTATGTGCTCTGTCTTCTAGCTCTTACATTTTTGTAACAGTTCTTCAGTCTCATATTCAGCCAGTCTTTCCTTCAAAGCATCTTCTATTCTTTCCAGCCCTTCATCATTTGATTTTATTTATTTTCCAAGTGTCTCATTTATTTTAAGTGCATCTGAAAGCATTTGATTTATTTTTTCCTCTAAAATACTGGAGGGAATTTTCTGTACTGAGGTTGAAACTTTAACTACTTTTTTTTTGCTGAACAGCTGCTAGGCTTTTCCTCACCAGAGTTTTTTCTTCTCCTTTTCAAGCCTATTTTCACTTACTTTCTGTAGATTTGCTCCTGGCTGACATCCTGGCAGTGCAGTCACCAACGAGTAACCAAACTTTACCCAAAGAAATGACTTTTGTTGGCTGTTTTCCAAAGTTTCTGTTTTCATACTGTGAGAGATTTAATCAACCTGTTGATCAGTCTGCAGCCATCCTGAAAGTCTCCCGCAACAGCTTCTTCTTGACACAGAGCAGGGGAGAGATGGGATAGTCCAAAGACTGGGCATGCTTGAACCATATGTTTCTAGATATCACGGAAGCTTCCTCATGTATAATCCCATTGTCCATCCCATGTCCCATTGTACCAATTAAATGGAGAACAGCTACTGTCATTCCCCTGTATAGGGCAAGACCCATCATAGGCCCAGGCAATTACATACCCATTAAGTCTGACCAGCCTCGTATGCAAAGTCATGGAAAGACTTATCACGGAACTAATCAACCAGGATACAAGGAAACTCCAAACACTGGACCCATCTCAGTTTGGATTTGACAAGAGCAGATCGTGCTTACTCAAACTGGTGTATTTTTTGAAAAGGTCACAAAAGCAATGGATGAAGGCAAAATATTACACCCCCACATATCAACCTGGCCAAACGTTTTGACACAATTCTCCACTCAGGCATAGTACAAAAGCTAAATAAACTGAGAATAAACCCCTATGCCACCTGCACAATTATCAACTGGCTCACAGGTAGGACATAGGAAATCAAAACAGAGGAAATTCCCTCCACAAAGTAACCTGTCACCAGTGGAGTTCCCCCAGGGTTCCATGCTGGGAGCTCTCCTGTTCGGCATTCCATTTTCTGAAGTAAAAGCCAACAACAAAGAGCTCTGGCTGACTAAGTTTGCAGATGATTACAAGCCAGGAGCAGTCAATAAATCCCTAAATGACTTGGCCATCCTGCAGAAAGGTTTATCCCAAATAATTTGTGCCAAAACCATAGACTGAAACCAAATGCCAAAAATGCATTATTATATGCTTTGGGAAGTCATCTACCCTAGGGAAGTACCACACTGACAATACGCCCCAAAGACCCAGTTGTTTAGGATTCTGGATGTTATGTGGACAGTGACCTATCTTTTGACCAACATGTGTCCATTGTTGTAAAAAAGTCCTTCTATATTGCACAGTTTATAAAAAAAGGGATTGCGTCTAGCTCTACATATGTCAATGTCCCCCTTTTACTCAGCCCTCATTAGGCCAATCATTGAATATACTGCTCCTTTTGACATGTTTCTGTCCAAACATATGCAACAGAAGAATACATGGCCTAAACAACATGCCCTACATGGACTGACTCAAAGCCCTGTCACTATACTTGGTATCCTATAAACTGCTAAGAGGTGACCTGTGTCTGGCTTGCAAGACATCTACTAACCCAATACTGATGACTTTATTGCAAATCAGCAAGTCAAATTGCATCAGAACTACTCAGTCTAGGGATCTAAACTTCTTCTGCAACATCAATAGAATGGTTTGGACAGACAGTTATATCTCACAGAGAATACTGCCGCTCTGGAGCAGGATCACCATCTTCATAAAACAAAGTTGATTCCTGTCCATGTTCAAGCGCAACTTCAATCTATGGATGGAAAACAGAAAACTTACCCCAGGACTGCCCCATACTACTAATGGACAGAGGAAAACACAAAATGGGAAAAAATTACAAAGAAGAAGATTCTGCTGAACAGTACATTTTCCCACCTAGTCAGGAAGCCAAGTAAAACAAATGGACTGCTGATGCCATCATTGTGCTTACAAACTACAGCAGGAAAAAATGGAGAGAAGGCAGGCATATGGCCCTTAGATTCCTCAGATGTGCTGATGTTTAGGTGGGAAGACATTTGTTACATCTAGACGTGGAAAGGTGTAAAGCTCTGAAAGTCAAGCTAGATAGCAGGCATTTTTGGACTGAAATCACAAATGTGAAGAGGCATGTAATGAAACAGGTGCAATCTACTCGTAATAAAATATGTAGACTTTTTTTTCCCTAACTGCTTCCCCACCTGTCAGCCATAAGCCTATCGCCCGCGTCTATGACACTCCTTCATTCCACCTCAGGGATCATCATTCTACAATGGGAATGAGCCTTGCATTGCCTACACCTGTAGGTGAATAGTCCTGTAGCAAGGGCTTATTGTGGGGAGACATGAACTATGCAGCCACAGAAAGTGGCTAGTCTTTTCCCTGCCTTATCACATCCTACACAGCAGTGTGATATGCAAAAGTTTAAATGTCACTCTTGACTCATGGAAGCTTTTGTGCAAGGGTGAAATGGTAGCTACTGCATGCATGAAGTTTGGTGAGTGCCCACACCCTGGCCTGTACTACTGCATGCTGAATTATATTTCTACTGGGTGCCAGTCAAGCACTGGGTCAAGCTGTATCCCTTCCTATACAATAAACAAGCTGTCAACAGCACCAGCTTCCACCCTCCGTCACAAGCTCCTCTACGACATAAATTGTTACTCATTCTTGGGATGTCCAGGTCTCTCACCCAGGCTTTGTCCAGTGAGGTGTGGATCTAGTCTAAAACATACCAAGTTACTTCTCTTCCTGATAATGTGTATAGCACTGCATCTCCCTTCATAAGGCTGGGTACATCCCAAACCCAGAAAAAGCCCGCTTTCCATTTACAACATGACGATCAGCTGAATAAATGGACAGTATGTAACATGTTTATTATACTTAGATTTTTTCAATGTATTAATAGCTCTAAAATTTAATATTCATTGGTAAGCGATTTTGTTTTGGTTGATGATTTTCTTTATAAGATATTATGCATATAGTCTGTTGTCTGCAACAACACTGCAATTTAACTATATTTCTCTCTCGAGTATTTGGGTTTTACTAACTCTTTAATCTTCATGTTGTAACACTGTATCTCAGTACTCAGTAGTTTAATCTTCATGTTGTAACATTGTATCTCAGCACTCAGTAGTTTAACCTTTATGTTGTAACATTGTATCTCAGTACTCAGTAGTTTAATCTTCATGTTGTAAAATTGTATCTCGGTACTACCGAGGTCTTGGTTAAAAGTCAGTCTTTGGACCAGCTCATTAGCCTAAACAACAATAAGTTAATGAATGTAAGGTTGCTGGCATAAACTGTCTTAATAGCATTTTAACAACAAAAATACATATTGTTAAACTGAAGTTATGACAAAATGTTCTTTCTACAACTAACCCTGCAGAATTCTGTAACATTTAATGCCAGTCAACTTTTTAACTACTATACAGCATAATCCTCACATTAGCAGTGCTGTACAAGATGCACCTTGTAGCTAAAACGCAATTTAGAAATCCAACAAGAGCAAACATTATGATAAACCCAATCTTTAAAGTTAATGATGTTTTTTTTTTTTTCTTTCAAAAAATAATGTCAGTATTATCTAGTATCAGCTCATTTACCAGGTTAACAAAAGCAGAATAATATAAAAATAAACAAGTGTCACATTCTGAAATATGATTTAGCTTAAACTGGAAATTGATCTTTATAGCTGAAATGTGTTATAATTTCATAGAAAGAATTAACAAAGTTCCTCAGAAAAAGAAATTTAGTGGACCGCAATCTGACTTGCAAGCATGTAAAATGCAGATGCTTGCAATATTACTGTGATTATTACAAAACGGCAGAAATTGCTTTATCAGAATAATGTATTTTATAGTTTCAAAGCTTCTAACAGCTTTCTTATAATAAGAACATTTTCTCAACAATGCAATTTTTTTACTTGTCAACTTAAAATGTTGCAATACACTGATACATAAAAAGCAAAATTGCTGTTTTGATGTAAATTTCAAGTTAAATATCATCACAGAAAAGAGACGTGTTTAAATTAATGCTATCTAATAACTTAATTGTAAACCTTACAATAAAAACATAAACTAATTTTATGCCGAGTAAAATTCATAACATTCTTAATAACAAACAACGCCTACAACGTAATCATGTGGAAAGCCCACGTATGCTAATATTGGGTATGTCTCCAAAGTTGCCATTTACTAAATGCTTTTACATAAGTATAAATATTCTAAAAACATAAAAACAGGAGCAGGATAATGAAGTCAGGTCTCTTCTTTATAAAGTTCACCACAGGATGAAAGCATTTATTATTCCTTATTTACAGTTTGTCACATATTTTTAAGAAAGCATAATAAAAAGTAATCATAACATGACATCCTTCTGCATTCAAAAATAGCTACGGTTTCTAATCCAGTTTAAGGAAAAGATTAACCACATTTTATAATTTAGCTATCAAATCTTAAATATGCTAGCACTTTTTAACTTCTGTATCTCTTCTCTAAAAGATAAGTTACAGCATTGGGGAGACTGAAAAAATGTAATGTGAAGAAAAAACAGTACTAATATTTATTACTTCCCTGCTTCACTATGTACCGACATTTTAAAATCTATTTTCCCTGAAACTATATGGCTTACATGTTTTTAGTTTAATAAAAAAAGTTTCTTTTTCAAAGCAATTTTCTGTTTCTTTCTTTATCTCCTCTGTAGACCAAGTACATTTTATATGACTTTCAGATGAGTTCCTCCATATATATTCACTTGAGGAATCTAGCGCTACTGATGAGGTAACAGTGTGCAGAACTCCTAATCTGGTCCTGGTGACATCACAAAAAAATCAGAAGATAAGCCCTACAAACTATAGTGTGAACTACAGGCTGAAATTCTGTATAGGTCACCTTGGGGTGGTGGGTTCATTAATAGCAACCCTATGGTTTTCATGGGAAACTGTCATTCTCACCTTGTTAAAAAGATAATCATACAGTTGTGTAAAATCTTACCATAACAGTATATGTCATTTTTTTTCACTGTTGCAGTATTAATCATGTTTGGGATTTCTTGCCAAGGATAGCCCAATGTCCGGCCAGCATACCAAAGCCTTATTACCTAGGAGCATCATACATCAGATGTATGCTCTCCATGCATGCGTAGGGCATAAAGGTGATGTACGTATACTCTCAAAGCAGAAGTGAAATGTCCTAGGAGAACCAGGACCCCCAGTGGAAAGGAGAACATATACATCCAGAAAAAGGAAGGACTAGGAGAAGAACCTCTTGGCCAGAAAGAAAATACCTCCCATGAAAGAGGAAGAGAAAAAATGGGGCAGGAAGGAGGGAGGGAGTGAATACTGCAACAGTGAAAAAAAGAACATCTACTGTTATGGTAAGCTTTTACACAACTATACTACGTCCTTCCATATCACTGATATAGTATTCATCAACTCTTGGAGAGTGCAAAAGCTACAGTGAAGGCAGGGAACAGGAAGGTAAGGATGAGCCCTCCACAAACCTATGAAGGATAGCCTTGGCAAACCTGCCTGGGCTCTGGAAATGACATCCAGTCCTGGCTAGCTTTACTCAGATGACTTTTCTCTAATTCTTACTTTGATTCCCAGTGTTTTTGTACCTTATCCCTCCTCCTCATCCTGCACTGATTATCTAAATTCTGGCTCTTCCTCCTCCTCTCCCACCGCACGACTAACTACAACTCCTCCTTTGTCCATTTATCCTCCTGCTCATTTCCATAACTTCTCCTCCTTCTCCCACACCTCACCACTAACTACAACTCCTCCTTTGTCCATTTATCCTCCTGCTCATTTCCATAACTTCTCCTCCTTCTCCCACACCCCACCACTAACTACAACTCCTCCTTTGTCCATTTACCCTCCTGCTCATTTCCATAACTTCTCCTCCTTCTCTCCCACCCCACAACTAACTACAACTCCTCCTTTGTCCATTTATCCTCCTGCTTATTTCCATAACTTCTCCTCCTTCTCCCACACCCCACCACTAATTACAACTCCTCCTTTGTCCATTTATCCTCCTGCTCATTTCCATAACTTCACCTCCTTCTCCCACACCCCACCACTAACTACAACTCCTCCTTTGTCCATTTATCCTCCTGCTCATTTCCATAACTTCTCCTCCTTCTCTCCCACCCCACCACTAACTACAACTCCTCCTTTGTCCATTTACCCTCCTGCTCATTTCCATAACTTCTCCTCCTTCTCCCACACCCCACCACTACCTACAACTCCTCCTTTGTCCATTTATCCTCCTGCTCATTTCCATAACTTCTCCTCCTTCTCCCACACCTCACCACTAACTACAACTCCTCCTTTGTCCATTTATCCTCCTGCTCATTTCCATAACTTCTCCTCCTTCTCCCACACCCCACCACTAACTACAACTCCTCCTTTGCCCATTTATCCTCCTGCTCATTTCCATAACTTCACCTCCTTCTCCCACACCCCACCACTAACTACAACTCCTCCTTTGTCCATTTATCCTCCTGCTCATTTCCATAACTTCTCCTCCTTCTCTCCCACCACACCACTAACTACAACTCCTCCTTTGTCCATTTACCCTCCTGCTCATTTCCATAACTTCTCCTCCTTCTCCCACACCCCACCACTAACTACAACTCCTCCTTTGTCCATTTATCCTCCTGCTCATTTCCATAACTTCTCCTCCTTCTCCCACACCCCACCACTAACTACAACTCCTCCTTTGTCCATTTATCCTCCTGTTCATTTCCATAACTTCTCCAACTTCTCCCACACCCCACCACTAACTACAACTCCTTCTTTGTCCATTTATCCTCCTGCTCATGTCCATAACTTCTCCTCCTTCTCTCCCACCCCACCACTAACTACAACTCCTCCTTTGTCCATTTATCCTCCTGCTCATTTCCATAATTTCTCCTCCTTCTCTCCCACCCCACCACTAACTACAACTCCTCCTTTGTCCATTTATCCTCCTGCTCATTTCCATAACTTCTCCTCCTTCTCTCCCACCCCACAACTAACTACAACTCCTCCTTTGTCCATTTATCCTCCTGCTCATTTCCATAACTTCTCCTCCTTCTCCCACACCACCACTAACTACAACTCCTCCTTTGTCCATTTATTCTCCTGTTCATTTCCATAACTTCTCCTCCTTCTCCCACATCCCACCACTAACTACAACTCCTCCTTTGTCCATTTATCCTCCTGCTCATTTCCATAACTTCTCCTCCTTCTCTCACACCCCACCACTAACTACAACTCCTCCTTTGTCCATTTATCCTCCTGCTCATTTCCATAACTTCTCCTCCTTCTCCCACACCCCACCACTAACTACAACTCCTCCTTTGTCCATTTATCCTCCTGCTCATTTCCATAACTTCTCCTCCTTCTCCCACACCCCACCACTAACTACAACTCCTCCTTTGTCCATTTATCCTCCTGCTCATTTCCATAACTTCTCCTCCTTCTCTCCCACCCCACAACTAAGTACAACTCCTCCTTTGTCCATTTATCCTCGTGCTCATTTCCATAACTTCTCCTCCTTCTCCCACACCACCACTAACTACAACTCCTCCTTTGTCCACTTATCCTCCTGCTCATTTCCATAACTTCTCCTCCTTCTCTCCCACCCCACCACTAACTACAACTCCTCCTTTGTCCATTTATCCTCCTGCTCATTTCCATAACTTCTCCTCCTTCTCTCCCACCCCACAACTAACTACAACTCTTCCTTTGTCCATTTATCCTCCTGCTCATTTCCATAACTTCTCCTCCTTCTCCCACACCCCACCACTAACTACAACTCCTCCTTTGTCCATTTATCCTCCTGCTGATTTCCATAACTTCTCCTCCTTCTCCCACACCCCACCACTAACTACAACTCCTCCTTTGTCCATTTATCCTCCTGCTCATTTCCATAACTTCTCCTCCTTCTCTCCCACCCCACAACTAACTACAACTCCTCCTTTGTCCATTTATCCTCCTGCTCATTTCCATAACTTCTCCTCCTTCTCCCACACCACCACTAACTACAACTCCACCTTTGTCCATTTATCCTCCTGCTCATTTCCATAACTCCTTCTCCCACATCCCACCACTAACTACAACTCCTCCTTTGTCCATTTATCCTCCTGCTCATTTCCATAACTTCTCCTCCTTCTCTCCCACCCCACAACTAACTACAACTCCTCCTTTGTCCATTTATCCTCCTGCTCATTTCCATAACTTCTCCTCCTTCTCCCACACCACCACTAACTACAACTCCTCCTTTGTCCATTTATCCTCCTGCTCTTTTCCATAACTCCTTCTCCCACATCCCACCACTAACTACAACTCCTCCTTTGTCCATTTATCCTCCTGCTCATTTCCATAACTTCTCCTCCTTCTCTTACACCCCACCACTAACTACAACTCCTCCTTTGTCCATTTATCCTCCTGCTCATTTCCATAACTTCTCCTCCTTCTCCCACACCCCACCACTAACTACAACTCCTCCTCTGTCCATTTACCCTCCTGCTCATTTCCATAACTTCTCCTCCTTCTCTCCCACCCCACAACTAACTACAACTCCTCCTTTGTCCATTTATCCTCCTGCTCATTTCCATAACTTCTCCTCCTTCTCCCACACCCCACCACTAACTACAACTCCTCCTTTGTCCATTTATCCTCCTGCTCATTTCCATAACTTTTCCTCCTTCTCCCACACCCCACCACTAACTACAACTCCTCCTTTGTCCATTTATCCTCCTGCTCATTTCCATAACTTCTCCTCCTTCTCCCTCACCCCACCACTAACTACAACTCCTCCTTTGTCCATTTATCCTCCTGCTCATTTCCATAACTCCTTCTCCCACATCCCACCACTAACTACAACTCCTCCTT
Organism: Protopterus annectens; assembly: GCF_019279795.1. Lineage (NCBI taxonomy): Eukaryota > Metazoa > Chordata > Ceratodontiformes > Protopteridae > Protopterus > Protopterus annectens. The sequence continues at coordinate 1,068,691,349 of NC_056737.1, forward strand.
TGTCCATTTATCCTCCTGCTCATTTCCTTTCATATTTCTCATCATCAATTTTTAAGCTACATTACTAAAAATCACCCCAGTTTGATCCTTCCCTGCAGCTAATTATGCTATAAATACATGAACTATTATTGTATTTTATTTTTCTATTCAATAGTTGGCCAATATGTTAATTTATCTCTCACTGTTTTGCATTAAAATGCTAAGTTCATGTAAGAAATACTTATATAAATAAGCAATTTTATCCTGAAATTATAAATGTGCAACTTAAATGTCAAACTTTTCTCCCCGACCCTCCGCTGAAAATGGGTTGACGTTTTCAGGTCAACAAAGACAAATCAACAAATAAATGTTTAGTGAACGTGCAAACAGCAGTCCAAGTAGCAGCTTCAGTTTTTCTTGCCCCAGATGTCAGGTGCCCCCAGATAGGAAAGCTGGAAATATAAAATTATGCCATATAACATGCATATAATACTATAAACATTTCCTTCATCTACAAGCAAATACACCACATAGGTAGTACAGAGATGAAAAGTACAAAAAAGTCCCAGCAATGAAAAAAGGGGGATGGTGGGTAGGTAATCTGGACTGCAACAGTGAATACACTCGAACATCTACATTTATGGTAGGTACACAACTGTACTATGTTCATCGTGTTTCACTGTTACAGTCATTACACTTGGGTAGAATCCCAAAGCTGAGGTTGGGTGGCTGGGTCTAAATTGGATTTGGAGAGGCTACCAAGCCCTGCAGAACTGCAGTGGCAAAGCCTGCTCTGGATTTAGAGTAGAGAGGTAAGTGGTAGTGCTTGGTGAAAGTGTGCACTGAGCTCCAGGTTGCAGCTTCTAAAATGTCTTTGGTTGGTACCCCTCTGAGGAAAGCTGCTGAAGTGGCTGCTGCTCTGGAAGAATGAGGCCTAATGCCCTTAGGCATTGTTTTGCCATGTTGTGCATAACAGAAGCATATGCAGTGTCATATCCATTTCGAGATTGGATGCTTTGTAATAGGCTTTCCTAGTGATCCTGCAGCATATGCTACAAACAGTTGCTCAGTTTTTCTGAAAGCTTTTGTTTTGTCCAAGTAGAATCGTAGCAGTCTGTGTATATCCAAAGCGTGCAGAAGTCTCTCCCCTTTATTCTGGGGCTTTGGGTAAAAAGTAGGTAAATGAATGGTTTGGTTTAAGGCCACATTGGAGACCACTTTTGGCATGAATGTTGGGTTTGTCCTAAGAGAAACCCTGTCCTGATGAAAAATGAGGAAAGGTTCCACAGCCATTAATGCCTGTAACTCTGAAACTCTTCTTGTTGAAGTTATTGCTAGGAGCAGAGCAGTTTTCCATTACAAGAATTTTAGATCGGCTGTGCTGGTTGGTTCAAAAGGAGGCAGTGCAAGTTTTTCTAAAACAAAATTGAGGTCCCAAGTAGGTACTGGTGCTCTCCTTGGGGGTCTTATAGTTTTTGCCCCTCTGAGCTACTGTCGTAGTAGAGGATGTGAAAAAATAGGAGGTTCCATATTGTAATGAGCTGAAATGGCAGAAGCATGGATTTTAATAGATGACAAAGATAAGCTTTTGTCCAGCATCTCAGTTAGGTATTGTAAAATCTGAGGTATATTAGGGACAAGTGGGTCGAGCCCTTGTGCCTAGTTCCAAGCACAGAATCTCTTCCATTTTTCTGCATAGGATTTCCTAGTGCTGGGCCTCCTGGCTTCTAAAATGACATCCATAACAGCTTTAGAGAGAGATGCAGTCTGAGTGGCTATATTATCTGCCATGCTGCCAGGTTTAAGGTTCTGAGTTGACTGTGCAGAATCTGATTGTTTTGTTCATAGGTTCATAGGTTCATACTAGGCTATCTGCCCTAGGGCATTTATAAGCCTAGACAGAGTGTGCTTGGCTTTCGCCACCCATTTTAAATTAATTTTGCTATGCCTTTTTTTGAGGTTAGTATACTGTGCCTCTGTCTAACAGTGACACAGAAGTGATAGCCGGGGTAAACCTACGATCTCCCATCCACTCATCAAGATTCCTCTTGAAGAGAGTCAATGTGGGACTCTGCCTAACCTGGACTGGGATTTTATTCCAGAGTGAAGGGAGCCTCTGGGTTATGAATCTGTCCCTCCAGCATGTCCTATTTATTTCAGTGCTGAGGTTCAAGTCTCTCGGGTGCGTAGCTTGATGGGATTTGGATTTTCTGAGGTGCAGCATGTCCATTATTTCCGGGTTGGACATGGATTTATACGTCAGGCACAGATCGCCTCTGAGCAGGCGGTATGCCACTGAGTAGAGCTGGAGTTTCTTTAACCGGGCAGCATATGGCATCTGTTTGAGCCCTTTGATCCTCTTGGTGAAGTACTTTTGGGGTCTTTCCAGTTGCTGCAGGTGTCTGGTAAGGTACATCCCAAAAGGGGCATTGTACTCAATTATGGGCCTGATGAGGGATGAGTAAAGCGACACAATGACCTCCCCTGATCTAGATGTGAATCCCTTCATGATTAGGTGGGCTATATAAAATGTTTTTCTAACCACTTTGGCCACGTGGTTGTCAAATGAGAGATTGCTATTAACTTGGGTTCCCAGGTCCCTAATGACTTCTTCTGTACTTAATGGATTACCACCTATGTGGTAATTTGTGGGCACTTTGTTTTTGCTAAAGGGGATGACTATACATTTTTTGGCATTTAGCTTGAGGCCATGGCTCTGGCACCAGTTGTCTGTTTCTATGAGGCCCTTTTGGAGGATGCTTGTGTCGGCTGGATAGTCGATTATGGCGCTTAGTTTGCAGTCATCTGTGAACTTGGTCAGCCACAGTCCTTCCGTGTTGGCCTGTACTGCCGAGAAATATATAGCGAACAAGAGAGGTCCCAGGACTGAGCCTTGTGGGATGCCACTTGTAACTGGTTTGGAGTCTGACATGGCTCCAGCAATTCTAACCATGTGGGTTCTGTCCTTGATCCAGTTTGCAACCCATCTAGTGATATAGGGGTTTATATTTAAGCTGGTGAGCTTATCTATAATGCCCGAGTGGGGTATTGTATCGAAGGCTTTTGCGAGGTCCAGGTAGGCTGTGTGGACCACCTTCCCCTCGTCAATGGCCTTGGTGACTGTTTCAAAGAAATCAACCAGTTTTAAGAGGCAGGATCTGCCCTTAAATCCAAACTGGGTAGGATCCAGTGTCTGTAGGTCCCCAATATCTTTATTTATGAGGTCCATGATGATCCTTTCCATAGCTTTGCAGACCAAGCTAGTCAGGCTTATGGGCGACAGTTTCCAGGATCCGTTGAGGCACCACCTTTGTGGAGAGGGACCACTGTTGCTGTACGCCACTCTTTGGGTACATATCCTGTAGTAAGGCTAAGATTGAACAGTAGTTTTATGTTTGGGTTTAGCTCTTCTTGGAGTTCATGTAGGACGCAGCCCGGGACACCATCTGGTCCCATTGATGCTGTGTTTTTTGCTTTGGAGAGGCGGCTCTTACCTGAGCATCTGAGATGTCAGGGGTCAGCACTCTGTTGGGATAGATATTTGCCCTTTTGGTGGGGAGGGGGGGGGGAGTTTGCACTGAACCTGTCAGCTAGGATGTTGGCAATGTCTGTGGGCTCAGTGTATTTTTTGTCATTTTGGACTAATTCTGAGCATATCTGGGAATTCCCACCCAGGTTCCTAACATAACTAAGGAAAGCCTTGTGATTATCCTTAGTGTCCTGTGCAATTTTTCTCTCGAAGCTGGCCTTAGACGATTTTATGAGTGCCCGTAGTTTTTTGCTAATACTGATCAGAGATGCCTTCCCTTTTTGGGATTTTGCTCTATCATGTAGTAGCTTCCTCCTTCTATTGTATAGTTTGTTTATGGCTGGGGTCCACCAGACAGGACGTCTGCCTTTGGAGGATTGGGTCTTGGTTTTATTTGGGATTGCATGATCCATGCATTCCTGAAGGTGTTCATAGAATGCGTTTATAAAGGATTCTGCGGTCTGGGCCATATTTTCCACAGGCCAGGGGGTTTTGAAGGATTCCGCCTCGGTTTTGAGGCATGTGAAATTTGCTTTAGAGAAGTTTTTCACTGTGGTTTTCTGGGTAGGGGGTGGGGTCGGGATGTGAATATCCAGTGAGATTAGTTTATGGCCTGATCTTACCAGTGAGGGATACACTTCTGGTCTGGAGCATAGTGTCCCCATGTTGGTGATGATCAGCTCCAGTATGTTTTCCCCTCTTGTGGGAGTGGTAACAAGTTGTTCCATAGCATTTGAGTTTATAAAGTCTAGGAACCTTTGGGCTAGGATGTTGGAGCTAGAGTAATGCTCCCAGTCTATGTTTGGGTAGTTGAAGTCGCCCAATATAATGGTGTTTGGAGAGACCTTCATATTTTCCAGAATTCTCAGGAAGGCCGAGTGGGGTTCCTGTATTTGGGAGGGTGGTCTGTAGCAGGCTATAAACTGGAAGGCAGTTTTACCCACTGTTAGTTGCACATGGATAGTCTCTGATGCTTCGTGCTGTGCCACCAACCTGGAGGTGTGGGTATCTTTAACGAATATTGATACCCCCCCTCCTTTTGTGGTTCGGTCCAAGTTTTGGGGCCAAAAAGCATGGTATAAGGTATAACCTGGTAGTGCTGGGGTGCTCTCGGGAGCCTTGAACCAGGTTTCTGTTACTGCACAGATATCGATGTTCTCCATGCTAAGGAGAGTTTCGAGTGCGTGCATCTTGAGGTTTAGACTTCTGGCGTTGAGTAGCATTACTCTTAGTTTCTTATCCCTTGTGATACCTATGGAGGTGGGTTTGTCTTTTGAGCCTTGCCTAAAAAAGGCACTATGGGGGTACAAAGAGCCTTTGCCAATATCCGAAAGCCCAGGGGTGACAGGTGCAAGCCGTACCTAGCGAAGCAACGTGGCTTGTCAAGCATGTCATCCCAGGCTGACAGGCATTGGATCCCCTTTGAATGACACCAATACTTAAGCCAATTGTTGAAATTAATCATCTTGTCTTCATATTGTGGCATCATTCTTGGTGAGGGTAAGATGCTACTCAAGGTCAGGGTCATACCGGCCTGGGCTACATGCTCAGAGAGCTCCTCTATGTATCTTTTCATGTAGTCCAGGGAGGTACGTCTCAGGTCATTCACACCAGCATGGACAATGACTGAGTCATATTTGTACTTGCCTTGGAGTGACCTGAGTGCTTGTGTTATGTGGCGGATCCTAGCGCCAGACAGGCAGCTCACCGTGACCTTCTCCTTGTTCAGCCTGGTGAGCAGGACGTCAGTGTGCCTGACGATAGAGTCACCTATTACAAGTGTATCAGGTGTGTTGTTTAGCCTTAAGGGCTGTGACTGTTTGGCACACTGGCTTTGTGAGCTATGTGTTGCACGTGTTTTGTTTTGGGGTAGCGGTTGCTTGGGTGTCTGCTTTGGAGGTCTCTGTTGCTTAGGCAGATTTTTATTTAGAGCCTCCGAGTATGGTTTTGTGTGTTTGTGTGTTTGGTTTGTTGTCGTGGTAGGTCTATGTGAGACTGGAATTGTAGTGAGTCTGGTTTCCTTCTCCTCCTGACTGGTTACGCCAGTACTGAGTTGAGAGAGCTTAGCCTCCAGTTTGGCTATATGGTTGCATCTCTCACATGTGTTGGAATTTGTTGGGAGGAGGAGAGGGTTGTCTGTGTACATGAGGCAGTTGTAACATTGCCTCAAGATTCCCAGATTCACCAGCTGGACCAGAGAGGAGATTGACAACTGACCTTTGGACATGCTAGAATAGTAGAATTGTGCTTGCAGGGAGCTGGGGTTTTTGTTGCCATCATTTGAAAGTAGTCAGTTGCCTTTGTTTGTCTGGCGTGAGATAAGCCATCTGGGCAGTTGTATTTAAACTTATACCCAGGAATATTATCTCTTGAGAAGGCACTAGTTTTGATTTCTTTTCGTTTACTGTGTACCCTAGGCAAATTAGCAATCTTTTTACAAATGCCAGATGCTTTAGAAGAATGTCCTTGTTCTCTGCTTGAATAAGGCAGTCATCCAAGTAGGGATATATTTGAATTCCTTTTTGTTTGCAAAATGCAATTACTGGTGCCAGGCGTTTTGTGAAGACCCTGGACGCAGTAGATAAGCCAAAGGGCAGTGCAGAGAATTGGTAATGCATTGAGCCTACTATGAATCTGATGCATCTTCTGCAAGATTGTCTGATTGGGACATGCAGGTATGCCTCCTTGAGGTCCAAAGTAACTAGCCAAGCCTTCTTGCCCAGCATGGGCAGAAGTTGCTGTAGTGTTAACATTTTGAATTTTGGAACATCCAGGTAAGTATTTAGGATTGACAGGTCCAGTATTGGTCTCCAGGATTTGTCCTTTCTGGGTACTAAGAAAAGTCTTGAGTAAAATCCTTGTCCCTGTTCTTGCTGTGGAACTTTTTGAATAGCTCCCATGTCCGTAAGAGCAGCAATCTGTTTTTGTGCCTCTGCCCATTGGTTTTGTGGTGGCAGGTCTAGCATACCTTTTGGTTTTGGAAGCGTGTGGAAGTGGAACCTGTAACCCTGAGAAACAATATTCAACACCCATTGGTCCTGGGTGATCATGTGCCAATTTTTTGAGAAAAGTGCTAGCTTTCCCCCTAGGAGTGCTGTCAAAAGGTAAGTGCTTGGCATTTGTATAGGGAAGTCATTGGGACGGTTTCCTATAAGGTTGTGATTTGTCTTCCCCTCCTTTGGGGGCTGAAGCACCCCATTGTTTAGGTCTGTAGGGGCCTTGGGGCTGAGATCTGCCTCTTGGGCGTCTGCATCTGCCTCTTTGTGGCCTGTAACACTGGAAAGGACCAATTTTTTGAAGGCCAGTTTCTGCTAAATCTAGGTGGTTGAACCTGTAAAAAATTTTTCACTGTCTGCATTGACTTTGCTTTATCCTCCATTTTCTTTAACACCTCTTCTGCCTTAACACCAAACATAGTATCATGCTGTAATGGAGCCTCCAATAATTTTACTTTAACATGGTCAGGTAAACTTTGTTCTTTCAACCATGCTTTCGAATAACAGAGCCTGCAACTGCGGCTCTACAAGAAGCCTCTAATGAATCAAAACCACATTGCAGAGTATGCTTTCCCACTTGTTCAGCTGCATGTAATAAATCCTGCATTTCCTTACTGTCAGGACTTTCTGTATTTGAAACCATTTTCTGTTTTAACAATGACATGAGGTACTGTTGATATTTAAGCATGTGAAACTGGCAGTTTAAAGCTCTTACAGCTAAAGTAGCAGAAGTGTAAACTTTTTTCCCCCCATCTGTCCAGAGCTCTGGAATCGCTATCCGAGGGGACAGGATTTTTAGCAGTGAAAGCCTTAACCCCTTTAGGACCCTGAGAAATGTTTCTGGGTCTGCAGCAGGGGTTTTGTAAAGAAATTTATGAGAGTCAGGGACCCTGTAGTACCTGTCTGGCTTGACTGGTGCAGGGGGTAAAGAATCAGGAGACGGACTGGATTCAGAAAAAAAATCATCAACAATATCACGCACAGGGGGGGGATAGCCAGGGGCCTGTGCTGAGGCAATAAAAGGAAGTCTCTGGGCCTTTTCTTGGATTCTGAATAATCCTGGCTCTCCCAATGGAAATGCTCCCTCATGGTGTGCAATGTTTCCCCAAAAGTATAATCCCCAGGCGGTGAGGCTGAAGGTATGGACTCTTCTGCATCACAGTCCTCATAGGGAGGGAGAGAATATCCCTGATCAGAAGAGGAATCAGCTGAAATGGAAACCTGGTCAGAGGAATCATACTCAGTGTGTTGCCTAGGCCTTTTGTCAGGAGGGGGATGGGAACCCCTGATTAAAGTAATTAGGTCCTCGGCCATTTTAAGCATCTGTTTCTTTGGCATGGATGACTGTTCTGGAGAATGCTGTACTTGTTTCCTTGTCTTTAATGGGGTTTTTGACTTTGCCTTTGCTGCTGTAGTGGGCTTAATAGTAAGCTGTGAAGGTCTGAAAACACCCTCAGAAGCCAATGCCTGCTCAGCGGCTCCGGACCCATCTGAGGGTATAGTTTCCATAGGCCCAATACCTTGAGTTTCCACAGGCCTCGGTGTCTCCACGTGGCTGTCAGTTACGGCCTGTGGCTCTGAGGTAGTGGGTGTCGGGGGCTGCAAAAGCGCCTCACTGAGAACCGGCGAACCGGCGACTGGCCTAGAAGAGGCTTCGTCTGTTTTGGACCTCAGATGCCTGTCCTTTTCTTTATCTTTGCGTTTTTTATAAATTCCAGTCGTCGGTTGTTCCAACAGCATTATGTAATTAAACCTTCGGCCAAAATAATGTAAAGCAAAATCAAACCAATGTTTAATAGTGTGTTTATTGAATCTAGCACAAAACCGACAACTAGTAATGTTGTGGTCAGGGCCTAGGCAAGGAATACAGTAAGAGTGAAAGTCCTTATGAGGTATTTACTTCCCACAAGAAATACAATTATTAACTTTTACTGACATCGGTCTGGAGCAAGAAAAAGTTTCCCCAACAGGGTACTTGGCTTTATTGAAGACTTCGGTTCTGAATTTTGAAAATCTCAGGAATCGGCCGACCGGCACTTGCGAACTGCTTTTCCTTCGGGCACCGCACAGCAAGAAAGACTGGAGAAAATGGCGTCAGTTGCAACTTTTATTTCCCTGGCGCACTGACGTCAGGGAAGAGATGACAGCAACTGACACCAGACCAAGACTTTGGAACTCGGGCTGACTGCGTGTCGCCTGTCAGCAGGATAACCCAAGTGTAATGACTGCAACAGTGAAACACGATGAACATCTTATCCTTCCATGGGTGTTGTCTTATTGGGAGACTGAGGTTATTTATGAAGGAGATGTTTTGTAGCTATTCAGTGTGGTGGCTACTGCCTGTTTTCTTCTTCTTCTGTCAATGTCTATTTTGTGTAGATTTGTATGTCTTTGCAGTGTTTCCCTTTCTCAGACTTGGATACAATGTTTATTGACTTGAGAAATCTCTTTTATAAAGTTTAAATTTCTTTCACTATTTCTGATTTTTCTTAGAACAAACTTTCACTTTAAATACATAAAGCTTAATTCACTAATGGCTTCTCAGATTAAAAAAATAAAATCAAAGTAAATCCGTTTAACTAAAGGTGCAACATTCTGAGAAGCCATTTGTTGCTAATCTTACATTCAAGTACAGCCGCGAGCTGTATAAGAGCTGTTTCCACTTCGTTATTGGATGTTTTAAAACACATGAAAGCATTACACTATTCCCATTTAATAGAACACACAGTATACATAGAACCACAAACTTCTCCAGCTTAGTGAGTATCTATAAAAACATTGCACACCATACTCATATAAGCTGGTAAGCAAGACAACCAGAGCAAGGCAAAATGTCCATTTATAATGGAAACACTATGTGAAGCTTAGATTAGACAAAGCGTCTCTAAACATAAAGAATTTATGTAAAATAAACATGGATAGTCACAACTGCTTCATTATAATTGATTCTACCCCGTAGATAGGTGCTTGAAACACATAACTAAATGACAAAGCTCTCTTCTAGCAGAAGACACAGCATACCTAGAGTCATGAACTTCACCAACTCTGTATAGGGAGTATTCCTTAAAACACTGCACAATATATTCATATAAGCTGGTTACCAGGACAACTTTTGTAAAGCAATATAAACATTTTATAAGGGAAACACAGCTTAGGTCAGAAAAAGTGTTTCTAAACACAGAGGTTTTATGTAAATAAATAATGACAATTGCAATTACATCATTTCCACCTCGCAGATAAATCCCTGAAACACATAGCATGACAATGTTTTCTAGCTAAAGGAACATACATTATATCTAGAACCATGGATTTTACAAGCTTTGCTTAGCGAGTTTCTATTAAACATCGTACAATGTATTCATATAAGTTGGTTAGCATGACTACTTGTGTAACGCAAAATACTCATTATATAATGGAAACATAGAATTTTACTCTATGAGAAGCTTAGTTACGATAACGCGTCTCTAAACAGGTCTATATCAGAATGCCGAAGAGACGTTTAATCGAACACCTCTTCAGCGACACAGAGAGTGAACGCACTAAAGTGCGAATGCTCAAAACAGCGATTTCCCTGGGAAAGAAATTGCTTGGCCATCCCCATGTGTTTACCCCTTTCCCCACTGTAGAGCGAACTCGGCATTGGTATATTTAGTTAGGGGGGGGTGTGGGGGGCACAGCTCCCCACATTATGTTTGAAAGGGTGTGTGCTTGTGCTACCAATTTATTTCCCAGGGAAATAAATTGGTGTTCTGAGGGTTCGCGCTTTAGTGCGTTCTCTCTTTATGTGTCGCTGAAGAGGTGTTTGATTAAACACCTCTTCAGTGTTCTGATAGCGACCCCTCTAAACATAGAGGTGCTATGTGAAATAAAAACTGTCAATTGCAACTGCTTCATTATTGCTGTTTCCACCTCGCAGATTAATGCTTGAAACACAGAATATTATGATAATGTCTATCTAATAGAATACATAGTGTATCTAGAATCACAATCTTCTTCAGTTTTGTTTAGCGAGCATCCATGAAAATATTGCATAATGCATTCATATAAACTGGTTACCAAGACAACTTAAGTAATGCAATATCTCAGATATGTAACGGAAACAGAGTCTTCCTTTGTGTGAAGCTCGGTTTAGATAAAGTCTCTCCAAACACGGAGATTTTATGTAAAATAAACTTTGACAAATGCAATTGCATTATTTAAGCGGTTTGCACTTTGTAAATAGATGTTTGAAACTCATAAAATATGATACTGTCTTCTAACAGAACACACAGTTCACCTAGAATTACAAATTTCGCCAGCTTTGCTTAGTGAGAATTAAAACATCGCACACTGTATACACAAAAGCTGGTTACCATGGCAACTTATGTAGCACAATATGCTTGCTAGATAATGGAAACCCTGAGTCTTTCTCTATGTGTAGCTTAGTTTTGATAATTTTCTCTAAACGTGGAGCTTCTATATAGGATTAAATATTGACATTACATTAAAGTGCAAAAACACACACACATTTCATGCACATCTAAATTAAACAATATCTTTTTTTTTTTTTTTTTATATATATTCTCTCTTCTTGCCTCTCTCTAAATAAAAGAGGAGGTAGGAAATGAGAAGAGAGGGGAGAAAAAGAAAAAAAAAGAGAAGAAAAAAGGGAAATTAAACTGACATTTCTCATTTTAAACAATAATTGGGGACACTACCTTTTTAAAGACATATGAACGCGGAATAATCTAGCTTAATGTTAGTGAGAACACTGTCAAGAATGCTTCACACTATCTTTAGCCAGCTATCATGAATCATTTTAAGCAGATGAGGTGGTTCCTCGAAAATAAATATTTGAGAAATGTGCAGTAGTGGTGCTGCGGTAGCGTTGTCGCCTCACAGCAAGACGTTGTCCCGTTCGATTCTCAGCTAGAGCGTCTTCTGTGTAGAGGCATGCGTGAATGGGCATGCCTTCGTTGAAGGTTGTGCATCAGGGCTGGTAACTCGGCACGTAAAAATCCACTACCAAACATTAGCAGACTGGAGTGCCGCTGTGGCGACCCCTAACCGGGATAAGCCAAAAGACACAACAACAACACAAGCTCTGGGAATAGGCATGCATGCTCTCATGTATTTCCTAATTACTCCTATTAACGGAGGGGTGTCAGTTCCCCATACAAATTAACTTCCTCACATCCATTTGTTTGATACAATTTAAATGGATTTTTATATGAATAAACAAATTTAATTTTATGAATACAGTAAAAGGATGCAACTAATCAATAGCTTTAATTGCTGTTTATGATGTTTCACTGCAGCCAACTGTATATATTTACATAGAATGGAAAATATTGGAGCTTATTCAACTGTTCTGAATTTAATTTAAAATATAACATGTCAATGCTTAATGGCTGCATTCAATACAGTTAATATTTTTTTTTCTTTGAAGCAGGAATATATTGTACTCGTTTTTTTTTTTTCAGAATCATAAAGAACAAATCTTTTACCGCATATTAGTTAATTGTTGTAGTATCACTATATTCAAGATGTTATTTCTAGTTAGAAATATAGCTTGTATATAAAAATAAGGTAGCATTGTTAGCAACATATAGCTTTGTACAAATATCGCAACACTAAGGTGTTTTGAGTTATCTTTTTTACTGTCCAAAGTAATAGTCCATGGCAATAGTTTATTGCAGTTTGTTTAACTCTTGAATATAAACTGAGCAAAATCAATAATAGCAACATAAAATATATGCAAATATTCTATAGGAAAAGAAACCTTACAAAAATTTACATAATCAATTGAGTACACAAATATTTTTATATTTTGAGTTGATTACCAAACAAACCACAAATATATGCATAAAAAGTGTTAATTTATATCTTTATTTTTATTTTACATTTGCATATAACTAGAATAATCTCAGTGTTAATCTAAATTTGCTATATTCACATAAGATACATTGTATTATAGAATGTGAACATTAATAACTAATACACAACTTCTCAAAGTTCCCTTCTTGCAAACATAAAGAAATGTCAACTTGGAATTGAATTAACAAACACTCAATCAGAGCTATTATTAATGTAATACATTGTTATTAATTTATGTAATTACGTTTCTAAAGCTCTGTAAATAGTAAATACCTACTGGAGAAAACATCTATGAATGTAATCTGTAATTTTAATGATTTAAGTAATCTACAAGAATTCATCACTTATTAAAATTTAAAATTAACTTGAGAATATGCAATGAAATTTCCATACTACATTCTGACATTTTTCTTAATAAACATTATTCACATCACTTCTCATTTATAAATATCATATCTTCAGAACTCCAAATTGGAGCTCGGAGACACATGTATTTCTTCAATCTTGCTGTTAGACCTTAGGGATAATCTGATTGAACATTTCTGTTCTATCAGATTAGGAGTGTATTTCACTCCATGTTTGTTAAAGGGATTATCAAACTCACTATTTACTTGGTTAAATATGTTTAACAATATTGTTTCCTCTTTTCTTTACTGGCCTATACTGAAACCTATTTTATGTTATCTAATAGGAAAACTAAGTCTGAATATATTTCACAACATCAATAATATAGTTACACAGTCTCTAAGTAATGAAAGAATTCTGAACATGTCTCTAATTATAATTATAATTGCTACATGAACATATACACAAATGATGGATTTAACCTTACTTTCTCTAAATATTAATGGATTAAATAATCCAAAGAAAAGATCAAATTTACTAAGATACCTAAAATTACATAAAGTGCAAGTTATATTTCTACAAGACTCCCACTTTAAATGTGATAAATATATTTGGAAGCCAAAGGAATATTTAAAACTATCTCACTCTTCATATAAAAAATAGAGGAGTTTTAATACTTTGGAGAAAAAATTTAACTAACCCTCAGATTATTTATAATTACGAAGATAAAGGAGGTCTATTATCAACTGTAATAATAAGATTTAATAACAGAATCATCTGGACACTGGTAAATATATACTGGTTCCCTGGCACAGGGTTAAGCACAGTCAAAAAACATATAGACCTTACTAACAAAGTATATAAGGGCAACCTGATAATAGGAGGGGATTTTAATTGCATCCTGGATAATTCAGAGACCACTAACAAAAGAAACTTTTGTCTTAGCCCCATAGGGAAAGCCCTTAAGAAATGGAGTGAAAATTTAAATTTAATTGATACATATAAGTACAAAGAAACTAACTCTTTACTGTTCTCTCACTGAGATTACAGATTTAATGCCCAAACAAGAATAGACAAAATCTATATATCCCAAGACATAAACACAAAAATAGTAACATTTTCCATAACACCATGTCCTTTTTCAGACCACAATTCACTTATACTCAAATTTCAAATAGACTTTAAGAGATTAACTTATGCAACAAGAATTCCAGCTTATATCAATAAAATAAATCAATTCAAGCTATGGTTAGACTCAGAAGTCCAATATTTCTTAGACACCAACTATTCTGAAAATACAAACATAGTAATCTTATGGGATACCCTGAAGGCAATCTTATATGCCAGAATTCTTACTTGGTTCAAAAATAAAACAAAAGAATTGAAATCAAAATTACATAATATTTAAAAACAAATCATAGAAATTAATATTAATGATTCAAGAAAGTCCACAAAAAAATGAGGAATTAAACAAAAAATACAATGATATTTTAACTCACAAAACTAACTTGGCATTAAAAATTAAAACTCAATTCATATTCCACATCACCAAAACACATGCACAATCTAGTAATGAAAACAAAAAGACAAACCATTGAAAATACCACAAATATTATCCATGAAGGAAAAAATAACAAAAAAGTATCAGATATAAGTGGCATTCTTGAAGCTTTTATATTTCATTATACTGAACATTATAGGTATAATAACACCCAATTCAACTTCTTAGACATGGATATAAATCTTTTGTAAAATAAAAAAAAAATACCGGAAAAATTAAAAACAGAAGTTCAAAAACAAATCTCCCTCAAAGAAATAGCTGAAAGAATTAAGGAAAGCAAAAACAATAAAGCTCCATGTATTGATAGAATCATAATTGAATTATATATTTCCAAACTCAGCAATTTCAATTTTTCATAAAACCCTAAATGAAATACAAACACGAAACATAATTCCACCCTCATGGAGATATTCAATAATCACATCCATAAAAAGGAAAATAAAGAACCTAGTCAATGCAGTTCATACAGACCAATCTCATTACTCAATAATGATTATAAAATATTTATGTCTATTTTAATTAATAGAATTAAAAAATCTTTGATACACGTCATAAATGAAGAACAAACGGGATTTATTTACAATAGGCATACAAACATTCTAAACAGAGATAATCAAGAAGCCCTTATAATTACATTAGACATAGAAAAAGCTTTTGATACACTAAAATGGGACTATCTTTTCAAAGCTCTAGAAATTTATGAATTTCCCCTCCATTTCATTAATCTGATAAAAATGTACATAGAAATAACCTTGCTTATGTAAAACTTGGTCTATTTACCTCCGAAGCCATTGAAATAACCAAAGGTACAAAACATGGCTCCTATGTCCCCCATTTTATTTGTCCTAGCAATAGAATTATTTGCATCAATAATACGTTGTGATCCAAAAATAAAAGGCATAACTATATATAACCAGTTCAAATCCAAAATTATGTTTTTTTTCTGATGCTATACTCCTTACCCTATCTGTTTCAGAAGAATCTATACAGGAATTAGACTTACAAGTTGAATTTTTTTTTCTTAATTCAGGCCTTCGTGTTAGCAAATTAAAATCCAGTTATATGTTATTGAATAAGAAAAATGATTTTCATTTAAACACAAACCATATAATTAATAAACGGGTTTCTTCTGTAGAATATTTGGGGATTATCCTATCTGAAAACATTGACACAACTTTAACCTTAAACTATAATAATATTATAAACTCTATAAAAACACAAACAGAAAAATGGAATAAATCATATTTAAAATTAGAAGATAGATTACAATTAATAAAAATGGTATTACTCCCCAAAATCAATTATATAGCTCAAAAAAAAAAAAAAAGCTTTTCAAAGAGATAAATAAAACTCTTTTAAACTTCCTTTGGTTCCCAAAAAGAAACAGAATAGCCTTCTCATGTCATATTAGATGTTGGGATTTAGGAGGAATTAACTTTCTGGATTTAGAGGCCTATGCTAAAGTATCTATTTTCAAAACAGTCATAAATTGGATAAATCCAAACTTTCCTTCTGCTTGGAAGACTTTGTATACTATTATTATTTTTTTTAATGAAAATAAAATAGCAAACAATGTATTACTAAACAATCAAAATAATGAACTTTGGCACATATGTGTCAACTTCCAATATAACACAACAAAACCCACTGATCTATACTATACAAATTACATTTACAACTTATTTAGAAATTTTATTAACACCAATGTAAACATAAAATTATGGATTGAGCTATTAATGCCCTTTAGCACTACAAAAAATTGTATTAATAAAATTCATAAGAATACTCTTACTAATTGGGAAATAAAAATTTTTACTTGCTGGCAGCACTGTATAAAGGATCAGAAAGTACTAGACAGTCAACAAATAATAAATACATTTGATATATCAAATGCAGACTGGTTAGTGCTTCAAAGTATTCTATCTTATGCTCAAGATCTATGCAGAATAATTAATTCCTCATCCTTTAAAACTAAGCCTAAGCTCATAAATTACACGTACACAGTAATATATAATAATTATAATTGGGCAAATTCAATATCAAAATTATATAAAATCCTGATAACTTATAAAAGTTAAACCCAATCAGAATTACTGAAACTTCATAACAAAAGGACAATCAATAAATTTATCAATTGAAAGCAAAACCAATCCATTATACTCAATTAAATTAACATCCAACTTGCAAGTTTAGAAGATTTTCACATGGAAATTTCTGCATAGAGCCTTTTATACACCCAGCAAGATAGCTAAATTCAATTCATCCAAAAACGTTACATGTTGGAGATGTTCATTAAGTTCTGAAGCAGACTGGTCACATACTTTATATGACTGTAATAATATTAAAAAATATTGGGATGAGATAAGTACATTTCTTCAAGCCATTTATACAGATTCATTCGTATTATATAACAAAGTCTCTAATTCTTTTAAATGTTAATGAAAAACAGAAATGAACAAAAAATGATCATTATCTCTTATGGACTAATCTAGCAGTAGCTAGAAAGCACACAACAAGAAAATGGAAAACCTCCTCCGAACCCATCATTGAAGATTTCTTGAACTTAATGAAAGAAACAGCGCTAATGGAAATAAAAGTCAAGGAGCTGAGAATCTCTCCTAAAACACTGATCAATAATCCTTGAAATAAAATTCTTTATCTTATTGAAACATTAAACATGGACACAGTCTCTTCTATAAGACATTAAAGAGACAAAGAAATCACTTGAAATGTGTAACTAACATTTTCACAGATTGTTTTTCCTTTCTTATTTAGGCCTTTTGTACATATTGCATATAGAATGTTATTTTATTTTATTCAACTAGAAAATGTAATCATAATTATTGTTATTCTTGAAAAATGAAAATAAAAGTTTATCTGAGTAAATAAAATGTGCTTAGAAACCTTCTTATCCTTAGAAGACCGTCAATGCAGTCTCTGCAAAAAACAGTTTTTTAGGATAGTTCCTCTGAATTTTGGGAATGGGAGAAACAAAGATGTGCTTCAAATCTTTCATGGCCTTACCTTGATCATGTAAAGTCATAAAAGCTCTGGCAGACCAGTGCCAAACAAATTTTGGTTATCCAGATGAGCATCCAGAAGTTTCACTTTAATATCATTCAGTAAGGCTTGAAGATGAAGGCAAGTAATACAAATGAGACAAGTAGACTTAGGAGTCAGCATCAGAATCTTCATCCAAGTATTCCGAGTCCTTTTACAAGTAGAGGATCTGAGGAGGCTTTAAAGCCATCAAGGCATTGAACATGCCTTGTGTGAAGTCGGGTCATTCCCTTTGTGAATCTCTGGCAGCTGGCACTGCATACTTAATCTTCTGTCTTTTCTTTAAAGTGACATCTGCTTTGACAAAATCTGATGTCTCAGATCCCTGCCTGGATTCGCTCAAGGTACTTGGCACCTCTTCCATAACAAGTACCGGAAGAATCTCTTTAGGCTCCTTGGATATTATCAGCCATGGTTCCCCCTGAACGCCTGCTGCAGATGTCTGCAAGGACTCTGAGGACGTGCGAGAAGCCATTTTCTTGCCAGCCTCCAATAAGTTAGTGGTAGAAGAAACCGAGCACAATACCGGACGATCCTCTGGATTCTTATCGACCTCAAGAGAGATGTCCACTGGAGGCTGGAAAGCTGCAGCCTCAGGCCTAAATTTCTTGACCTTCTTCTTAAGTGACGGCTATACCTTCGGGCAAGTGGATTCTGCCAGATAACTTGGGTCAACAGCTTGAGACACTGGATCTCAAGTTATATCAAAAGGGAAGAAAGGCAGCTATATTAAGTCTTTAGTACAAGAGACTGGCAGATGAAACACAGAGTGTAATTGTGAGATGCACCTAAACAAAACATGCACCTATTGTGACAGTCTTTATGCTGAAATCTGCCTCTAACACTAACATTTCCCTTTCTTGGATAACATGTAACCCACTAGAAAATGGAATAAAAAGAAAAAGGATTCCCAGTGAGTACTTGTCTGAAAGCACAGACTTGGTATAGATCGACATTTGATAATAGTGTTTTGGACTGGTGGCAACCAAGTTCTGGGTTGGGACCATACATACATCACCTTTATGCCCTATACCTGCGTGGACAGCCTATGTCTGACATACGATGTTCATAGGCAATAACGGCTTTGGCATACTGTACAGAAATAGAGATATCTTTAGCAGATGATGCCAGAGGAGATATCTTTAGCAGAAGATGCCAGAGGTGATAAATACTGCAAAAGTGATATGGAAAGACATCAATATTTATGCCAACTGCTGGTGCATCACAGGCCCATTATTTCTGGTTAAGGCAAGTCGAAATGTTGCAGTAGTAAGTTTGAAGACTTTCTTACAACCAATGACCTCACTGATCCTGACTAGTCCATATATTAAAAAAATGGAAATGCACCTGTAATGCCAGTGCAAAATGAGATCCATACAGACATGCACTTGAGATGTTCTCTTATGATTTTATATTTTAACTCTCATTTGCACTGCAGATCTTGGAGGATTGCAGCGTCTTCTTTGGGACATTCATACATGCTGGGTATCTGATTTTATTAATGCTTCTTTTTCTGGTCTAGTCATTCGAGTAAGTTTAACAGACATTAATCTGGTCTTGCAGGATTGGCTGTGAGAATCTTTTTTCAATCACAACGAGAAACCTGAGGTGCATGTACTGGCTGTAACTAATGGGGACAGACAGACTGATCATAAAGTTATATAGTCCCTGGAGAAGCTGGATCTGGTTATGAGGAGTCCAGTAATCTGTTTCCATTTTAACATGTTTTAGGATAAAATATAAGGTAACATAGAAATTCTAAAATGGAATGTTATCCGTCTGCAACTTACAGCTGCCCCTAACTTCTCCAACTTCAAACTACCACTAAAGGACTACCTAAATGTAACCCAGCTCTGCTTCTATACTGTCCCAGGCTGAACTAGTCCCTCCCTCCTTCCACCACCAGCATACTTTGATTATGTTCAGACAGAGAAGAAATTAGTAAAATCTATTTCCGAGAGAAATATCAGATATATTTTTGTCTAGGCTATATTATCTAGCCATCTCTGTTCCAAAGAATGTACTTAAGGGAATTTATGTCATCTGTATGAACTGCAGCTTATGAATACTTTAGCTGGCAATGTTCCTTTTCAGCTTGTTATAGCTGTCCAAATACTTGCAATATGTATGTATAACTTCGCACTGTATGCACTGAAGCTGAATTTTTACTAAATTCATATGTCATTCTTTTGTATTAGGCTTTGTAATAACTTTTAACTGGAACCATACAATATCAACGTGGAGCTTTTCTACATGGACATCATTGAAAATGGGACATTATCCCTGTTGGACTTTTCCAGTAAACAAATGTTAAATAAAATACATCAATATATTATTTTGTATTACTATACAGTAACAGCATATATTGTAAAACCACAAAAGATGCAGCACAATCCAAATGCACAAAAAGACCACAGGGGGGCAAGGAAATCCACACCAATAGCTTTAATGTCTCTGACGTCTCGGCTACAATAGTTTTCAATGTTACAAGATAATACACCTGCCTATATATACACCAGTTAATTAATCAATAAAACAATTATTCAATTCATTAAACATTTCCAATTCATTTCTGCATTCAACCCACTAGGAAACATAGTATTATATTTAAAATATAAATAGATTCTTTGACCAACAATTAAGTTTTTAAAAATTCATCACCATCAGCATACACTTTTATTTTTTCTAAAATAGATGCTTTACGACCTTTTATGTTACCCCCATGTACTTGGTTAAAACGTATTGCTACAGAACTCTCCTGCTTGTCATTTTTTATACCCCTCTGCTGTTCCATCAGTCTTACATTAAAAGCCCTCTTACTCTGTCCCATATAAAACTTCTGACAAGAACAGCTCCAGGCATAAATAATACCCTCCGTATTACAGCTAAAACTGCCACTGACCTGAAATTGTATTCCATTAATTTTATTAAAGCTTTGTGTAATATATTTAAAAAATTTACACCTACCACAACTACTTGTTCCATAATTAATTAAACCATTAATTACTCTTTCCACAGGAAGAGTAAAAATAGTTTTAACTAAAAAATCTTTAAGATTTCTTCCCCTTCGATATGATATAATAGGTGTTCCCTTTATATCTTCTTTAATCTCCTTAAACTAGGACACATAACCCCAATAAAAATGCAACAATTTCACCATAATAGGGCTAAACTTACTATAAGTAGTGGTGAAGTACGTTTGTTCTTTCATCTATCACATTATTCCCTTGTTTACACCTTACTTGAGTATTTCTTTTATCATTTAAAACTTTAGCTATACTTTTATTTAACCTATCAGTACTAAAACCCTTTTTTCTAAACATTTCCATACTTTTATTTATTTCTACATCCAAATCTTCCTTATTATTACACAACCTAGAGAGTCTCTTAAACTCTCCCGTTGGTACAGCTTCAATTGTGTGTGGAGGGTGGCAATTGTGGG
This sequence comes from Protopterus annectens, assembly GCF_019279795.1. Classification (NCBI taxonomy): domain Eukaryota; kingdom Metazoa; phylum Chordata; order Ceratodontiformes; family Protopteridae; genus Protopterus; species Protopterus annectens. Next base: position 1,068,712,117 of record NC_056737.1, read on the forward strand.
CCATGAAATAAAATACCCCATTAGGAAATTTCCTGTGGTCTACAGTTCTAAGACATTCTTCATGTATATCTAACACTACATCTAAAAAAAAAATGAAACATTTTTACCTATTTTAATATCATCAAATTGTAGTCCAAATCTATTATTCTGAATTTCTTGTATCAACCTCTTCTTTATCACCCTCACACAAAAAAATTAGATCATCAATGTATCTATAATACTTCCTGACATATTTTATAAAAAATTGTGATCTGTAAATATATATCGACTCGAAAAAACCCATACTTAGATTAGCATAAGTGGGAGCAAATGATGCCCCCATTGCCGTTCCTTCTTTTTGTCTATGTAATCTGCCACACAATTTAAAAAATATATTCTGTAGGCTAAAGTCCAGTAATTCAATAATATATTCTGTAACTGGGCAGTCACCTAAAAAGAATCTAACTGCTTCTAAACCAAAATTACAACTAATATTTGTATAAAGGCTTTTCACATCTAAAGAAATCCAGAACATTTTATTGTTCCAGTCTACAGTTTTAATTTTTTCCAAAAAATCAAACACGTCTCTCACATAGGCTGGTAAATTTTCAACTTTAGGAAGTAAAACATAATGTAGAAATTGTCCCATTTTACTCAAAAAAATATTCTCTACCCGAGACTATGGGATGACTTGGGGGTTTAGACATACATTTATGCACTTTAGGGAGAAAAGAGAAATGGGCTATCTTGTATCCCTTTGTAGCGAACCTTTTCTTAATATCCTCCATGGTAACAGCATATATACCCAATACCTTACCTGAAATGAAGTCCACAGGGTGGAGGGTGGTTAAGGTAATAGGTAAGGAGTTAGTGGGGAGATCTTAAAATGGCCCCAATTGGGTCCCACAGTTGCCAAGGCCAGTCCTGACATTCTGGATAGTACTTGTATCTACGGACTGCATCACCTTTGTAGACTTCAATCCTTTGTTTTCTGGCTTCCAATGGCACTAAAACATTTGCCTCCAGCCTTTTTGACTGTAGCACAACTGATGAAAACCACCTGCAGCTTTTTCTATATCAATATCTGTGGATACCTACCTTTCCAAGATTTTTTCCTCAGGTTTTGTAGCTTCTTCTTAAACATTTTAGTATTCTTAGTCAACCTGCTTACATTTTGGCCTTTGACCACATACTCCTTTACAAATTTAAGGTGCATGCTACTAAAATTTAAACAGGTATTGCTAGCAACAGATGTCTTACAAATCTACACCCAGCTTGCTGAGCAGTGAGCACCTACACACCTATAGAATCCTCTCTCGTAAACAGCATGGATTTTGTGCAGGCAGATACATTCAGACTGCCACAACTGGAAATGCAGAAATAAAGGAAAAACAACCAAATACAGATCCAAAATTTTATTGCACTTCAGCGCCTCGGCCAAATAGCCTTCAAGAAGTAGCATTCCTAATAATCACTTCCCCTATATATACACAGCTTTGCTCTACAATAAAACAATTAAACAATTAAGAAATCACAATAACAAAATAATAATTAACTAAAGCAAATATTTCCAATTAAGTTCATGGTTCAATTCTCCAGTAAAAGAGTATTATATTTTAAAACGAATAATGCTTCTTTATATAACAATATATTTTTTATCAATGTAGCATTGCCAGCTCTAACAGAAAGTTTTTCTGAAATTGTGCCTTGTATTAAAGAATAATCACTACCATGTTTATCCATAAAATGCATAGTTGTGGAGCTTTCTGCTCTCTGTTTTTTAATGTACCTGATGTGCTCCTGCAGCCTGCCTTTAAATTTCCTCTTACTTTGCCCAATATAGAACAGGTTGCAGAGACATTTAAGGCAACATGCAATACCATCAGTGTCACAAGAAAATTTAATATTGGGTTCAAATCCTTTTCCATTGATTTTACCAAAACTACAAACAACACACTTACATACATTACAATTGTTATGAGGTGTTTTACCCACACATTTTACAGGGAGCATAATATTTTCATCAGGTACCACAAAATAGGACTAAACCAGCTTATCCATCAAGTTCTGTCCCTTTCTATAAGAGATAGATGGCTGGCTACCAATTATTTCACTTAACTTATCATCTTTCCTTAAAAAGGTACAATAGTATTTAACTAGTTCACAAATTTCATCACTCAAAATAGTATAAGTTGTAACAAAAAACATATGGTCCGCACCCTTTTTCACACACATTTATCCCTTATTTTTAAAGACTTGTTTTTGTTCCACATGGAGTCCAGAAATTTTATTCACTGCATCTATTATAATGTCTCTATCATAACCCCTACAATACATTCAGACTGCTCTATTCTCACTCACTGACGACATCCTCATTTCTAAATTTCAGCAAAGTAAACTTGATAACAGCACTTTTGCAAACTTAGCTAAACCATTTGATCTCTTAGATCGCCTCTTACTAGACTCTTTTACCAAGTCCAGAATAAGTGACCAGGTTTTTGCAATAATTCAAAAGCTTCTTAACTGACAAACTCTCCACCATTAAAACAGGGAAGTCTATACCATGCACAGCACCCCTTACATCTGCAGTTCCTCAGTGATCAGTCCTCTCGACCATATTCCTTTCCCCCGTCTTCAACTCTCTACTAGCTTATTAGGTTACCTACCAATTACCTACCAATTACTCTTTATGCAGATGATATAAAAATCTACAGAGTCGATCACAAAATCATTGGGGCATGACCGAGATTGTGAGCAGTTAACTGCACTGGTTTTCAGCTCTCCTTCATTTTAACATCTCTTGACAGGATTTTTTACTAAAAAAAAAACAAAAAACTCAAACAGATTGTTTCAAAACTTGATAGATTTATAGTTGAACATCTACTGAAAGATATACTGCAAAAACAAGTATGAAACACTTTTAATTGCTTTTTCTTGTCAATAAAACTAGAAAGAACTAATAGTCTCAGAATGAGCCACGCTAACCCTAATGTACAGGACAGTACTATGAAAAAAAACATCAGTGAGTTAACTGTAAAGATAGATAAATTAGAAAGCAAAATGGACAGTTTTAAAGAGGAAAGTAAAAACCAAGTTGAAGTGCTGAGTGAATCTCTTAAAAAAACAATCACAAATCTCAAGTATAGAAGAGACAACGTCTGATTTCGAACGAAGACTGCTTGAAAATGAGAACAACACTGAATGTCTTCTGAAACAAAACAACTTATTCCGGGATAAAATAGAAGACAGTGAGCAGATCTAGAAGGAACAACATCTGGATTTACAGGATTCCTGAAAAAGAAGAGGGAGACAGTATGAGTCACTTCCTTAATATCTGGCTGCCTAAAACTTTGAACCTGCCTGAAGCTTTTTCATTTGGCATCGAAAGGGCACATAGACCACTTTCTAACTCATCTTTTAAAAAAAAAACACTTTCACCAAGGTCAGTGATCATAAGATTTTTCTCAAGTCAAGATAAGGATTTACTCTTAAAAGTTGCATGGGCTAATTATCCAGTTAAAATTAAAGGAAATACTACAAGATTTGACAACGACTATTCTACATTAGTGGTGTCCAACAGAACAGCATGTGTCCCACTTGTAAAAAGCTTAAAAAACAGCACCATTAAAGCACAAAACTTGTTTCCAGCAAAAATAAAGATTTGCCTTGCAGAAGGAAATAAGATTTTTAACACCTTGGAAGATGCAATGGACTTTATACATAGCCTAGTACCTACTTATGAACCTATCTGCCTGAAGGCATTTATAAGCTTAGCCGGAATGTGTTGGCTTTCGCCGCCCCCTTAGATTAGTTCCCTGTGCCTCTGTCCAGCAGAGCCACTGAAGTGATCCCCGAGGTAAACTTTCTGTTTCCCATCCACTTGTCAAGGTTTCTCTTGAAGAGTGTTAGCGAGGAGCTCTGCCTAATGTAGATTGGAATCTTGTTCCAAAGCATGGGAAGTCTCTGGGACAGGAATCTATCTCTCCAGCACTTCCTATTTATTGTTGTGGTGAAGTTTAGATCCCTGGAGCGTGTGGCTCGATGGGATATGGTTTTCTTTAGGTGGAGAATGTCCATCAATTCTGGGTTGGACATGGCCTTGTATGTCAGGCAGAGATCACCTCTGAGTAGGCGGTATACAACTGAGTACAGCTGGAGTTTCTTCAGTCGAGCTGCATAGTGCATCTGCTTGAGGCCAGTGATCCTCTTGGTGAAGTACTTCTGTGGTCTTTCCAGTTGTTGCAGGTGTCTTGTAAGGTACATCCCAATTGGGGCATTGTACTCTATGATGGGTCTGATGAGTGATGCGTAGAGGGGCCCAATGACCTCTTTCGATCTGGATGCAAACCCTTTTGTGATTAGGTGGGCCACATAGAAGGATGTTCTAAACACTGGCAATGGGATTATCAAAGGAGAAGTAACTATCTAGTTGGGTCCCCAGATCCCTTATTATGTCTACCGTATTTACGGGCTACCACCTATGCGGTAGTTTGTGGGTACTTCGTTTTTTCCAAAGGGGATGACTATGCACTTTTTGGCATTTAACATGAGCCCATGGTTTTGACACCAGGTATCTGTCTCAGTGAGACCCTTTTGGGGGATGTCTGTGTCAGCCGGAGAGACAATTATAGCCCCTAGTTTGCAGTTGTCTGCGAACTTGGTCAGCCATAGTCCTCCTGTGCTTGCCTGTACCTCCGAGAAATATATGCCGAGCAGGAGGGGTCCTAGGACTGAGCCCTGGGGAAAACCACTTGTAAACGGTTTAGAGTCAGACCTAGCTCCCGCAACTCTTACCATGTGGGTTCTGTCTGTGAGCCAGTTGGCAACCCATCTCGTGACGTAGGGGTTTATGTTCAGGCTGGTGAGCTTGTCTATAATACCTGAGTGGGAAATGGTGTTGAAGGCCTTTGCGAGGTCTAGGTAGGCTGTGTGTACCACCTTTCCCTTGTCTATAGCCTTGGTAACTTTCTCAAAGAAGTCCACCAGGTTTAGGAGGCATGATCTGCCCTTAACAAAGCCAAACTTGGTAGGGTCTAGTGTTTGGAGGTTCCCAATATCTCTGTTAATGAGATCCATGATGATGCGCTCCATAGCTTTGCAGACCAAGCTAGTCAGGCTTATAGGGTGATAGTTCCCAGGGTCCATTGTGGCTCCACCTCTGTGGAGCGGAATAACTGTTGCTGTGCGCCACTCTGTGGGCACATAGCCCGTGGAGAGGCTGAGTTTAAACAGTGTGTTCAGGTGAGGGGTTAGTTCATCTTTGAGCTTGTGTAGGACGCAGCCTGGGACACCGTCCGGTCCCATTGATGCTGTGTTTTTGGCTTGGGAGAGGTCTGTTTTAACCTGAGTATCTGTGATTTCAGGGGCACTACATTCTTCTGGTATAGTTATGGGCCCTTTTGGGGGTGAGAAGGGGGTGAAGTTTGCACTGAACCTGTCTGCCAGGATGTTGGCTATATCGGTCAGTTCAGTTTATTTTGTGCCATTCTGCTCTAACTCCGAGCAGATCTGAGAATTGCCACTTAGATTCTTGATATAGCTAAAGAATGCCTTGTGGTTATCTTTGGAGTCCATGGCAATTTTGTTTTTCAAAGCTAGCCTTGGATAATTTTATGGGGGAACGTAGTTTCTTGCTGATACTGATCAGGGATGTCTTCCCTTCTTGGGATTTTACTCTTTTCTGTACTAGTTTCCTCCTTCTATTGTATAGCTTGTTTATGGCAGGGGTCCACCAGACTGGTTTCCTTTTCTTGGAGGAGTGAGTCTTGTTTTTGTTTGGGATAGCACAATCCGATTTTGCAGCTTGGTCAGCGTTATCCTTTAGCATGGGGGCTTTGAAACTTCCCACCTCGGTCTTAAGTAATGTGAAGTTTGCTTTTGAAAAGTTTTCACGGTGGTTTCTTTGATCGGGGGTAGTGGCAGAATGTGGATAGCCAGAGTGATTTGTTTATGGTCAGATCTAACCAGCGAGGGTTGACCTCGGAACACCGGTCGCCCATGTTGGTGATGACCAGGTCCAATATGCTGTCATCTCTGGTGGGGGTGTTGACCAGTTGATCCAGGGCGTTTGAGTTTATAAATTCTAGGAAATGTTGGGCAAGGGAGTTTGTATTTGCATAGTTCCCCCAGTTAATGTTTATGTAATTGAAATCACCCAATATCAGGGTGTTTGGTAGGACCTTTATGTTTCCCAGTGTTGCCAGGAATGAGGAGTGGGGGCCCTGGGACATGGTGGATGATCTGTAGCAAGCTGTAATTTGAATAGCAGTTTTGTCAGTTGTTAGTTGCATGAGGATGATCTCTGAAGCATCGTGCTGTGCCACTAACCTGGAGGTGTGGGTATCCTTGATGAATATGGATCCTTCCCTGCCTTTTGTATTTCGGTCTGGGTTTTGTGGCCGAAATGTATGGTATGAGTTGTAGCCTGGTAGTGCTGGGGTGCTCTCTGGAGCCTTAAACTAGGTTTCTGTTACTGCACATATATTGATTTTCTCCATACTGAGGAGTGCCTCGAGTGCGTGCATTTTGAGGTTTAGACTTCTGGCATTGACTAGCATTACCCTCAGTTTTTTGTTATTTGTGCTATTTACGGCAGTGGGTTTGTCTTTTGAGCTTTGCCTAAAAAAGGCACTATGGGGGTGGCGAGAGCCTTGGCCAGTATTCAAAAGCCTAATGGTGACGTGCAGAAGCTGTCTCTAGCGAAGCAGCATGGCTTGTCGAGCATGTCATCCCAGGCTGACAGACACTGGATCCCCTTTGAATGACACCAGAAGCTTAGCCAATTGTTGAAATTGATAATTTTTTCTTATCATTCTTGGTGGGGGCAGGATGCTACTCAGGGTCATACCGGCCTGGGCTATGTGATCAGAGAGCTCCTCCATGTCTCTTTTCATGTAATCCAGGGGGGTATTGCTCAGGTCATTCACACCAACATGGACAATGACAGAGTCATATTTGTACTTGTTCTGGAGTGACCCGAGTACTTGTGTAATGTGGCGGATCCTGGCACCCGACAGGCAGCTAACAGTAACTTTCTCCTTGTTCAGCCTAGTGAGTGGGACTTCAGTGTGCCTGACTATAGAGTCACCTATTACTAGTGTGTTGGGTATGTTATTTTGCCTTAAGGACTATGATTGTGTGGCACACTGGTTTTGTGAAGTATATGTTTCATAGTTTGTGTTGGGGGGTGAAGGCTGCTTGGATGTCTGCTTTGGAGATCTCTGCTGCTTTTGCAGATTTTTATTTAGAGCCTCCAAGTATGTTTTCGTGTATTTATGTGTGTTTTTTGCCGGTTTCATGGGTCTATGTGAGACTGGTGGTGTGATGCAAGTAATTCCCTTCTCCTCTTGACTGCCTGGTCCAGTCTTGGGTTGAGAGAGCTTAGCCTCCAGTTTGGCTGTATAATTGCATCTCTTGCATGTATTAGTGTTTGGTGGAAGGAGGAGAGGGCTGTCTGTGTACATGAGGCAATTGTAACATTGCCTCAAAATGCCCAGATTCACCAGTTGGACCGGAGAGTACACCTGAAACTGCCCTTTGGACATGCCTGGATAGGTACAGTGAACTGTTTTACTGATTGGCTGGTAAGGTCAAATAGAGAGCCATGTCCTTCTCTACAGTATAGGGGGGGGTCTAGTGCTAAGGTTTATTAGTGTTTGCTATGAGTTTTGAGCAAGTGCCAGAATGAGAAGTGAATGGTTTAAGTGCTTAAGTTGAAAATTTGTCTAGTTCCAAGGGAAAAATTGAAGAGTAGAATCTGTGGAGCTGGGAATAGTTATACCCTAGCTAAACGGCGCTGCCTGGTTTGCAAAACCACACAAATGCGGGTTTTATAGCAGGGAAATGAAATAGATAGAAATTATCCTAAAATAGCCAATAAACTACTAATTTCTGGGCTGAAACGACTCCTCCAGGGACAAATAGGCTGCTCAAAGCTCCCTCTCTCAGTGAGCAAAGAAACTTCCTTCTATCCAAGTAAGGTATGGGCAAACAGAGAAACTTGTAACACAGCCCTGAATTCAGCACTAACCTGAAAAACTGGACTATACTATCTTAGAAAGGCAGGAAAACAAGTAAATTTTTTTGTTGTTTTTTTTTCAGAAAATAAAGCAGACACAATCAAAAAAACACTTTAAATGCACTGAAATGGCTATCACACTTGAGTGTGTAGCCTACAACAGTTAAACAGATAATTTAAACACAAAAACGACTTTGTTAAAGTGCAGGCAGTAAAATAAGTACAATATGTAGCTGAAACCAGCTTTTTAAAATCACAGAAACTCAAAATCGGCGTTTTAGGCAGAATTAGCTAAAGGCAGCAAGAAAATGCAGAAAAATAATAGTCTCTCTTTTGTCTCAGAAACATAAAATCTTAGAAAAAACAAAAGAAATGGACTGGAATCTATCAACTTCTTTAAAGAGAAATGCAACAAGACATGGTTGGTTAATGAAAGACAAAAACAGAAAAATAACTGAAGGACAAATGAAAAATCAATGTATTTCACGGTTACAAATTCTTATGAATTTAAATAAGTGCTTGAATACTTATGAATAGGTGCTGCATATTACTTTTTACAAGGTAAATCATTTATTTATTTCCCTACTTGAAATGGTTACTAGTTCCCTTTCTAAAATGTTAGAGTTTGATTCTTTTAGCTACATATGAAATTAAAGCCACTTATTTTCACTTAGACTTTAAAACGTTAAACTATTCATCTTATTAAAAGTTAATCATTATTACAATGACACGTTTGTTAGGTGTCACACTTTCTGATATCTTGGCACAGTTGAGTAATGTACTATTAAATATAGTACAAGATGCAACAAATGACACTAAAGAGGCATGTTAAGTTACATTCTGGGTTCTTAAAATGTTCCAGTTGCGTGCTACTGATAGTATACATGACATGAAATAGCACCCAGGAAAGGCATGCTATGTTATAACAAAGTACAAAAAAATATAGATTTTTACATATATAAAAGTTACTATTGGAATGATATCAAACAATTAAGAGTAACACTCACACTTTTATAAGTTAAACTTGGATCACACATAACTGTCATACTTTAATGCAGTTTGTTCTAGGACTCCTTTAAAGAAATGACAGTCTGCTTTATATTAAACATCTCCTACAAATAGTACTTGCTGAATCATTAAATGTTACTTCTTTGAGTGCAATGGCTTGTTAGTGGCTGGGATACTTTGGGATTTTTTTTGTTGGTTTGGAGGGGTTTGAGGGATTGATGTGTGGTATATGGGGGGGGTGGCTTGATTTCACTTGCGAGCATTTTTCTGTGAATTGCAACTGACGAACTGTTCACTTTAAAGTGCTTTAAACACCTTAAGAGTCATGAGCACTTTTGTGGTGCTGTGAGAGTTATAAAATTCTAATAACTGTCCAGGTTACTACTTTTTGTCCAAAAGTAAATAATCATAATATTTTGAATCATATGCTAAGATGTCAGTGAATACAAGTCAGATAATAAGCAAAGGACAGTGAATTGCATTCTAAACTACTGTCAGTTACTACAGCAATAACCCACGTCTGGGTGTGGGAAATGCTGGATTTACCCACAATTAGCTTTGTTTGGTCCCAAGGGCTTTGGCAAAAGGATAGCTTACATACTAGTCTATAGAGGGCTTTGCCCTTGTGACCAAAGTTAACTGTGGGTAAATCAGCATTGCCACCCAGCCATTGGTAACTGCTATTATACAATGACGTTATTTAAGAAAAAAAATGACTTACTTTTCTTAAATAATTTCCCTGTACAATTGCGGTGTGGTGTTGTTCTGCTTTGTTTACGTTTTTGAGGGCTTTCTTGATGTACTGCACTTGTATATATGTGTAGGGGACTTTCTTTCCCATGCTTATGCAGTACATCAGTGCTTTGGAAAGGAAGCAAAGGAGAAATGAAGATCTCCGTTGCTCTTTATTTATAAAAAAAGGTTGAAATTCAGACACTTTAGAGGTAGGAGAGAGACAGGATGGAGAAAATACACATAAAATTGGGTACCTTTCTTTAGTTTTGAATAACGTACCTGATTTTCCTAGTGTTTTCTCCATACTGTCACGCTCATACCTCCAGACTGTCTGAACTTTAATTTTATTTATTTTTTTAAATGGTGAAGAAAACTTAAAAATGTAGTAGCATATAGTAATGGAAGCAAGTCCGAGTGACTGGAATTTTCTTCCATTGGTATATGCTCGATTTACAATGGGCACGCTGGATGGGCTGACCAATCTGCATGCTCGCTTTTGAATATTAATGACAGTCATTGTATAATGAATAGTTCTGAATGCTTGCAGTATACCAAAATGATAGTTTATATACTAGCCTATGGAATGATACTTCTGATTAAAAAAATTAGGATTGTGTTTCTCTATTGTTGTTTCTTTTTAATGATAACAAAAGTTAATATCTCAAAACAATTTACTATGAAACATTTGAATCCTAAAAGGGATGATTTTTCAAATGTTTGTTCAGGTACTACTAGACATAACACTTAAGGAAACTAGGGCTGATTCTAACAGCAGTATTAGATTAAAGAGTATCAAATATATAAGGATAAATATAAATGTTCTATTACTGTACACTAAGATTATTGCTAAAATATAAAACCTAGGAATATAGTAATAGTACAATACATACTATACAAGCAGAAATGGAAAGAAATTAGAATAATAAGTATATAATGAAAGAATATGGTGGTGCTGCGGTAGCGTTGTCACCTCACAGTAAGACGTAGCCCCGTTCGATTCTCAGTTAGAGCGTCTTCTGTGTGGCAACATGCGTGAATGGGCATTCCTTCGTTGAAGGTTGTGTGTCAGGCCTGGCAAGTCGGCACGTAAAAATCTACTGCCAATCATTAGCGGACCGGAGTTCCGCTGTGGCGACCCCTAACCGGGAAAAGCCGAAAGACACAACAAAAAAAATGAAAGAACATACATATGTCTACAAGGCTGGGAGGCTGGTATAGTGGTTAAGGTGTTCACCTTATAGGCACAAGGTGCAATGTTTGATTCTGACATGGGGTAATAGGTCTTAGAATGACCTACAAGGAGAGTTAGCCTGGTACTAATTTATGAACTTATGATCCTATGAACAACTTTACACATAATAAATAAAACAGAAAAACATGTAAAATCATCTTACCTATAAATTAAGAAATATGAAAATAACAACTGACTTCCTCCCTATAGTAGACCAGGAGATAATGTGAGGTAAAGGGAAAGATGGTTGTGGAGTTATTCAGTTTGGTCAACTTATATTAAAGATTCTGAACACCTGTTTAACTTTACTCATAATAACTCAGTGATGGGCTTTTTTAAGATGATGTGTACTAAAAATATGAGGCACGTTACTATGAACCAGAAGCATGAGCTACGTGTTGTTAGTCTAATGGAGAGTTTGAGAGGTAGTTTGTTCGTCTTTTTCAACAAACTAGGAATATGCTATTCCATGGTAGAATGTTATAGGGTTATATCATTAGGTAATTTTTTTATTTGTTTCAAAAGTTTCGTCCATAGCTGAATATTTCATATTGTTAGATATAAGGTATATAATAAGTTGTATACACACATGCTATTTCATTATACTTTTTCTTTTGTCTCTCTTATATAAATGTCTGATTTTAAATGCATCTCTATTAATATTAATGGATTGAATAATTCAGTAAACAGGGGGAAGTCTGTTCAAATACTGGCAATTACATAAAGCTCAAATAATACTTCTACAGGAATAATAAAAAATTAATAAAGATGCAAATAAACTTTCATTAAAGAATTATTTGGTTTTAGTTATGTTCTGCCTTTCGAGCTAAATGTAGAGGCACCCTCATTTTATGGAAGAACTCATCAGTAATGCCTAAAGTAAAAAATACCTATGTTGATAAAAATGGTATGTTAAGCATGGTTATAACTAACTGAGTGGAACAGAAAACTATACATATTGGAACTCTTATTGGATTCCAGGGATCGGGGCTAAAGATGTAAAAAAATGATTTAGATACTATAGCCTACGATGAAGTCATAATTCCTGGTGATTTTAATTGTATTTTATCAGACAAAGATTCCACTGCAGGTAGACACCTAAGAATCATATCTTCAGCAAACACTTAACACTTTTTTTAAATCTAGTGAATTTAAAGGATATATATAAGCTAAGGAAAACAAAGTCACTTCAATTTACCCATTATTCATGTAGATATGGAACTCAAACAAATACTGATAAAATTTTTGTCTCAATCTGTTATCACATATCAGAGTAGTATTTCATGTCCATTATATGTCCATTATCAGAACATAATGCTATATAATCTTTATTATTATTTTAAAAACTGACAATCTAATACATCACAAGAGATTACCAGCATTCATTATTAAAATAAAAGAATTCAAAGATTGGTATGTTAAAGAGAACAAAAAAATTCCTAGAAATAAACATGAATGGTAAAGTAACTAACATTATCCTGTGGGAGTCACTAAAGGCTTACTTAAATGGAAGAGTTATAAGCTGGTATATTAGTAAAACGAGAGAATGGGACAAAGAATTACAGGCCAAAACAGACACATTAAAGTTAAATCTAAACAAAATGACATTATCACTCAGTCTGAACTTAAATACAAAATATGATGAAATTCTAAATCATACAGTCTCAATAAATCTAGAAAAAACTTCATGCATATTCAGTAAATCCTTTAAGCTTGCATAAACTTGCATTTAGATAAAAGAAAATTAATAAACTAAAACATATCAAAGACATTATAACACTATAAATAAAGAAAGTAGAACAAATATTAAAGGTATTCTTTAGGGCTTTAAAACATTTTATAAACATATAAATAATAACAGAAATAACCTAGATAATGATGATATAGTTGAAACTTTTCTAAGGGAAATATAAATAATAAATTAACAAGTAAACAAATAAACTGACAAACCATTTACTTTAACAGAAACAAAAGATCAAATAAAAAAGTTAAAAAAATAATAAGGTGTCAGGCTTAGATAGTCTTATACAAGAACTATATAAAATACTACTGGATGATGCAGTTAAAATATTAGGTAAGGTCTATAGAGAAATAAAAACAACTGTTGAAGTCCTCCCATCATGGAAATATTCCATTATATCTCCTATTTTAAAACAAGATAAGGATCCCACAAAGTGCTCATCAGACAAACCCATTTCACTTTTAAATTTCAACAATAACATATTCATGTCCGTTTTAGCTAACATAATTTATCTACTTATACCTAAACTAACCCTGATCAAACTGGGTTTATTTTAAATAGGCAAGTACATTATAATATAATAAGAATGTATACATTCATAGACTATGCAAATAAAAATAAAAAAAGAACTATCATTAGTCTCAATTCAGATAAGGCTTTTGACTCAGTTAATTCATCATACTTGTTTAAAACATCTACCGTGCATAACTCTCACCTGAGCGAATTGCATTAATTTCTAAATGATACATTAACTCTTGTGCTTATGCTAAAAATAGGTTATTTTCTTTCCAATTCCTTTAAATTACAAATAGGCAAAAAAAGGGATGTCCATTATCACCTTTACTTTACTTTTTTGTATAAACTATAAAACCCTTTGATAACAGTATTAGATCCAATAAGAACATTAATGGTATCAAAAAGAAGATTTCAAAAACTAAAGACTCTTTGATGATGATATTTTACTAACAATAGGAAATATAGAAAATTCATTAGAACACAATTAGTTCTAGGAGTCAGTTTGAATAAATCTCAAAGTTAAGACTAAATCATAATAAACAAGTACAGTACTAATAAAACAATAAAACATTCATACAAAAATATTCTAACTTCAATTGGAAAAGCAATCAAATGAAATAACTTGGTATAGCCATTATGTCTAATAGCAAAGAAATTATACAAACCTTCAACAGTTTGTTGATAAAATTTTCAGTTTATTCACAAATTAGAACAAATTCTTAACCATGGAAGAAAGATTAATGTTTATTAAATGGTAATTCTCCCTAAAATACAGCTTGTCTTACAATTTTTAGTACCATCTCCACCAAAAATTTGGATGAAGAAGATAAATAATATTCTACTTAAATTTTTTGGCATCCTAATAAACCAAGAGTCTCCTTTGATTGGCACAGAAAAGGTTGGGATAATGGTGGAATAGATTCCCTGATATTCAATTGTATGCTACTTCAACAACTGTAAAAGTTACAGTGCTGCGGAAAAAATTCTTCTTTTAATTCAAAATGGAAACGAATGCATCAAGAAATATTATTAGCAAATAATAAATATATCACAACCAATCATAAAAAAGTAATACCTAATAGTTTTATCTGGTTATTAAAAGATTTTTGTGTAAATGGTATTACACCCTATTATCAAATTAAGATTCCTGGAAATTATAAACTCAAATGCTATGGAACAACTAGTCACCACTCCCACAAGAGGGGACAACATACTAGACCTGATCATTACCAACATGGGGACTCTATGCTCCACACCAGAAGTATATCCCTCATTGGTAAGATCAGACCATAAATTAATTTCACTGGATGTCCACATCCCGACCCCACCCCCAGCCCAGAAAACCACAGTGAAAAACTTCTCACATATGCTCAGAATTAGTCCAAAATGATACAAAAATCACTGAACCCACAGACATTGCCAACATACTGGCAGACAGGTTCAGTGCAAACTTCACCCCTCTCCCCTAAAGGAGAGATAACTATCCCAGCCGAGTGTAGCCTCCCGGACATCTCAAATGCGCAGGTGAAAGCTGCTCTCTAAAGCTAAAACACAGCATCAATGGGACCGGATGGTGTCCCCGGCTGTGTGCTACACGAGCTAAATGAGGAATTAACCCCGCACATAAGGCAGCTGTTTAATCTCAGCCTTACCACAGGATACATGCCCAAGGAGTGGCGTTCGGCAACTGTGGTCCCACTCCACAAAGGCGCCTCACGGACCCTGGTAATTACCACCGCATAAGCTTAACAAGTCTAGTCTGCAAAGCTATGGAGAGGATCATAATGGAGCTCATAAACAAAGATATAGGGGACTTGCAGACATTGGACCCGACCCAGTTTGGCTTTGTCAAGGGAAGATCATGCCTTTTGAACTTGGTCGCTTCTTTGAAACAGTCACCAAGGCCATTGATGAGGAAAGGCAGTCCATACAGCCTACCTTGACCTTGCAAAGGCTTTGACACAATACCCCACTCGGGTATTGTAGAAAAACTTACCAGCTTAAATGTAAACCCATATGTCACAAGATGGGTTGCAAACTGGCTTAAGGACAGAACCCACAGGGTTAGAGTTGCTGGCGCTGTGTCAGACTCCAAGCCAGTTACAAGTGGTGTCCCACAGGGCTCGGTCCTTGGCCCCTATTGTTTGGCATCTACTTCTCAGAAGTACAGGCCAGCATGGGAGGACTTTGGCTGACAAAGTTTGCAGACGACTGCAAACTGGGCGCCATAGTGGAAAGTGCATCGGACACGGATATCCTTCAGAAGGGACTCACGAAAACAGATAGCTGGTGCCAGAGCCATGGCCTGAAGTTAAACGCCAAAAAATGTATAGTCATACCCTTCGGGAAAAACAAGGTAACCCCAAGCTACCATATAGGTGGCAATCCACTAAGCACAGAAGAGGTTATCAGGGACCTGGGGATCCAGGTTGACAGTGGCCTTTCTTTTGACACTCACATTGCTAAAGTGGTTAGAAAGACCTTCTACATTGCCCACCTGATCATGAAGGGATTCACATCCAGATCTAGTGAGGTCATTGTTCCCCTGTACTCTTCACTTATCAGACCAATTTTATCAGACCAATGATCGAGTACAATGCCCCATTCGGGATGTATCTCACCAGACATCTGCAGCAATTGGAGAGACCCCAAAAGTTCCTCACCAAAAGGATAAAGGGACTCCAAAATCTGTCATATGCTGCCAGATTGAATAAACTCCAGCTCTATTCAGTCGCATACCATCTGCTCAGAGGTGACATGTGCCTGACATACAAGGCCATGTCCAACCCGGAATTAATGGACATGCTCCACCTCAAAAAATCCAAATCCACCAAAACCACTAGAGCAAGCGACTTAAACCTTAGCACGGATATAAATAGGACGTGCTGGAGGGATAGATTTATCACTCAGAGACTCCCTATGCTGTGGAATAAAATCCCGGTCCATGTGAGGCAGAGCACCTCGCTGACTCTGTTCAAGAGAAATCTAGACCTGTGGATGGGAGATCGTAGGTTTACCCCGGGAATCATCTCTGTGTCACTGCTGGACAGAGGCACAACAAACTAATGGGCACAGTATTTTTTCATATAAGGGGTGGCGTAAGCCACAAAAATTTTGGCTAGGCTTATAAATGCCTTAGGGCAGACAGCCTAGTATAAACCTATGAACCTATGAACCTATGAACTTCTCAAAACCGAAGTGGAATCCTTCAAGGCCCCAGGGCCAGTGGAAACTACGGCCCAAACTGCAGAATCCTATATAAATGCATTCTAAGGACATCTCCAGGAATGCATGGATCATGCTATCCCAAAAAAAAAACAAGACCCAATCATCCAAAGGCAGACGTCCAGTCTGGTGGACCCCTGCCATAAATAAACTGTACAACAGAAGGAGGAAGCTACTACATGATAGAGCAAAATCCCTAATAGGGAAGGCATCTCTGATCAGTACTAGCAAAAAATTACGATCCCTCATAAAATCCTCCAAGGCCAGCTTCGAGAGAAAAATTGCACAGGACACCAAAGACAATCATAAGGCTTTTTTCAGTTATGTTGGAAACCTGGGATGCAACTCCCAGACTTGTTCTGAGTTGATTCTAAACAACAAAAAATACACTGAACCCACAGACATCGCCAATATCCTGGCAGACAGGTTCAGTGCAAACTTCTCCACCCCCTCCCCCCCAAAAGAGCAAGTATCTATCCCGGCAGAGGGCTGCCCCCCAAACATCTCAGATGCTCAGGTGAAGGTTGCCCTCTCCAAAGCAAAAAACACTGCTTCCATGGGACCAGATGGCATCCCAGGTTGCATCCTACATGAACTACAAGAGGAAATAATCCCTCAAATAAAACAGCTATACAATCTCAGCCTCACTACAGGATATGTGCCCACAGAATGGCGTACAGCAACAGTGGTCCCACTCCACAAAGATGGAGCCTCTACGGACCCTGGAAACTATCGCCCCATAAGCCTGACTAGCTTAGTCTGCAAGGCTATGGAGAGGATCATCATGGAGCTCATAAACAAAGACATTGGGGACCTACAGGCACTAGATCCTACCCAGTTCGGCTTTGTCAAGGGCAGATCCTGCCTTTTGAACCTGGTTGACTTCTTTGAAACAGTCACCAAAGCCATAGATGAAGGAAAGGTAGTCCACACAGCCTATCTGGACCTTGCAAAGGCATTTGACACAATACCCCACTCGGGCATCATAGATAAGCTATCCAGCTTAAATATAAACCCCTATGTCACAAGATGGGTCGCAAACTGGCTCAAAGACAGAACCCACAGAGTGAGAGTTGCTGGAGCCATGTCATGACTCGAAACCGGTCACAAGTGGTCCCACAGGGTTCTGTCCTGGGACCACTCTTGTTCGGTATATACTTTTCCGAGGTACAGGCTAACGTGGGAGGACTATGGCTCACCAAGTTCGCAGACGACTGCAAACTGAGCGCCATAATCAACTCTCCAGCTGACATAAACATCCTTCAAAAAGGTCTCACAGAGACAGATAACTGGTGCCAGCGCGATGGTTTAAAGCTAAATGCCAAAAAATGTATAGTCATACCCTTTGGCAAAAACAATGTGCCCACAAATTACCACATAGGCGGAAACCCATTAAGCACAGAGAAAGTTATTAGGGACCTGGAGACCCAAGTTGATAGCAATCTCTCCTTTGAAAACCACATTGCCAAAGTGGTTAGAAAGACCTTCTACATAGCCCACCTCATCACGAAGGGTTTCACATCTAGATCAAGAGAGGTAATCGTGCCCCTTTATTCATCCCTCATCAGGCCCATCATAGAATACAATGCCCTTTGAGATGTACCTTACCCGACACCTGCAGCAATTAGAAAGATCCCAAAAGTATCTCACCAAGAGGATCAAGGGTCTCAAACAGATGCCATATGCTGCTCAGTTAAAAAAACTCCAGCTCTACTCAGTTGCATACCGCCTACTTCGAGGGGATCTATGCCTGACATACAAAGCTATGTCAAATCCAGAATTAATGGACATGCTCCACCTCAGTAAATCTAAATCCCTTAGAGCCACACGCCGAGGGACTTGAACCTCAGCACAGAAATAAATAGAACTTGCTGGAGGGACAGGTTCATAACCCAGAGGCTCCCTTCGCTCTGGAATAGAATTCCAGTTCATGTGAGGCAGAGCACCTCACTGAATCTCTTCAAGAAGAATCTCGATAAGTGGATGGGGGATCGTAGGTTTGTCTCAGGGATTACTCCCGTGTCACTATTAGACAGAGGCACAGTAAACTAAACCTTAAAAAGGGCACAGTATACTCAAATCAAGGGGTGGCGTAAGCCATACAGAATCGGGCTAGGCTTATAATTGCCCCAGGGCAGATAGCCTAGTATGAACCTATGAACCTATTTAAATAACATAATTTCTTCTTTCCAGAAGTTCACATATTCTAACCATTGTATTAAAGACTTAACATTTTCTATGTTTCCAACTGCATACACAAATAACTGCTTAGAAAAGTACAGTTTTGTACCTACCATAAATGTAGATGTTCAAAGATCCACATTGCTGCAGTCCTTACATATGGGTAGTCCGCTGTCCTCGGTCGGCCCGAATACCAAAGTATTAGGCTGACGTCGGTCAAGGCGCTTATAACTGACATCAGGACGTCAGGGTACAAAAGCGCATGACCGACGTCATATCCTCAGTCTTTTCTTGCCCCAGATGTCAGAAGGCCCTAAAAAGAAAGGCCAAAGCCAAAAAACAGCAAAGAACAACCACCCACCCCTGCACTAACCATATTTACAATATTTACAACCCAAACCACACAACCACCACAAACTACAGAGGGGAAGGAGGGAGGGTTGGACTGCAGCAATGTGGATCTTCGAACATCTACATTTATGGTAGGTACAAAACTGTACTATGTTCTTCATCTCACATTGCTGCAGTCCTTACATATGGGTAGAATCCCAAAGCAGAGGTAAGGGAGGATGGCAAAACTATAAAGCATTAGGAGCTGCCAAAATGCCCTGTAAAATTGCAGTGGCAAATCCAGCCCTAGATTTAGAGTAAAGTGGAAGGTGGTAATGCTTAGAGAAAGTATGCACTGAACTCCAAGTAGCTGCCTCCAAAATATCTTTAGTAGCCACCCCTTAAAAAGCTGTAGAAGTGGCAGTAGCCCTAGTGGAATGAGGCCTAATCCCAGCTGGAATCTCCTTACCATGATGGGAATAACAGAAAGCAATACAAAACCAATCCACTTAGAAATAGTTTGTTTTGAAACAGGTTTGCCCTGAGAACCCAAAGCAAATGAAACAAACAACTGCTGAGACTGCCTGAACCCTTTAGTTCTGCTCAAATAATATCGCAACTGTCTGTGTATATCCAAAGTGTGCAAAATCTTTTCCCTTTATTTTGGGGTTTGCATAAAAAGTAGGCAAATGAATAGTTTGGTTTAAAGCCACACTAGAAACCACTTTAGGCATAAAGGAAGGGTTAGTACGCAAAGATACCCTATCCTTGTGGAAAATTAAGAAAGGCTCAACCGCCATAAGGGCCTGTAATTCAGAAACCCTTCTCGCAGAGGAAATGGCCAACAAAAAAGCAGTCTTCCATGATAAATATTTCAACTCGGCAGTAGCTGCAGGCTCAAAAGGTTGTAGAGTGAGTTTCTCCAACACAAAATTGAGATCCCAAGCAGGAGTAGGAGCTCTACGTGGGGGTCTTATATTCTTTGCCCTCTAAGGAATTGCTTAAACAAAGGATGAGAAAATAATGGTGGGTCACAGTCATAGTGAGCAGAAATTGCTGCAGCATGAACCTTTATAGAGGAGAAGGACAAACCTTTGTCCAATAACTCAGTAAGGTATTGAAGAGCAACACTTAAATTAGGTTTAGAAACATCAAAGTCCTTTGCTGTACTCCAAATTAAAAATCTCCTCCATTTATCTGCGTAAACTTTCCTTGTACTAGGCCTTCTGGCCTCCAAAATAACATTCAAAACTTGTTGTGGAAGCTGAGACCCTCCCAGGTTTAAAACCGAATATGCCAGGCTGTTAGATGCAGAGACTGAAGTTTGACATTGAGTAAGTGACTGTTCTCCTGAGACAGCAGGTGTGGAATCGAAGGCAAAGGCCATGGAGGCTCCCGTGCCAGACTTCTCAGTAATGGGTACCAGTGCTGTCGAGGCCAATCTGGAGCTATTAAAATCATGGTTGGCTTGTCCTGTCTGACCTTCAGGAGTACCTTTGGGAGGAGAGGCAGTGGTGGAAAGGCATACACGTGAAGATTGCTCCAATTGAATGAGAGAGCATCCACTTTCCAAGCTGTGGGATGAAACCTTTTGTGCAAAACTTTGGCAACTGGTAATTTAGTGGAGAAGCGAACAGATCTATGTCTGGAGTTCCCCATAACACTGTCAATTTTGAAATACATGAGGATCCAATTTCCACTGTGGGGATCCATTATTTGTCTGCTCAACACATCTGCTAAGGAGTTCTGTGTTCCTGGCAGAAACCTTGCCTGAAGATTTAGCTGTAAACTGAGAGCAGTCTCCCACAAAATCATTGCTTGTCTGCATAGAGGGTATGAATGTGTCCCCCCCTTGCTTGTTGATGTACCACATGACAGTTGTGTTGTCGGTTTGAATCAACACCTGCCCTGGAAGAAGTAAATCCTTGAAAGCTATCAATGCAAATTGGACTGCTAACATCTCCTTCAAGTTGATATGTAAATGTTGAAGTCTGGCAGGCCACGTGTCTTGTACCCATTTTCCATTGAGATGAGCTCCCCAAGCTTTGTCTGAGGCATCTGTCGTTAGAATCTGACTCGCCTCTGGTCGGGTCGCAGAGAGTCCCTTGTTTAGGTGACATTCCTGAGCCCACCACAAAAATTCCTTTTGAATGCAAGGTATTATCTGAATGACAGTGTCCATATCTTGGCAGTGTTAAGGCCCATACATTTTGAGATACCATTGTAGCTTCCTCATATGCAGTTTGGCATTGGGAAGTACCAGAATACAAGATGCCATGAACCCCAAGGCTTGAAGGACTGTCCTTGCAGTCAGCCTGGACTGACGAGACAATTGATGGAAATAAAGAGAAAGATTCTTTTGTTTGTCCGGGGTCAAAAGGCCATCTGGGATGCTGTATTCAGTCTCACACCCAGAAAGCACCTGTCCTGAGAGGGTACTAGACTGGACTTTATTTCGCTCACAGAATACCCTAGGCATCTTAACACTGCCATCACATACTGTAAATGATGAAGAAGTTCGTCCTTTCCTTGAGCCAGAATCAGGCAATCGTCCAAATAAGGATAGATTTGTATTCCTTTTAGCCTGAAGAAAGCTATCACTGGAGCCAGAACCTTTGTGAACACTCTGGGCAGTAGATAAGCCAAAGGGCAATGCAGAGAACTGATAATGAAAAGTCCCAGCCCGAAAACGCAGATACTTCCTGCAACTGGGCCTGATAGGAACATGAAGGTAAGCCTCCTTGAGATCCAGAGTCACCATCCAGTGATCTTTGCCCAGCAGAGGTAAAAGCTGTTGTAACGTCAACATTTTGAACTTGGGAATGTCCAGATATGTGTTGAGGATAGATAAATCCAAAATTGGTCTCCATGTGTTCCCTTTCTTTGGTACTAGAAACAGGCGAGAATAAAATCCTAGGCCCACTTCTGGCAGAGGGACCGGTTGTATAGCTCCTATTTGAAGTAGTAGAGAAATCTGTTTGTGAGCCTCTAGTCTTTGCTGAGGAGGAACGCCTGGCATGCCTTTGAAAGGAGGCAAGGTATGGAAATAAAACTTGTAACCTTGGTGTATGATATCCAATACCCATTTGTCCTGGGTAATTAAAATCCAATTTTCCTTGAAGAGTGCCAACCGTCCTCCCAAAGGTGCTGCCAGGCAAGAAGGATCTGGCAGCTGAAAAGTAGGTCATTGGGCCTGTTTACGAAAGGGCTGACCCCTGCCCTCACTCGAAGATTGTGCAGGTGAACTCCATGTTCTAGGTCTGAAGGAACTCTGAGCTCTGCTCCTACCACGTCTAGATCTACCCCTAGACTGAGAATCAGAAGAAGGATACGTCCACCCCTTAGCAGGCCAATTTCTACTAAACTGGAGGCTGAACTTGCAAAAAATCTTTAACAGTCTGCATAGACTTAGCCTTGTCTTCCATTTTCTTCAAGACTGACTCCACAGGTAGACCAAACAACACTTCAGACTGCAAAGGAGCATCCAAAATCCTTGTCTTAACATGGTCAGATAAATTCTGATCCTTAAGCCAGGCGTGCCTCGAAGAACTGAACCAGTGGCAGCCACCCTAGAAGAGGCCTGCAAAGCATCAAAACCACACTGTAAAGAATGCTTACCCACCTGTTCAGAGACATGCACCAAATCTTGTAATTCTTTACACTCAATGCCTTCTGCCAGAGCATCCACCTTAGATTTCAATTGAGAAAGAAGAAAATTCTGATATTTCAACATATGAAACTGGCAATTCAAAGCCCTCATTGCTAAGGTAGAAGATGTATAGACCTTCTTTCCCCATCTATCCAAAGCTCTGGCCTCTTTATCTAGAGGAACCGGATTCTTAACAACAGAGGCCCTGACACCCTTAGGTCCCTGACTAATAGTTTCTGGGTCCGCCCTAGGACTCTTATAGAGATATTTATGAGCCTCAGGCACCCTGTAATACCTATCCGGTTTAACAGGCGCAGGAGGCAGAGAATCAGGATTAAGTGAAGCCTCTGAAAATACATCTTGCACAACATCCAGAACAGGGGGTATAGCTAAGGGCCTATGTTGAGGTAAAAACAAAAATTCCCTAAGCCTTTTCCGTGAATCAGAGAAGTCCTGACCTTCCCACTTAAAACGTTCCCTCATAGAATGAAGTATCTCTGAAAAAGAAAAATCCTCTGGAGGAGAAGCAGAAGGAGTGGAATCTTCTGCATCAGAATCAGAATAAGGAGTGTACTCCTGCAAGTCTTCAGCCGAAGACTCTGAATCATCCGAAGCCTGTTCAAAACTTTCCAACTCTGGCTCCACCCTAGGCCTCTTATCAGGAGGGGGCATAGAACCTCTAATCAGAGTAATCAAATCTTCTGCCATTTTAAGCATGTGCTTCTTAGGCACAGACCCTGCTGAACTAGGACTGACACCAGCAGAAGCTAAACCTGGCCTGCCTCTGGAAGAAGCCTTGGAAACAGAAGGAGAGGGCCTAACCCCCCTGGGAAGGGAGGGGAGTACAGAAACCTGAGAAGCCCCTTCAGCCTGACCTGCCTCTTGAGAGGCCACATCCTGCAAAATTAAAGTCTCCCCCTGAGACTCCAGAGAAGCCTCCATCGGAACCACCGGTTCCACTGAAGCCTCTAAAGAACCGGCGTCCAGAATGGACGACTCATCATGCCTGGGTTTAACCGCTTTGTCTTTGCGCTTCTGGAAGCGGCGCCGGAGTATCCGACGGCATATTATAATTGCACCGCTTACCGAAGACCAGCCTAGCACAATCTAACCTTCGCTTAATAGTGCGCTTATTAAACCTAGCACAAAAGCGACACCCGACTACGTCGTGCTCAGGCCCCAAACAAGGAATGCACAAAGAATGATAATCCCTATGCGGTATCTGTTTCCCACAAGAAATACAATTATTCACTTTTTCTGACATCCGGTAATACACTGAGGCAAGAAAAAAACAAAATATTCCCCAACGGGGTACTTAGCCAACTTGGATTCGGTCTGAAACTCCGAACTCGAAAAATTTCAGAATGCCGAACGGCACTTGCAACGCTGCTTCTGCGTCGGACCATGTGGCAAAAAAGACTGAGGATATGACGTCGGTCATGCGCTTTTGTACCCTGACGTCCTGATGTCAGTTATAAGCGCCTTGACCGACGTCAGCCTAATACTTTGGTATTCGGGCCGACCGAGGACAGCGGACTACCCATATGTAAGGACTGCAGCAATGTGAGATGAAGAACATCTCATAACTTCAACAAAATGCTAGTATTAAAACAGCAAAATAATTTAATTTGTTGGCCTCAATTCTTAAATGGTACCGATACATATACCATTGAAAATTTAATGTCTAAATACAATCAAGATTCCGAGAACTGGTTAATTTTACAAATATTTAGAGACTTTGTGAACAGAGGGGTAAATAAGATATTTAACCTAGATAAGAAATTGTTCCCCAAATTATTGACATTCTTAATAAATATCAATAATAATGCAATGAAAAACAAATCATATTTGTCACAAATTTATAAAATGCTTAAGTTAGATTTTACATATTTAGACAATCCCATTTGGAACTACTTCTCAAAAATGAATAACGAAGACTTATCTGTACAATACAAGAAATTAATATTACAATCTACAGATAAAAATTACATCTTCATTATAATGGGAAATTTTCACTTAGAAATGTTTACACAGAGCCTTTGTCACTCCTAACAAAATTACAATTATGTATATAGCAAATAGAATTAAATGCTGGAGATGCAATTTTGAAATAATAGCTGATTGTACACATCTGGTATATGAAGTTGAAGTAATTTGCCCTTTTTGGGAAGAAATTAATAACTTTATTCAAGCTCTATGGCCAGATAGATGCAATATTTCTAAATCTTCAGTTTTATTTAATGCTGTGATTCCTAAGATAATTCCAAAAACCCAAGTGCCTCTGCTTTGGTCTATTCTTGCTAAGGCTAGAAAAGTAATTACTAAAAATTGGAAAAGTAAAGTTACCCCCTCTAGTCTTAAACTTATTAGTATGGCAAAAATTGCCTGCAGTAGTGAATTGCTTGAAAAATATTAATTGCTGTTTGTGTATAACTCTGATGTATTGATCAGCTGTGGACCTATGTAAATAGTTATTTATTCATTTTATACTTGATCTGTTTATTTATGTTTTAAAACCAAATAAAAAATAAATAAAAATAAACTAATCTTAAATGCCAAAAAAAAATCAGATTCCATGGCTTTTGGGACTAAACACAAGCTCTCCAAAGTATACAGGGGCTGGATTATTGAGTTAAATAACAAGACCATGCTAGAAACTACATTACACTTCAGATACTTATGAATTTGGCTTGGTCAGCAACCTAACATCTACCACCACAATGGGATCAACAAAGCAAAAATTAACTCCCAATTCTTATGGGGAAAAAACTCACATTTTCTCTCTCTCCCTAAGGGATAGATGGATGTAAGTAAAGGAGTACTCTTGTTGCAACTGTAATAGACTCCCCTGCCAAATGCCTCAACCTCCAAAGTAAACCTTTCTACTTTGGAAACATCTACCAACATCTGCAGATTGTTCACTCTCTCAGTAAAGAGAGAACACGGCTGCCAACTGCTCATCAAAGCTCACTGGCTACCTATCACAGATACATGGTTATTAGGCTCCCTGCTTTTAAAACTCATTATCTTAAAATCCTTCCACTTCTTTTGTCAACTAACCAAAAATGTACCCATTATTCAAACTGCATACAGCTAGAACAAAGCTACACTGCACTGAATACAGTTTCTCCATAATAGAACCTCAGGCCTAGGAATTCCTTCCTGCTCACTTGAAAGAAAAGATTTCCCCATCAATAATGCAGGTAGGATCTTAACCAATTTCTATTCAAAGCTAATGCTTCCTCCTACAAAGCAGGTACAATCATCAGATATGCTCTACCCATCTACCATTCTTGCCCCCCGTTGCTATACAAGACTACTCCATCATCAAGTCCTCCTTATCCCATTTGAACCACTGCCAACAAAGCCATGGTCTTTGTATACACTGTACATAGTACCATCTTTACCTTTTAAATACTATGCGTAGCTCTATCCATTTCTATAACTCTCTCAAATTCTGAAGGTGATTCTGTTACCTTTGGATACAGCACATGCGCAGAATCCTAATCTACTCTCTTGTATTTCAGTGTACTCGCTCTACATCTTAGCATTCAGCTATATAACCCTAAAATACATACATATTTTTTGAGTGTGATTTGATAGCATTTTACTATTGCTGTCTACTTGTATATGTGAATACACTATATTTATACTTTTCTATATATTCCTTTTTTTACATTGATATATATATATATATATATATGGCTCTACTTTATATTGTCGAAAAATCACTTACTCAAAATTCAAAATGTTGAGACCACATTGACGAAACAGCATGTTACTGAATACCCAGAACGCCAAAATTTCACTCTGGGAAACTAACCACTGGGCCACCATGGTGAACTCTGCCCTTTTCTCCACTACAATGTGATCTCAGAGTTGGTATATTTAGTTAGGGGAGTGTGGGAGCCAAAGCCACCCACATGGGAGGGTTTGATTTGCTTTAGTTTGTTTTTCCTGTGTTGGACAAGTGGTTAGTTTCCCAGAGTGAAAAGTACAGTTTTGTACCTACCATAAATGTAGATGTTCGAGGATCCACATTGCTGCAGTCCTAACCATTGGGTAGTCCGCTGTCCAGTCGGCCCGAATACCAAAGTATATGGCTGACGTCGGTCAAGGCGCATTAGACTGATGTCAGGACGTCAGGGTACTAATGCGCATGACCGACGTCATATCCTCAGTCTTTTCTTGCCCCAGATGTCAGAAGACCCTAAAAAGACAAGGCCTAAACCAAAAACACCAAAAAACCCTGCACCAAACATATATACAATATATACAAATGTACAAGAATATAGCCTAACCCACACCACCACCCCTAAACACAGAGGGGAAGGAGGGAGGGTAAATTGGACTGCAGCAATGTGGATCCTCGAACATCTACATTTATGGTAGGTACAAAACTGTACTATGTTCTTCATTCCACATTGCTGCAGTCCTAACCATTGGGTAGAATCCCAAAGCAGAGGTAAGGGAGGCTGGCAAATCATAAGGAAGCAGGAGCTGTCAACATGCCTTGCAAAATAGCTGTGGCAAAACCAGCCCTAGATTTAGAGTAGAGAGGAAGGTGGTAATGCTTAGAGAAAGTATGTACTGAACTCCAAGTAGCTGCCTCCAAAATATCCTTAGTTGCCACCCCTTAGAAATGCTGTAGAAGTGGCAGTAGCCCTAGTGGAATGAGGCCTAATCCCAGCTGGAATCTCCTTGCCATGATGGGAATAACAAAATGAAATGCAAAACCCAATCCACTTAGAAATAGTTTGCTTAGACACAGGCTTGCCCTGAGAACTCAAAGCAAAAGAAACAAACAACTGCTGAGACTGCCTGAAAGCCTTAGTCCTGCTTAAATAATAACGTAACTGCCTATGTACATCCAAAGTGTGCAAAATCTTTTCTCCCTTATTTTGGGGATCTGCATAGAAAGTAGGCAAATGAATAGTTTGGTTTAAAGCCACACTAGAAACCACCTTAGGCATAAAGGAAGGATTAGTACGTAATGATACCCTATCCTTATGGAAAATCAAAAGGGCTCTACTGCCATAAGGGCCTGCAACTCAGAAACCCTTCTTGCAGAAGTAATAGCCAACAAAAAAGCAGTCTTCCATGACAAGTATTTCAATTCAGCAGTAGCCGCAGGCTCAAAAGGTTGTAGAGTAAGTTTTTCCAACACAAAATTGAGATCCCAAGCAGGAGTAGGAGCTCTACGTGGGGTCTTATATTCTTTGCCCTCTAAGAAACTGCTTGAACAAAGGATGCGAAAACAATGGTGGGTCACAATCATAGTGAGCTGAAATTGCTGCAGCATGAATCTTAATGGAAGAGAAGGACAAACCTTTGTCCAATAACTCAGTAAGATATTGAAGAGCCACACTCAAATTAGGCTCAGAAATCTCCAAATTCTTTGCTGCACTCCAAAATAAAAATCTCTTCCATTTCTCTGCGTACACTTTCCTTGTACTAGGTCTTCTGGCTTCCATAATCACATTTAAAACTTGTTGAGGAAGTTGAGACCTGCTGTGTTTCAAAACAGAATATGCCAGGCTGTTAGATGAAGAGAGTGAAGCTTGACATTGAGCAGGTGACCGTCCTTCTGAGATAACAGGTGTGGAATCAAAGGTAAAGGCCATGGAGGCTTCCTTACCAGACTCCTTAGTAGTGGGTACCAGTGTTGCCGAGGCCAATCTGGAGCTATTAAAATCATCCTTGGCTTGTCTTGTCTGACCTTTAGGAGCACCTTTGGGAGAAGAGGCAGAGGTGGAAAGGCATACACATGAAGATTTTTCCAACTGAAAGAAAGAGCATCCACTTTCCAAGCTGTGTGATGAAACCCCTTTGTGCAAAACTTTGGCAGCTGGTGGTTTAGTGGAGAAGCGAACAGATCTATGTCTGGAGTTCCCCATGACACTGTCAATTTCTGAAATACATGAAGATCCAGTTTCCACTCGTGGGGATCCATGATTTGTCTGCTTAACACATCTGCTAAGGAGTTCTGTGCTCCTGGCAGAAACCTTGCCTGAAGAGTTAGTTGCAAGCTGAGCGCAGTCTCCCATAAAATCATTGCTTGCCTGCATAGAGGATAAGAATGTGTTCCCCCTTGTTTGTTGATGTACCACATGACAGTTGTGTTGTCTGTTAGAATCAACACCTGCCCCGGAAGCAGCAACTCCTTGAAAGCCATTAATGCAAACTGGACTGCTAACATCTCCTTCATGTTGATATGTAGATGCAGTAGTCTGGCAGGCCACTTGTCTTGTATCCACTTTCCATTTAGATGAGCTCCCCAAGCAATGTCCGAGGCATCTGTCGTTAAAATCTGACTCGCCTCTGGCCGGGTCACAGAGAGTCCCTTGTTTAGGTGACATTCCTGAGCCCACCACAAAAATTCTTTTTGGATGCAAGGTATTATTTGAATGACAGTGTCCAAATCCTGGCAGTGCTGTGTCCATACATTTTGAGATACCATTGCAGCTTCCTCATATGCAGTTTGGCATTGGGAAGCACCAGAATACAAGATGCCATGAACCCTAAGGCTTGAAGGACTGTCCTTGCAGTCAGCCCGGACTGAAGAGATAGTTGGTGGAAATAACTGGAAAGATTCTTTTGTTTGTCCGGGGTTAAAAGGCCATCTGGGCTGCTGTATTCAGTCTCACACCCAGAAAGCACATGTCTTGAGAGGGTACTAGACTGGACTTTATTTCGTTCACAGAATACCCTAGGCATCTTAGCACTGCTATGACATATTCCAAATGCTGTAGAAGATCTTCCTTTTCTTGAGCCAGAATCAGGCAGTCGTCCAAGTAAGGATAGATTTGAATTCCGTTTAGCCTGAAGTAAGCTATCACTGGAGCCAGAACCTTTGTGAATACTCTGGGCAGTAGATAAGCCAAAGGGCAATGCAGAGAATTGATAATGAGAATTTCCAGCTCGAAACGCAGATACTTTCTGCAACTTAGTCTTATAGGCACATGAAGGTAAGCTTCCTTGAGATCTAAAGTTACCATCCAGTGATCTTTGCCCAGCAGAGGTAAAAGCTGTTGTAACGTCAACATTTTGAACTTGGGAATGTCCAGATAAGTGTTGAGGATAGATAAATCCAAAATTGGTCTCCACGTGTTCCCCTTCTTTGGTACTAGGAACAGGCGAGAATAAAATCCTAGGCCTCTTTCTGGTACAGGGACTGGCTGAATGGCCCCTATTTGGAGTAACAGAGAAATTTGCTTGTGAGCCTCTTTTCTTTGTGGAGGAGGAACGTCTGGCATGCCTTTGAAAGGGGGCAAGGTATGGAAATAAAACCTGTAACCGTGGTGAATGATATCCAAAACCCATCTGTCTTGAGTAATTAAATCCCAATTTTCTTTGAAAAGAGACAGCCTTCCTCCCAAAGGAGCTGCCAGACGAGAATGTACTGGCAGCTGAAAAGGCAGGTCATTGGGTCTGTTTACGAAAGGACTGACCCCTGCCCTCACCAGAAGTCTGAGCAGGAGAACTCCCTGTTCTAGGCCTAAAAGAACCTTGAGCTCTGCCCCTACCCGTCTAGACCTACCCCTAGGCTGGGAATCATAAGCA
The DNA here is from genome assembly GCF_019279795.1 of Protopterus annectens. Taxonomy (NCBI): domain Eukaryota; kingdom Metazoa; phylum Chordata; order Ceratodontiformes; family Protopteridae; genus Protopterus; species Protopterus annectens. The sequence goes on from NC_056737.1 coordinate 1,068,742,292, forward strand.
GGATATGTCCATCCCTTAGTAGGCCAATTTCTGCTAAACTTTGGAGGTTGCACCTGCAAAAAATCTTTAACAGTCTGCATAGACTTAGCCTTGTCCTCCATTTTCTTTAACACTGCTTCCACAGGCGAACCAAACAACACATCAGACTGTAAAGGAGCATCTAAAATCCTTGTCTTAACATGCTCAGCTAAATTCTGATCCCTCAACCAGGCGTGCCTGCGAAGAACAGAACTAGTGGCAGCCACCCTCGAGGAGGCCTGCACAGCATCAAAACCACATTGCAAAGAATGCTTACCCACTTGTTCAGACACATGAACTAAATCATGCAACTCTTTACATTCAATACCTTCCGCCAGAGCATCCACCTTAGATTTCAATTGTGTAAGGAGATAATTTTGATATTTTAGCATGTGAAACTGACAATTCAACGCCCTCATGGCTAAAGTGGAAGAAGTATACACTTTCTTTCCCCATCTATCCAAAGCCCTTGCCTCTTTATCAGAGGGAACAGGATTTTTAACAACAGAGGCCTTAACACCTTTAGGCCCCTGAGAAACAGTTTCCGGGTCTGCCCTAGGACTCTTAAAAAGATATTTATGAGCTTCAGGCACCCTATAGTACCTATCAGGTTTAACAGGGGCAGGAGGCAAAGAATCAGGGTTCAAGGAAGCCTCTGCAAACACATCTTCCACCACATTCAACACAGGAGGTATAGCTAAGGGCCTATGCTGGGGTAAAAACAAGAATTCCCTAAGCCTCTTCCTGGAATCAGAGAAATCTTGGCCTTCCCATTTAAAATGCTCCCTCATGGAATGCAGAGTCTCTGAAAATGAGAAATCCTCAGGAGGAGAAGCTGAAGGAGTGGAATCATCCACATCAGAATCAGAATAAGGAGGAAACTCCTGCACGTCTTCAACCGAAGACTCAGAAGCCTCAGAACACTGTTCAAAACTCTCAAACTCAGGCTCCACCCTAGGCCTCTTATCAGGAGGGGGCATAGAACCTCTAATCATAGTAATCAAATCCTCTGCCATTTTAAGCATATGTTTCTTAGGCACAGAACCTGAAGTGCTAGGAGAAGCCCCCACTGAAGCTAAACTTGGCCTACCCCTCAAAGAAGTCTTGGAAACAGAGGGAGAGGCTCTAACCACCTTAGGAATAGAGGGAAGAACAGCTACCTGAGAAGCCCCCTCAGCCTGGCCTACCTCCTGAGAGGGCACATCCTGTAACAGTAAAGTCTCTGCCTGAGACTCCAAAGAAACTCCTGGCAAAACCTGTGGCTCCACTGAGCCTTCTAAAGAACCGACGTCCGGGACTGCCGGTTCTTCAACTCTAGGCTTAGCTGCTTTGTCCTTGCGCTTTTTGGACGAAGCGGGCGTCGGAGCATCCAACGGCATTTTATAGTTACAACGCTTCCCAAACACTAACCTGGCACAGTCTAACCTCCTCTTAATAGTGCGTTTGTTAAATCTAGCACAAGAGCGGCATCCAACAACGTCGTGCTCAGGCCCTAAGCAAGGTATACACAAAGTATGATAATCCCTATGAGGTATCTGTTTCCCACAAGAAATACAGTTATTCACTTTTTCTGACATCCGCTTAAATACTGAGGCAAGAAAAAACCAAAATGTTCCCCAACGGGGTACTTAGCCAACTTTGATTCGGTCTGAAACTCCGACTTCAGAAAATTTCAGAACGCCAACCTGCACTCGCAAAACTGCTTCTGCATCGGACCATGCGGCAAAAAAGACTGAGGATATGACGTCGGTCATGCGCATTAGTACCCGGACGTCCTGACATCAGTCTAATGCGCCTTGACCGACGTCAGCCATATACTTTGGTATTCGGGCCGACTGGACAGCGGACTACCCAATGGTTAGGACTGCAGCAATGTGGAATGAAGAACATCTGTGATATTCCAGGTGTTTGATAACATGCCATTTTGGCAAAGTGGTCTCGATGTTTTGAATTTCACACAAGTACTTTTTCGACAATATAAAGTAGATCCATATACATATATATATATATATATATATATATATATATATATATATATTGCATTTTTCTGTGCACTTGTTAAATGTAAAACAAGTATTACGCTGTATATTTTTATACACCTGGGATGAACCTGTAAACAGTCCACAGGGATCAGTGTTCTAACCCAGTTAAAGCCAGATGAATAAATAAAAATAAATAAATGGATTGTTCTTACCCAGGAAGCAACAGGAAACTAAAGGAGTCAAACCAAGGAATACAAGATGAAGCTTGTTACCAGATCATAGTCTTAATCTCTTAACATAAACTGCTATATAAAAAGCCTGATTCTCTGGATCCGTTATGAGCAAAAAAGCAGCTAAAATATTGCTACACAAGGAGCAGATGGTCATTATTAGAATATTCAGTTTTAAGAAAGTATTGCTGAGGACAGATATTTTACTGTAGTATACAAAACGAGGAAGAATGATGGGATAGATGAGTGCTAGGTAGTGAGGCCAGATGTGGCCAGACAAAGGAAACAGTCTAATGCTGGGTCTGGGAATCAAAACTGGTTGCAACCTTAGATATTTTGCTATCAGTCTGATCAAGTTTACTAAAAAAAAAAAGGATGCAACTTTGTAAAGAAGTACCCCACGTTAAGATAGGGCTAAATAGTGATGGTTTGGGCATAGGAAAAGCAACAACTGAGCCTTTACAGTAAGCCTAATGTCTGATGTCTGTTTGACATAACAGTGCTGATGCAGACATTAACTTTTACTAGCTGGCCGAGTGTTACAGCTAATAGTGTGGCTGGCTTTACTGTCTCAACTGAGTAACAAGTAAAAGTGGGTGATTTCAAGTTGAGGATCTGATCTTGAGTACCCGACATGTTTTTAAGCATCATTGCGCTTCCTTGTCTGGGTTGAGCAAAGTGCAGGATCACTCAGTCAGTGCTATGCTTTGCCAACTTCATCTTGGACAACAGCAGTAAATGTAAGGTAGCCCACACAGGACATTAAGACATGAAACTGTGAACACTATAAAGAGTCAGACTCAAGAAAGCACGGTAAGTTAAGTTACCATAGCAGTAGAAGTTCAAATGATCACTGCTGCAGTAGCTTAACTATATAGTTCATATCCTGCGCAGGATATAACAGCCAGCCAACATCCGAAGCTTCAGGACATCTTCTATCCACCCAAACCTTTAGTCAGCATGAGCTAAGCTGATTGAAAGACAGGTTTGGGTGCCAAGCCCCTCACAGCTTTCGCTCCAACCGAGAGAGGGAGGCTGAGCCCTGAGAGGACATAGCAAGGAGTAAAAATATATATGCATACATACACACTCTGACATAGTCAAAAAACAAAAAGGGAGGATGGAGGGAGGAAGTGGCTACTGCAGCAGTGATCATTTGGACACCTACTGTTATGTTAAGTTTACATACACAACTGCACTATGTTCTTCATACTGATCACTGCTGCAGTAGCCTTAGCTATATGGGTAGATCACTACAGCTTACAACATTTGGGAGGTGGAGGAAAGTGAAGGGTCCAGTAGCCCCTGGAGAATGGTCCTAGCAAAGCCTAATCTCAACTTAGAGAAGGAATCACTAGCAAAGCCTAATCTTAACTTAGAGAAGAAATCACGCTTGTAATGCTTCGTAAAATTATGTACAGAGGACCAAGTTGCTGCTTCGCAATACTTCTAGATTCCAACCCTTTTCAAAAAAACCATAGATGAAATTAAGGTCCTTGTAGAGTGGCCCTTGACCCTGACAGGAATAATTTGTTGTACTGAGAATAACAAAACATAATAGCCTGAGAACCATTTGGAAATAAGCTGTTTTGACAAAAGTTGTCCCTTCTTCTCTTCATCTTACCTTCCCAAGAAATGAAGCACCGATCCAAAGATCTGGAAGATTTTGTTCTGTCAAGATAGTACATGTGTTGTCAGGATAGTACGCGAGTTGTCTGTGGACATCCAAAGTATGGAGTATCCTCTCTCTTTCATTTTTAGTTTCAGGAAAGAAAACAGAGATGGATAATTGGCTTTAAGTAAACCTGGATATCACTTTAGACATAAATGAAGGATTAGTTCTCAAGGAAACCCTGTCTTTGTGAAAAACAAGATAGTGTTGACTCACCATATTCTTCTTGCAGAGGTCAGATTAATCAGTAAAACAGTTTTCCACGTTAAGAACATGAATTCATCCATATTAGCTTGTTTAAATGGAGCACTTGATAGCTTCTCTAACACAAAATTATGATCCCAAGTTGCAGCCACCAAGTTTTCTTGGAGGCCTTATATGCAAAACCCCTTTAAAAATCAGTTTGACATAAAAATGCATTGAAATAGGGGACCCATGGATAGACAAACGGCAATGGCCGATAAATGATGCAAGGAGGAGTAAGAAAGGCCAAAAGACAGTAACTCTCACAAATATTGCAAAAACTCAGAAAAAAATGGCTGCTGGTTATGCTGTTGGCACCAACTAGAAAATCTTTTCCATTTGCGAACATATGATTTCCTAGCAGCAGGCTTTCTTGCCTCCATTAGTACCTGCACGTCCTCAGTAAACAGGTGTCTAAAAGGAGTAAATACCCTATCAACCTGGCAGTCAGCTGAAGATGACTGGGGTCAGGGTATATCAAACATCGCTGTTCTTATGTGAGTAGATCCATCCTGTAAGGAAGCCTATGGTAATTGTCCCAGGCCATTTCCAAAAGAAGGGAGAACCACTGTTACCTGGGCCAGAAAGGTAGTCACTACTAATATCTTGGGGGATTCCTTCTGAATCTTCATAAGTACCCTGGACATTAGTGGGAAGTGTAGAAAAGCATGCATGAACATTCCTATCCAAGGAAAGAAAGGCATCTATCTTTCAGGCTTTTTTGCATGGAGTCCAGGAGCAGAATTTTGCCATCTGATTGTTCACAGACGAGGTGTAATTGGATAAAATCTTAGAAGACACCCTGATCTAGTCTCCATTTGTAAGGGTCCACCTTTGTCCTGCTCAGCTTGTCTGCCACAGTTTTTCTCTGACAGAATGTAGGACACTTGTAGAGTAAGATTGTAGTGTGAAGCTGCATCCCAAGCTAACATGGTTAGTCTGCAAAGGGACTATGACCCGACCACCCCTCACTTGTTGATGTACCAAATGACTCTGGTATTGCCTGTAACAACTTAGAGGTTCTGAAGACCATATATGAATCAGGGAGTTGAGTGCCTTGGTCAAAGTAAGCATATCTTTTATGGGCTTGCATTTGTCCTAGGTGACCCAAATAGCTTGTGCGTTTATCACACCTGAAAATACACCCCAAGCAAAGTCTGAGATGTTTGTGGTGCTGGATTGCTTTACAGCCAGATGTAGGGGGAGGGGGTCTGGATTTAGGGATATTTTCTGTCTCCACCAAGTAATTTCGATTCTGACAAACCCTATAAGTGAGATTTGAAAATATAATGGGTGTTGGCGCTGGGACTAAAGATACTTCACATACAGTTTGCATCTTTCTCATTTGAAGTCTTATCAGAGGTATCCTGCAAATCCTAGATGCCTAAAGTATTCCCTCACACTGAAATCTCATTAGAAATATATATAGATCTATTTTTGCCTGTGGAAGAAATGTTCTATAAACTGAGGTGTTTAGCAGACACCAAAGGAACACAATCCACTTCAAAACTCAGCTCCATTCCTACCTCTCTTCTAAATGGAAATGTAACTGCTTTCTCCCTACCTAGATCTCTTATAGGTATAAGCCCTAGGGAGGGTACCCTCTTGTGGTTTCAAAGCTTCTTATAACCATGCTTTACTTTAATATCTGCTAATCTGCATATGTTATGTTGAGCTATGTAAATACTGTAAGCAGCTTTCTCTTGACTGTGTGAATACTTTGTTAAAATGTATTTGTACTTTGTAATCCATATGATATTTTTGCTCTGTGTAATTAATGTGCACAGGTTTTTTATTCACCTTGATATGCATTTGTATTTTTAACTTTTTCTACACATTTCTGTCATCTGCAACTGTATTCTGTGCTGTGGAGCTTTTCTCCCCGGGCCTCCAGTGAAGACAGGCTCCCTGGGCTCAGTGGACTTCCCCAGTAATCAAACAGGAAATAAATAAATCCTCTGTGATAGAGTTAAAAAAGACTTATGAATGCTCTCTTGGAATCCCAGCTTGTGTAAGAGATCTCACACCCAAGTGAGAGACTCTTGGCACTTTGAAAAAGCGTATGCAAAGATAAGCAAGTCAGCTAAACATGGAACAATGTGGATACCTTGTAGCGCGCAATGAGCTATAACTATAGCTATAGACTTTGTGAACATTCTTGGTACAGTGGTTAGTGCAAAAGATAAGGCCGAGAACTGATCATGCAATCTAGACAACCAAAGCCTTAAAAACCACCTGATGTCTGAATGAAAAGGAATGTTATAAGCATTTTTTTTAAATCTGGCTTTACCAGGAAACTTAAATGAGGGGTAACAGTTTTCAGTTTATGAAGTGGCAGCATGGTGAACTTGGGCACCATCAGAAATTGGTTTAGGAAAGAAAGATCCAGAACTGATCTCCAAGCATTTTCTTTCTTTGGCACCAAAAACATTCCCGAATAAAAAACTTCCCCAAACTGGGAAGGAGGACCTAATTCTATTATACCCAGAGACAGCATTTGTTGACGGACTGGGAGCAGTAGAGTAGTCTGGTCAATTGAGGAAGGAATGAGCTCCTGAACTGGAGGAATTTCTGCCCAATGTCCTATGTAACTTACATGAATGATCTTCAGAACCCATTTGTCTGAAAAAAAGAAGTTATATACTCACCATAACTTTCCATCTGAGTAGTTGTACTTCATTTGTCTTCAACCTGTGCATATATGGATCCAAATCGGATCTGACATGGCCGCATCACTAGCATCTGATCTGAGCTCTAAGCTCATCCCCTTACTCATAACGCCCATTGTCTCCTTCCTCCCTTCAGATCGAGTTTGCTGCTCAACAAAATATAAGCCTGAACCAACAAGACCTTACCACTACTGGCACACCAAAATTCCTGAGCCAAGCATAACAAGGGATGCGTCTGGAATGTTCATCTCCCATATACAAGTCCAGGACAATAGTGACAAAGCCGGGGGGGATGGTTGAAGACAAATGAAGTACAACTACTCAGGTGAAACGTTATGGTGAGTACATAACTTCTTTATCTGAAGTAGTTGACTTCATTTGGTCTTCAACATGTGGGACAGAGTCCCCAGCTACTAACACCTGGGTGGCCCTCATGGAACAATATTCTGGAGCACCACGGAGCCAAAGGATGCCCTACTCCTGGATACCAAGTCCAATTTATAATGTGAGATGAAGGTATGAGATGAGGACCAAGTAACTGCAGAACAAATATCATCCAGCGACACCCTGGAACAAAAAGCCACAGAAGTGGCCACAGACCTGGTGGAATGTGCCTTGACCTTACCCGGAGTGGAAATTCCTTTGTTAGAATATGCTCGAATAATACACTGGGAAATCCAACGAGCAAGAGTCATTTTAGAAACTGGCTTCCCCAAGAAGGGCCTTGAGTAAGAGACAAACAACTGATCAAATTTACAAAAGGGTTTTGTTCTGTGTAAGTAAAATCTCAATTGTCTGCGTATGTCCAACAGATGTAATTTGTATTCATCCCTGTTTTGGAAATTAGGAAAAAAGACAGGAAGATTAATAGTTTGATTAATGTTAGCCTCTGACATCACTTTGGGGAGAAAGGAAAGATTAGTGCGCAGAGAAACCCTGTCCTTGTGAAAAATCATATAAGGGACTTTGATGGACAATGCTTGAAGTTCCGACACCCACCTAGCAGACATATTAGCCACTAAAAAAGCAGTCTTCCAAGACAGATACTGCAAATCTACTGAAGCTGCAGGATCAAATGGAAGGGAGACAAAAGCCTGAAGAACAAAAGTGAGGTCCCATGGAGGTATAGGATCCTTCACCGGAGGTCTTAAAAGAAAAGCACCTTTAAGGATGGTCTTGCAAAGTCTAGAAGAGACTAAGGAAGACATGCACAGCACCTTGCTGAAAGATTTCCACAAAAAAATCTAACACTGCTGAGACAGGGGCCATAAAAGGATCCAATTCCCAGTGAGAGGCCCATATGGAGAAACGTTTCGACTTGCTACGATATATTTTTCTGGTGGAAGATTTGTGAGCCACCACCAAAATGTTTTTTTACTGGAGAGGATAAATCAGGAGTCCTAATAATCAATGGAACTGGAGCAGCCTAGCAATGAGTTTCAGACTGTCCAGATCTGGGTGCGAAATCCCCGAGGCTTGTGAAATTAGATCTGTAACCGGATCCAAGATCCATGGTGGAACTACTAGATGAGACCAAAGGAAGGAGAATTGGACTTGATGAGGCCAGAATGGGGCAATGAGGATCATTGTATTCCCCAACCTGCAAGCTTTCTGTAGAAACTTCAGGATGAGAGGTAACGGAGGGTAAGCATAAAGAAGACCAAAAGGCCATGCATGTACCAGAGCATCTTCAGGGGCTTCCCTCTGACGGGGGTTCAGAGCAAAAAACTCACTGCATTTTGCATTGGAAGGAGATGCAAAGAGATCGCAGCAAGGCCAACTCCACTTGAGGAAGATCTTTTCCAGTACGGAAGGTATCAGAGACCACTAATAAGACATTGGGATAGTCCTGCTGAGCCTGTCCGCTAGAATGTTGGCCCATCCCGGAATGTGCAGTGCCACCAGAAAACGGCCAGTGGAAATCACCCATTCCCACAATCTCATGGCTTCTTGACAAAGGAGGTAAGATATGATTCCTCCTTGTTTGTTGATGTACCAGATTAATGACATGTTGTCTGTCTGGATCACAATGGTCCCGAGAGGAAGATGGGCCTGAAGAGTTTGCAACACTAGGAGCACCACCCTCATTTCCAGGACGTTGATATGCAGACTGGTCTCGGAGAGGGACCATGTGTCTTGGACCATCCTTCCCAAGCAATCCCCCACCCCCACCCTAGCTGGAAGGCGTCCGTGGTCTCCGTGGATTTCGGAAAGGCTGGTAGAAAGGGGCTCCCCTGACAAGATCCAGGGAAAGAATCCACCACCGAAGAGAGTCCCTGCAAACATGAGAGATGCAGACTGGATAGGATAGAGCAAGATTTAGTAAAGACCACTGGACTGATAACATCCACTGAAGGATTCTCATGTGTAGCCGAGCAAGGTGTAGAAGAGTGATTATGGCCACCATGGACCCCAGAGATCTGTGTCTGCTTTAGGAAGCTGAACTCAGAGGATGTTGGAGACATGAACCCTGAGGTTGCATACCCTTTCTAGGGTGAGGTAAACTTTCATTTGTATAGTATCCATCCAAGCCCCAATGAACTCCAGAACTTGAACAGGGCTCAGTGAGGATTTGCTGATCTTGATGGTGATGCTCACACTGTCTGCTAATAATAGGAAATAGTCCCTGGCAGGGCAGAGTAGATGCTTGGTGGGGGCAGCAAAGAGCCAGTCGTCCAGGTAAGGGAAGACCTGAATTCCCTGAAGCCTCGGTTGAGCCATTATAACTGCCATCACTTTGGTGAACACCCAGGGGGGGCTGTGGTTAGACCAAATGAGAGAGCTCTGAACTGATAATGACTGGCTCCCAGCCGGAAGTAGTGAAACCTGCAGGAGCATCTGTCGATCTTGATATGATAGCACACATCGTAGAGGTCAATCAAGCACATCCAATCTTTCTCCTGCAGGTAGGGCAGGATGGATTGAAGAGTAACCATCCGGAATTTCTCCTTGACTACTGACAGGTTCAAGATGGATAGATCCAGTATGGGTCATAGGTCTCCCGTTTTCTTTGGCACTAAAAAGAACCTGGAATAAATGCCTGATCCAGATTGGTCCGGGGGGAACAAATTGGAAGACTCATTTTCTGAGCAGCTTGTCAATTTCTAGAGCTGCTGCTGCCTCCCTATGTGAGGGTAGAATGTCTGGGAGGCATTTTGGTGGGAGAGGTGGTTCAGTGAACAGGATGAAATAACCTCTGGATATAATTTGCAACACCCAAAGGTCTGATGTTACGAACTTCCATGCCACTGGGTGTAGTAAAAGGCGACCCCCAACTGCCTCCAGAGAGGAGCAGCCAGGCAGCCCCTCAGGGCTGCTGTGCAGTCTGTCCGAGAAAAATTCTCAAGACAAAGCATTCCTTGGACCCCCTCTGCCTCTAGGATTGTGTCTGTTGTAACCCCATCTGCCTCTGGGAGAAGGTGAGTCCTGAGTGTCTCGGGAGAACTGAGACTTCTGGAACCACATCTTCCTTGTCCCTCACTGATTCCTAGAAAAGGATCTTTAGGGGGCAGAGAAGTGGATCCTGACAGCAGACAGTGTCTTCCTGTCCTTTTCACTCTAGACCAATGTGTCACAAACTGTTTTCCCAAACATTAGGGACATTTGCAAAAGATGCCCTGAAGGGTTCCGGGAATTGACACAGCTGGAGCTAGGTGTGACACCTCATGGCAACGCCGGAACCGGCCACCCTGGCGGCTCCCTCCATAGAACGGGAGAGCAGACGCATGGATGTGTTAGCTACTGCTTTAAGAGTGGCCATCTGTGCAGAGAAAACTTTCTTGCCCTCCGCCAACACGTAGGGGCACCTCAACAACCTCCTTGACTAGGTCTCGCTGCAGTCGAATGACATGTGCCATGTAGTTCAGCATCCTTATAATAACAGTTGCTGAAGCATACACCCACTTCCCAAAACGGTCCATGGTCCTCGACTCTCGGTCAGGAGGATGGAGCGTAGAGCTCTCCTGCGTGAGCCCTTTTTTCATGGTGGCTGCCAACATCATAGCATCCACAGGGGATCCCTTACTCCAACTAGTCCTATCTGGTGGGGGGCTGAGAACTTTGTCTGGGCGCCTAGGTATGGGCTCCACAGTGTCTGGTTCCTTCCATGCCCAAGATGTAATGAAGTGCACAAGCAGATCCGTAGGAGGGAACACTCAGGAAGTAGATAGGCCTGTACCGAATGCCTCCAGGAACACTGAATCATCGGTGGTTGTTTTTTGGGCAGACCCTCCCCCCAGCAAAGGACTTCCGTGATGTCTCCAAAGGAGACATCCTCAGAGGTGCTCAAGCAGAACTTTCCCCTTCTTCCAAGTTTGTGTCTTCAATGAGGGACTCTGGAGAGGAGTTCAACTGCCTCCTTTTGCACATCCGTTTGCGAGGAATCTCCTCAGTGGGGCTCTCTGGGAGGAACTCGCAAATCTCTTGTTGCTCCCATGTGGGGGCTTCCTGAGGCAAAACCTGCACAGGCTGTCCCTGAGATGGCAGGAAGGCCAGGGCCGTACCCAAAACGGAGGAAGTCAAGGCGTAGTCCGAAGACAAGAAGGTCAGGGGCTTCGACGAACTTGAGAGAACCCTCTCCATCACATCAAATGCCGAAGGGGAGCAGACATCCTGAGAAACCACCAATAGAGCCATTCCCTTTGGATCTGATGGGGAGCCAGAGCAGAGAATACAGGCGCAGATGCCAAGGGGGAGACTGTGCTCCAACAAACTCAGAGCTGACAGACCCCTCAGTCAAATTCAACACTCTCAAGGCAATAGTCGGCATCGAGGTACAAGGTACCATCGACGTCAACCCCCCAGCCCTGAGAGCCCTCGGATCCAAAGAGTCCGAAACCAAAGGTCGGATACAAGAAGGAGATAGAGGCATGAAAAAGGTCTGTGAGCTCCCCCCTCCAGAGGGAGAGTGGGCTGGCAAGACTCCCATCTGGATTTGGGTGCGGATGAACTTCCACATCATTCTGTCCATCTCTGCCTCACTCAAACTACGGATCAACCGGAAGGAAGCCACCAATACCAGCTGGGACAGCGGATTAGGGGACATCCTGAGAGAAGACTGTGACACCTCCAGCTCAGGGGAAAACTGGGAGAGTGGAGCCGGGGGGTGCTAGGCTTGGTGGGGGTTTTACACTTGGCTGGAGGCCCCACTGGAGCCTAACGGTCCGGAGAAGTCTTGCACAGTTTCTCCTTCCTATGATGCCTGTCTACTTCCCCAGACCTCATGGCAGGCAGTTGAGTCCCAGTAGTCTGGGGGAGGAGAAGAAGTGGGATAGTGGAAGAAGAGGCCGAAGCCAGGGGTCTGGGGACAGCCATTCCCGATGAGGGAAGCAAGCCTTTCAACACAATCTTAGCCCTCCTGTCCTTAAGGGCCCATGGGTTGAAGCCCGCACAAATGGAGCAGGAGGTAAGCAAATGGGCTGCACCCAAGCAAACTGCATACAGAGTGTGGCCATCGGCTGGACAGAGGTTATGACCACACTCTGTGCACTTCCTAAACACGGGTTTAGGAGTATAAGTTCACAGGTTCATAGGTAAGTACTAGGCTATTGGCCCTAGGGCCTATATAAGCCTAGCCAAACGATACCCTGGCTTTTGCCAACCAAGAAAATTATTTTCTTGTGCCCCTGTCAAGCAGAGCCACAGAAGTGATCCCCGGGGTGAATTTCCTATCTTCCATCCAGTCATCAAGATTTTTCTTGAAGAGTGCTAATGAGCAGCTTTGTTTGCTATAGATAGGTAGTTTGTTCCCTAGTATGGGAAGTCTATGGGACAGGAATCTATCCCTCCAGCATGTTCTGTTTATTGTGGTGACAAGGTTAGGGTCCCTAGAGCGTGTAGCTCGGACGGATTGGGATTTCTTTACGTGGAGCATGTCCAACAGCTCTGGGTTTGACATAGCTTTGAATGTTAGGCAGAGATCGCCTCTGAGTAGGCAATATGCGACAGAGTAATGCTGGAGTTTTTTGAGACGGTCTGCATAGGGCATCTGTTTGAGGCTGGTAATCCTCTTTGGGAGGTATTTCTGTGGCCTTTCCAGTTGCTGTAAATGTCTTGTGAGGTACATACCAAAAGGAGCGTTGTACTCTATAATGGGTCTAATGAGTGATGAGTAGTGGGGAACAATGACCTCTTTTTTCCTGGATGAGAAACCTTTTGTGATGACGTGTGCCACCTCAAAGGATTTCCTGTCTACTGTGGCAATGTGATTATCAAAGGAGAGACAGACTACTGTTCACCTGTGTCCCAAGGTCTCTTATCACACTTTTGGTGTTAAGTAGACTACCGCCTATGTGGTAGTTCATGGGTACAGAGCTTTTACCAAAAGGGATGACAATGCACTTTTTGGCATTGAGCTTGAGGCCATGGCTTTGACACCAGGCATCTGTTTCAGTGAGGCCCTTTTGTAGGATGTCCACATCGTTAGGGGTTTTGATTACGGCTCCTAGTTTGCAGTCATCTGCGAACTTTGTTAGCCAAAGACCATCTGTGTTTGGTATCTACTTCTCTGAAGTACAGGCTAACAGCACAGGATTTAGGACTGAACCGTGTGGTAATCCACTTGTCACTGGTCTGAAGTTGGATTTAGAGTCTGCTACTTTCACAGTGTGGGTTCTGTCAGTCAGCCAGTTGGAAACCCATCTTGTGACATAGGGATTTATACCTAGTATAGTGAGTTTGTCTATAATTCCAGAGTGGGGGATGGTGTCGAAAGCCTTGGTGAGATATAGATAGGCTGTGTGAACCACCTTACCCTCATCTACGGCTTTGATGACCGCTTCAAAGTCTACCAGGTTTAAGAGACATGATCTGCCTTTTACAAACCCAAACTGGGCAGGGTCCAGAATTTGGAGATTACCAATGTCATTCCATGATGATACGCTCCCTAGCCTTGCAGACCAGGCTCGTTAGGCTAATGGGGCGGCAGTTCCTGGGATCAGTGGTAGCTCCCCCTTTGTGGAGTGGGATAACCATTGCTGTGCGCCATTCAGTGGGCACAAAGCCTGAGGTGAGGCTATGATTGAACACGGTACTTAGGTGACGTGCCAGTTCATTCTGTAGTTCATGTAGAATGCAGCCTGGGATGTTGTCAGTTCCCATGGATGCTGTGTTCTTGGCTTTGGAGAGTGTGTTTTTTTACCTGTGCAGCTGTGATTACAGGTACTTTGCATTCTTCCGGTATAGAGATGGGCCCTTTGGGGTTAAGTTAGCACTGAACCTATCTGCCAGGATGTTGGCAATATCAGTTGGTTCTGTATATTTAGTGCCACTGCGTTGTAACAGAGCAGATCTGAGTGTTGCCATTGAGATTCTTGACATAGCTATAGAATGCGTTGTGGTTGTCTTTAGAATCAGTGGCAATTTTGTTTTCGTAACTAGCTTTGGAGGACTTTATGAGGGATCTCAGAGGCTGGCCACGGAGTTCCTCCAATCATGGGATTTTACTCCTTTTTGCAACAGTTTCTTTCTTCTGTTGTAGAGTTTGTTTATAGCAGGGGACCACCAGATTGGCTTCCTTTTTTTGGAGGATAGCATCTGGGTTCTGTTAGGGATTGCACGATCCATGCACTCGTGCAAGTGCTTATAAAGTGCAATTGTATAGGATTCAGCAGTCGTATCTCTATTGTCCGTCTGCATGGGTGTTGTGAAGTTTGCCACTTCTGTCTTAAGAAGCGTGAAGTTGGTTTTGGAGAAATTGTGGTTTCCCTAATGGGGGGTGGGGGGTGGGATGTGGATGTCTAGGGTGATTTGCTTGTTGTCGGATCTCACCAATGAGGAAGTGACCTCTAATGTGGGACACCGGTTGCCCATGTTGGTAATGACCAGGTCTTGGATATTGCTGCCCCTGGTGGAGGTGTGGATAAGTTGATCCAAGGCATTAGAATTTATGAATTCCAGAAAACGTTGAGCACAAGAGTTGGAACATGAGTAGTTTCCCACTTAATGGTGGGGTAGTTGAAATTGCTTATTATTAGGGTATTAGGTTGTACCCTAATATTTTCCAATGCATCAAGAAATGAGGAGTGGAAATTCTGGGGCATGGTGGGGGATCTGTAGCAAGCTACAATTTGCATTGCGGTCTTGCCCAGAGTTAGTTACACTTGGATAGTCTCAGATGCATTATGCTGAGCAACTAGCCACCCTAGTTGCCTGGAAGAGAAAAGGAAAAACAAAGGTACACAAATGCACACACACAAGAAGAGGAGTGGGAAGGCCAAGGGAAACTACAACTACTACGACTATACCACAAAAATGTTTAACACAACCGAAGAGTCATCTCGGGTAGAAGAGGTGTGGAAAAGAGAAAAGAGAAGGAAGAACACTTAAACCTGAAAAAAACACAATAACTGACCCAGAAAACACTCGGAGCTCTAGACCATGATGCTTAGCTGAATAGCAACAAACGAGATCTGAAGGGAGGAAGGAGACAGGGGGCATTATGAGTAAGGGGAGGAACTTGGTTCAAATGCTAGTGATGTGGCCGTGTCGGATCAGATTCGGATCCATAGACCCACAGGTTGAAGACCAAATGAAGTCAACTACTTCAGATCTATCTATTGCCAAAGAGAGAAATAAGAGTCATACTTTCTGGAAGGGAAAAGTGCATGACTGGGTGTATGTGTGCGTTGAGGGGGGGTAGGGTCCCATATACAGTAATTCTGACTCGTTGGTCTGTTCTTCATTCGGGGGTGGGTCCTGTATTCTTTTTGAAACCCCTTGCCATTTCTTCTTAAATATCTCTTTACCAGCATTTGGCTAAGATTGTTTAATTTGTTCCTTGCCAAAACTGGATGAGGGGTTATAGAATCCCTTAGAAAATTGGAAAAGGTTTAAAACATCTTACAGTTTCCTTGTTTTAGCTAACCTGTCTCATCACACACTCTGATACCCTCTGCAGCAGATGCATCAAAAACTAAATCTCTATCCAAAGGAAATTTTAAAATCTCATTTTTGACATCATCTGGAAGGTTCTGAGAACACAGCCAGGCAAACCTCCTCAAAATCAGTGGCCATAGCCCTGGAAGAAGTATCAGTATCAGAGTCATATGCCCATTGTAAACAATGATTAGGGACCTGTAAAATGGAAGAAATTAAACCACTTAAAACAGACTTTTCCTCACAAGAAGAAACTACAGACAACATATTCCTCATATTTTCACAAATAGTCTGAATAAAATGAGCCTGACAATCCAATATTCTAAAAATCAGTGTTGCAGAAGCACACACTTTGTCCCCATACTTATCAATAATCTTTCCATCCTTGTCAGAACGTGTAGGACTGGAATTAACTAAATGTTTAGCAGCAGTAGGATTAACTAAAACTATAGCTGCTTTGTCAGGATTGGTATGAGTGCATAAAAACTTAAAAGACTGAGGAACATTACACAACCTATCTGCCTTTTCTGGGGCAGAAGGCTGACTATCACAGAAATTGCAGGCATTGAAACATACATCCTGCAATGCTAACAGAACTGGAGGAATAGGTGAAGGTTCTGGAAATTCCATTTGTTAACAGCTCATAGTATTTTCTGAGGGACTGAGAAACATCAAGTGTTCTCCCACTGGTACATTCTGGAAATAGCCTCAGATAAAACAGGAAGAGAAACCCCCACAGGGAGAATCAGAAACTGAGTTCTTTGAATTTGAAACAAAAATCTTAAGAGAAAACCCTGCATCTCTCCCTTCACCTTCCTGCCTAGATTTAGAATCTTGAATCTCTTCAGGAAAACGGGCATCTTTGTTCTTCTACCAGAAACTACCTTATAAGAAGTATCAACAGCCTGAATTCGAACCCAAGACAGATGTCGGAAACTACTCCTGTCAAGAGAACTTTGAGATGGAGCAGATACGTTTAGTTTTCTGTTCCTTTTGACAGGAAAAGTGGGGCTAACAAAGTTGTTAATGGCAACAGCAGCTTCCCCGGGGATGGGCACAACATTCTGTCTAAACATGGAAGCCTTTCCTGTTCCCTCTCCCAGGACTAACAAGATTGGCTTTCCCTTGTCCAGTGAGGAGGGACCCCAACAGCCACAGATGATCCAGTTAGCCTCTGGTCCATAGTGTCTGTAGGTGCTACACAAGTGGGATCATATGTTCACAGATAACTACTAAGCTATCTGCACTTGTGAGCCATTTTACGCTTAGCCAATTTCTCTCAAAGGTGACAGTCAAATCCTGTACCTTGCATTTACAAGGTAAACACCATAACTATTATGCCAACCCCCAACCCCTCTGTGCAAGAACTCTTACACACCCCAAAATCAAACAGTCCGGATAACACTAGGGCCAGAAATTAGACTCCAACAAATAAATAAGAGAAGGTGGAGGCTTAGATCTGTCACACAGTGTACCCCCTTCTTGCAAGCAAGCTTCCTCTTCAAATTAAGCAGTGTGACATATTGTCTGCCTTTAAAAAGGAGCAGGACATCTTGATGGGTATTTGTAGATTGACCGATGGTTTGAATGGCCTGGATTTCCTTAACAAGGAAGGCAAGGTGGTAATGCCCTTACAGCTCCGTGGCCTTGTAACTCCCGTGATCCTATAAAAATAAAACAGCAATGAACAGCATGGAAAGTCAGAGACTACCTCTCCTTTTACTGTCAGCCTTCGTTCACTTTGCACCCTAAGGTAGAGTAGCAACTGCTTTATGCTTACTAAAAATGAACTCTTGCTTTAAACCTAATGGATTCTACCTGCGAGAGGTGAAAACACATACCTAACTTGAAGGCAGCCACCTTGAAATCCAATGCATGAAACACATTGTTTTACGCCCATCCATATGAAGGCAAAATTCTCATACTGCCAACTTTAAACTGTCATATGCTCATGCCATTAAAATAAAAAATCATTGCCAAAGCCTCACAGAACTCTTAATAGAGTTTTGTTTGTCTTTTCGGCTTTTCCCAGTTAGGGGTCACCACAGCGGAACTCTGGTCCACTAATGATTGGCAGTAGATTTTTATGGTGTCGAGTTGCCAGCTCGATGCCCAACCTTCAGCGAAGGCACACCCATTCATGCATGTCTTTAGGAGACCATGGGGATGACATGCAGACTCCACACAGAAGGCACTCCAGCCGAGAATCGAACTGGAGAACCTCTTGCTGTGAGGCAACAACGCTACCGCTGTACCACCGTGGCTAGCAGAACTCTTAAAAGAGTATTCAGGGTAAAAGATGAGTGATCTGAGGAAACAGCTTTGGTCAGAGCAGAGTCGTCCACCTGTGGCTGAGACAAATTGCTAACCTACTATAGTGGCAAAGGCAGTTTGCTTAAGTTTTACTTTATGTGGCTGGAAGAAGGACCAACTATAGGACCTCAGTTTGTTCCATGGTCAAGCCAAAAATTATGCCTCTTTCCCCAGGGAAAACAAGCAGCATAAGCCATTAAACATTTAAAGTTGTTAAAAGCCACTTTGCCAGCCCTGAAAAGTAAAATAAACCCAATTTCTCCACAGAAAAAGAGGTTTTCAACTAAAATGCGTGCTCCTATTTAAAAGTACACAAATCCCTACATTAAAAACAACTTTCCTAACAAGGAAAGTATGTTTAAACAATACATTTTAAATGTGGAAGGTTTTTCCCCTAAAGGAACTTATATGCACAGTAAAGGAACATCAAAAGCCAACAGCCAATCCTTGAAAGCCCATACACGAGCACTCTCTTTAGCAGCAGGAAAGCTCTGAAGGGCTTGACTCGGAAATCTGTATTTTTAGGCAGTTCAGCTTGAACTGCCTAATGGTTTGAGCCCATGAGAGGTACTCTGGAGCTTAGGAGGCTGGCTGGCTGGCTGTTGTATCCTTGGAATGATACAATACACAAAGCTAAGGCTACTGTAGCAGTGATCAATATGATGAACATCACATCTTGTGGGGCAACTTGCAGGACTGTGTATTGAGGAAACATTGCCTCAGCCTAGGTATTGGCATCAGTTCTAACGTAAATAGCTCTGGAACCATAGACGAGCTTGTGGTGAAATATCTGATGTATATTTACTTCACTGTACTACTAGAAGACATTCAGAAAGGGGAGCTTAACAGGAGCTTCCAGCAATGGCTACTGTCGGGGCAGCTGGGCAGAAGGTTGTC
This sequence comes from Protopterus annectens, assembly GCF_019279795.1. NCBI lineage: Eukaryota > Metazoa > Chordata > Ceratodontiformes > Protopteridae > Protopterus > Protopterus annectens. Next base: position 1,068,761,190 of record NC_056737.1, read on the forward strand.
ATGGTAACTGCATCACAGATCTATGGATTAATCCTGACCTCAAATTAACTCTCTGTGTGAAGAGGCCTTCTCTGGGTACTCTTGTTTCACCCCCACCTTATAAAAGATGCCAACTGTTTGACTGACTGACCCATACATATTTACTATTCCACTTGTGTCCCTGGTTTAACTAAAAGTGTTTATGGTTAAACAAATGCATGAATAAGTATTTCTTCACAGGATTTAAATACTGAAGCTCTGCAAATTTAACAGTCTGTTCAAAGCTATGAAAATGAAGGAAAATTCATCACCGTTTTCTTCATCCCACATCTGGAGAGTGAATCTAGATAAATGGCAGTACATTTTTGGAGCTCGGCTCTTTACTTTAATATTCAGACAGCAGATATTCCTACCCGAAACCTTTTTTAGATTTGAAATAGCAAAACATGTTAACAAAGGTGCACAGAATAGTCATTCAAAACCACTGCATGATTCATTCATAAAAATTCCCGGCGTCTCTTCCACCCTGAGACAAATGCAGCTCAGTCACATTTTAATAACACATGACTCAGGCAAACCTTACTGTACATTTCTCCAGACATGTCACTGCACTTCGGTCGTAATGACAGAGTTAAAAAAGCCTGGACTTAGAGGGACAAAATTGTTGGAAATGAAAATAAAAAATGTTGCCAGTTGTGTTCTGCTCAGCCCTGCAAACAATTTTCCCATGAAAAGCCACGTTCCATATGGATCATTAGTAGCTACGTCTCTTTTTAATATTTTATTTTATGGTTCTTCCGGGGAAGCCCCAGCTGGGAACGTGAATGTTTCACTGACATTTCACTTACTTACCTATATTACAGCAGTACAAAACTGACATGCTTTGCATTTAAGCAGCCTTCTCAGACTCACGTTGTATGAGTTAATATTACCAAAAACAAGAAAAGTACAATCCCGTAGTTGTAGATGAAGATAGATTACTCATAATGTCATGTTTACCTACAGTATGACATCTACAGTTGTACGTAAGCTGTTACTCAACAACTCAAACCAAGGCACATTTTCAGGGTTGTGATAACATGACCTGTGGCAGCAATGGGTAATGATACCTTATAATAGCACCAATTCAAATTTGTGATGATCTTAACATGGCCCTCTAGAATGAAGGAAGGGCTCTTAATTGCAGTGCTGAGGAAGAGGATTCAGTCATAGATCTGAGCTATGAGGCAGTTAACCAGAAAATATCAGACAGCTGTAGATCACTGCATGATGTCTGGAGGAGTCATATGAAATTTACTCTTATTTAAATTACTACATTTTTGTTAGACAAGTGCTCTGGATCATATTCAAACACAACATAGGTATACACATCAAAAACAGATACAGGAACATATTATAAATAATTAGTACCAAATTCCTGCGACTGATAAGAACCAGTCCACTTTTTTTTTTTATTTTACACATTACAGATGCAATTTTAATACTAAATGAAAGCATCACAAGAAACCATCACATCACTCGAGTACTCTCTCTCTTAATTAAATTAAGCAAACTCATCAAATAATACCAAATGGACAAACTATGCATAGCACAAAAGAGCTTTACAATTTTCATTACTTTTCTTCATCAAGGAGACCTCTCCCAGTGACACGTAAACAACGCTCAGAAGAGTACAGAGCAATAACAGACCAAAGGAAATTAGAAGGTATACATAGTGCAGGCAGACTGTGTGGAATTAATTTCTTCTGCCAACAGATCATTCTCAGTGAGTGTTATTTAGCAAACAACTTGGTTTGAAGTCTGTGTTTAAGGTTATCAACGGGTAGGGACAAATGAGAAAAATCCTGGGTTTCTCCCTTTAGGGAAGGTCAGAGGGAGCAGTAATGCACTATGTCCAGGGCTAACTCAACATCACAGGGTTAGAGAGTCCACCGGTGATGCTGACGGTCTGTTTAGAGGCAAAGCCAGAGGGTTCACTGCTAATGGCTGGCTATACTTTTTTTTTTTGAAGAGAAGAAGCTTCTACCTTACTGCAATGAAACGCCTGCTGGAGACTGTCGAAAGTGCAGTTATGATTAAAAAAAAAAAGGGAAGTAAAGTATATCACTAAAGATCAGAGTATATCACTAGAGGTCATAGTATATCACTAGAGGTCAGAGTATATCACTAGAGATGAGAGTATATCACTAGAGATGAGAGTATATCACTAAAGATCAGAGTATATCACTAGAGATGAGAGTATATCACTAGAGATGAGAGTATATCACTAGAGATGAGAGTATATCACTAGAGATGAGAGTATATCACTAGAGATCAGAGTATATCACTAGAGGTCAGAGTATATCACTAGAGATCAGAGTATATCACTAGAGATCAGAGTATATCACTAGAGGTCAGAGTATATCAATAGAGATCAGAGTATATCACTAGAGGTCAGAGTATATCACTAAAGATCAGAGTATATCACTAGAGGACAGAGTATATCACTAGAGGTCAGAGTATATCACTAGAGGACAGAGTATATCACTAGAGGTCAGAGTATATCACTAGAGATCAGAGTATATCACTAGAGATCAGAGTACGGCTCATGCAGAAATGCAAGCTGTCAGTCATGTCCACTCTCTGTAGGAGCTTGGAGGTCGCACACCACTAACATATGAAAACATCACCTCTGTAAAAACACGATGACAGCAATGAGGAGGAGGAGGAGAATAACGGCTGCAATAAAAACTCACTCTGAAGTCTGTCATCATGTGAGGCCCCAAACTCCATCAGAGTCATTCAGCTGGAATGATACTACGGAGGAGAAACTTGTATCAGACATACTGATGACCCAAGTTTGATTAACTACTTATTTACTAGAGCTTGATGGAAAAAGTAGTTCTGCAGCAGCTGGTGACCAGGTATCGTGTCTGAGGAAGGGGGTAATAGGCACAGATGTTTGTAATGCCTCACAGATCTTTGATGGAGTCTAGGTAGTGGTAATACAAACCCCAGCATCACTCTATTGGAATGTACCAACACCTGTCCACAAAGGGGCACGGGCAGGAAAGAACGTAACAGCGTCTTGCATTGATGCACTGCTTGTGGTTAACTAAGGGGAGAAGACCGGGAGAGGGCAAGCTATTAAAAAAAAAAAATCCGCACTGCGATGGCTTTAGGGTCTCGCTGCTCAGATAAGGGAATAGCTAACATGGTGGGAAAAGGATTTAAGATAAGCTATAGGGTCCAAAAAGAAATTTAGCATAACCCTTCTTTGGTGAAGACATCTGCCCCTGGATCTCTAACTCCTTCTCACCCTTCCAACATTCTGCTGCCATAGGTCCATTTATAAACAGTTTGCCAGCATTTGAAGCAGAAATCCAATCACTGTGCCACTGGTCAACTTGCATCTAGCTCTTAGCACCTCTTACTGACTATGTAACACTAGGAGTGGAGTTGTTAGCAGACATCTGATGCAAGTATGCAGGAAGAGGTGGGTTTAAAGTCTTTTGATCTTTATAAGACTGTAAACTACCAAATGAATCTACAGAAAACAAATATGTTTAACCTCTGGTTTGCAAATGGCTCATGTGAGGTTTTGGCTAAATGGCAGTCCCTCAAGGCAACTCGCGCACTTTCTTTGAAATCACAGAGGACTGTCATTCGGTACAGAATCTATTTCTGTTACAACTTTGTTAAACAGAATATTTGCTGGTAGTAGCAGTATTTGTCCTTATGCTTTGATCATGTAAAAACTGTAGAACTGTTCTTATGCATGAAATACTCTTACAAGGGAACCACGTTTATTAGGGCTCCCTCAACCTAGAACTACAAAGGACTGTAGAGAAATTAGTGACACAATGGTCTTATCAGGATTAATTCCTTTGTTAACCTTACCAGGACTAATTAATTTCTTAAAATCATGCAGCCAACCAACTACTCCCAAAACTGACAAGCAGGTTCAAAAGCTATGAATAAACTGTTTAGCTGTGAATAAAATCAAACAACAATGTTCTCCCAAGAATTTTTGTGTGTCACATCCACAATAACTTTGATGACCTTGTTGTTTTCAATGTACTCTTGGGACAGGAACTCTAAGAGAAGGAGGGAAGATGGGTTATCAGTGTCTACTGCATTGCAGTTTAAAAGGAAGTAGAACACGGCAACATTTCTTGTTATAATTCCAGCTTGCCTTGTGTAGTAAATAATACATTGCTTATAAAGCTTGGTACTTGTCAAACACTTCTGACAGCATCCTGTTTATACTTCTAAGAGGACAGGAAAAACTCGATAATACAAACCAAGTTAAAATAAATACTACGCTCATTCTTAAGAAGACTATAGTTATAAAAAGTCATTTTTATGTTATATTTTAGATGTCAGCAAAACCCTTTGATAGGGATGTGAGCCTGTGTTGTATGTTTAGTCTTTGAGAAGGCACACCTCAACTAAATAAACCACATTCAAACAATGATTCAACCGATTATGTTTAAATTCAAGGAAAATTATGCAGCCTCGTTATTATTTGCAAGGTACAGTAAAACATTAGGGGGAAAATTATGAGACCCAGCTCTTCCAGTTATGTCAATAAAATAATTTTTTCCTGCTTTTTGCAAATGCCTTAATTCTTTCTCTGCCTGGTCAAAATCATGTCTGTTAATGCTTGTAATCTAGGTGTTTCATGTTTAGTAGCATCAGTGGATCAAAAAGAATCATATCAGCTTTCTTGCTGGAAGATCAGAAGGCTGTGGGTTCTAACCTCACCCTAGCTAACTGGATTCATTTTTCTCCTGAGCAAGACATTAATCAGAAGCACCATCTGCCTAAGTCAGTTATAGGCCAGGTGGATGTAAAACCCCCCCACAGCACTTAAGAAGATTAGTGGAAGTTCCCCGGTGCCCCAGCCAAATTTCACCTAGACAGTATTAACATCACCTCAGGTCTCTCTTGAAAAGAGGCTGCTACCTTAGTGGGGCTAGCCCAGTCAATAAAGGACAAATAAATAACCCACAGAATAAAGAAGAACTGAAGTCCAGATCCACTCAGAAATACTGTTTATTGAGCACTTTCATCTCTCTAATGGAAACTTCCTCAGAATCTGAGGAAGTTTCCATTAGAGAGACGAAAGCGCTCAATAAACAGTATTTGAGTGGATCTGGACTTCAGTTCTTACAAATAAATGTTTTGTACCTAACGCATCTGTACACAAATAAATGTTTTCTACCTAACGCATCTGTACACAAATAAATGTTTTCTACCTAACGCATCTGTAGACAAATAAATGTTTTCTACCCAACGCATCTGTAGACAAATAAATGTTTTCTACCCAACGCATCTGTAGACAAATAAATGTTTTGTACCTAATGCATCTGTAGACAAATAAATGTTTTCTACCTAACGCATCTGTACACAAATAAATGTTTTCTACCTAACGCATCTGTAGACAAATAAATGTTTTCTACCTAACGCATCTGTAGACAAGTAAATGTTTTCTACCCAACGCATCTGTAGACAAATAAATGTTTTCTACCTAACGCATCTGTAGACAAATAAATGTTTTCTACCCAACGCATCTGTAGACAAATAAATGTTTTCTACCTAACGCATCTGTAGACAAGTAAATGTTTTCTACCCAACGCATCTGTAGACAAATAAATGTTTTCTACCTAACGCATCTGTAGACAAATAAATGTTTTCTACCTAATGCATCTGTAGACAAATAAATGTTTTGTATCTAATGCATCTGTAGACAAATAAATGTTTTGTACCTAATGCATCTGTAGACAAATAAATGTTTTGTACCTAATGCATCTGTAGACAAATAAATGTTTTATACCTAATGCATCTGTGGACAAATAAATGTTTTGTACCTAATGCATCTGCAGACAAATAAATGTTTTGTACCTAATGCATGTGTTGTATCTGCAACCTGGGTTGAGCCTGAAATTGGTCATTGCTGATCAGAGCCCAACCTTGGTAAACAAATTTAAATAAATAAATTTGAACAGTACAGGTTTAAACAACTGTTTAGAAATAATTAAATTATTCCACATGCTGTCAGGATATAAAATTAATGCTGAAAAAAGGTCAAAATGATGATACAAGGCATTGTATCAGAAGATGCGAGGCATTTATTAACCATAGACTGGGAGACATATTTTGAAATGAGTCTTGGATCTTCGCAAGAAGTAAACTATGGAATACTATCCCATGGTAACCATGTAACTTCACAAACTTTACTCTCAAATAAGGCTATTTAAAACCACCATCTACTCACACTCCTTGTTCCTGTGCAATTAATTAAAGGTATAACTGCCATAATCAATTTCAGAGTACTAATCTTAGTTCCTGTACATCCGTCACAGCTTCACCTCATCTTCCTTTCTCTGGGTGTTCCCTGGTGCAGGGTTGGTAAAACACATAATGTTGTACTAAAACTCTTTGTAATTCACAGAGAAAGGTACATAGTAACAGAAGACAACGTATGCAGTCTTACCTAACTGTGTAGCCACAGTACTCCAGGTAAGAAGCACAGGTGAATACATCTAAGACTGCACACAATTTAACAAAACACCAACTCCGCTGTACCAGCTGCTCATAATGCAGTAATCTATGGGGTTCCAGTCCTGGGCAGTTTGACGGTGTTAGCTTGTTAATGTGGTGATTCTCTCTTCCCTCCTAATATGTTGCTCTGAATACACAAATGAGCAACATATCATTGCTGTTTTAAAAATCAAAAACTCCTTTGCATGGCAAGAAGATCTCCACCAGCAATACTGACCCATGAGGTGCAGGTTATGACAGCTGCAGAGTACCGCATCTCGCCACAGTGATGCAGTCACCACCTGGTCAATAGGTGTCTACATTACCACATTATGGTAATGACCTTAGCTCTGTTGTCCTGCCTTATAAGTGAAACTTTTTATGAATCACACATAGGCATGAAGTCACAGCATAACAGAACAAGGGAGGGGATTCTAAGCATAACACAGTTTATAGTTGCTCTCCATTATTCTATACTACGCAATACAGCAGAGTACAGTACCTGTAGGGTTGTGTATGGGACAGGGCATAAATTACATGCAAGAGCCCTAAGTACACCACTGGGTGTTATGTATTCCTGGGTACAATCTGTAAACAGGGTATGTTATACACTGCTACTAAGGACCACAAACCCATGCACATGGAACAAAATCCTGAAACGCAAAGTGCTAAATAACCCATGCAGAATGTCTCGCTGTCTTTGATTATTATGTTTATGAATATCTGGGACAGTCTTTTTGGTAATAAAATATGTCTGTGTATGTATATATATATATATATATATATATATATATATATATATATATACACACACACACATATACATATATATGTATGTGTGTGTGTGTCTATATATATATATATATATATATATATATATATATATATACATATAGACACACACACACATATATATATATGTGTGTGTCTATATGTATGTATATATATATATATATATATATATATATATATATATATATATATATATATATATATATATCTACACAGACATATTTTATTACTAAAAAGACTGTCCCAGATATTCATAAACATAATAATCAAAGACAGCGAGACATTCTGCATGGGTTATTTAGCACTTTGTGTTTCAGGCTATATATGAATTCCACGGTGGTGCAGCGGTAGTGTTGTTGCCTCACAGCAAGAGGTTCTCCCATTCGATTCTTGGCTTGGGTTGGGAATGCCTTCTGTGTGGAGTCTGCATGTCCTCCCTGCAGTCGAGTGGGCATTCGAAAGACATGCATTGAATGGGCGTGCCTTCGTTGAAGGTTGGGCGTCGGGCTGGCAACTCGACACCATAAACAACCAACTGCCAATCATTAGCAGACCGGAGTTCCGCTGTGGCGACCCCTAACCGGGAAAAGACAAAAGACAAACAACAACATATATATATATATATATATATATATATATATATATATATATATATATATATATATATATATATATATATATATATATATATATATATATATATATATATATATATATATTAGTCTATATTAAATCATCAAATGCTTAGAAAAGCAAACAATTATTTAATCGACCCCATGTAAGCGAAAACTTACAAACTCAAATACTTAAGACAGCAATTGTATTTCCAATGGAAAAAAAAATCACTGTTCCAAACAAAAAAAAAAACAAAACACGTAAAACAAAGTGGGGGACTTTGCCCCCCCCCCTACTTAAATATACCTACTCCGAGATCGCACTACAGTGAGAAAAGCGGCAAAGTAACGGATGCAGCCAACTGATTTCTTTCCCAGGGAAAGAATTTGCTTATATGCCGCTTCGTCATTTTGCCTTTTCATCTTTTCAAGTTTGACCAAGACGCAGTGGAAAGAATGATTCTTCGGTCATCTAATAGGAACCCTATATATATTTTATATATATATATATATATATATATATATATATATATATACACACATATATACACACACACACACACACACACACACACACACACACACACACACACACACGCCTACTTTCATTCATCAAAAGTACACCTCTTCAAAACTAAAAAAGTTGAACTTATGAAAGTGGAGTTTAACAAAACCGCACTTTCTCGAAATACAAATAACGGAATACCTGTTGGCCGTTCCAGGATCCTGCACAGTGAGGATAAGGAAATGTGGCCTTTTCCCCACTGTAGTGTGATCTTGGAGTTAGTATATATAAATAGTGGGAGCTTTCCCCCTGCAAAACTTTGTTGTTGCAGTTTATTTTATTTTATTTTTTTACTTTTAGTTATTTGCATTTTGTGAAAGTGCAGTTTCACTGAACTCCACTTTCACTTACGTAAGTTCGGCTTTTTTTAGTTTCGAAGATGTGTACTTTTGATGAACGAAAGTAGGCCCATACATGCATATAAACATATATATATATATATATATATATATATATATATATAGAGATAGATAGACACACACAGACACACACACACACACACACACACACACACACACACACACACACACACACACACACACACACACACACACACATTCACTCAAGTCTTCAGCCTCTTCCTCTCCATAGACTTCAGCCTCTTCCTCTCCACACTATCTCTAACCTTTATTAAACTCACTATGTTACCTTTTGTAAAAAAAATTCATTCATTAAAACACCGTTATTTTCCAATACTTTACAAATCACAAACTAATAATTACTGAATCTCCCTGCAACTATCTCCACTATTTCCTCCATGCCCTCATGAAATGTCTATGCACTATGCAACAACTACTCGGCCCCTTTTATATCCTTCAACCTCTTCTTTTGTTTTCTCTCCTTTCATCATCTTCCTGGTCCCGGTCTTAAATTCCTCTGCTACTAACTTAATTTTCACCACAACACTCCTCACTCATCAAATATCAGTCTCTAACATTTCATTGCACTATATACCTACATATACAAAATGAAAAACATTTCTTGCATCACAATATTCATCGGTTGCTGAGTAACTTGTAAATTGATCTTTACTGGGCTGGAGTAACTTGATGACAAAAACAAAAAAATAAATATAAACATTTCAAGCAACAACAGAGACAATGATAACTCAGAAAATACCAGACTCTGGTAAAGTTTACATTATGACACGGAAGTTAGCAAAATCCAAACAGTGCAACCTTACCGGCAAAATCCAAACACTGCAACCAAACTTATTCCTGTACACAGGACAATGTAAGACAGCTACTCCACCACCACACATCATGAAACAACTGGCGAGAAAGCAGTAAGCAGATTTATAGAGGGACAATCCAAAAGACAAAAAAAAGTAGTTATGGCGATAATAATATACAAGTATCAAAAGTGTAAACTGTGCTATACTGGACAATTCCAGAATATGAAAACCTTTGAAAAAACATATAATTAGACCAAGACAAATAACTGGAGATTTCTGACTTTTCACTGTATCCAGCAGCAAAACAAACAGAAGACAATGAATATTTACCTTCTGTGAAGGCAGGAATGTTAACAGCTGTCCAGATACTGTAAAATTACAGTTTGTAATTACAGGAGCTGAACAATTTGTTACATAATCTTTCTAGCTATTAAATAAGCAAAAGTTTCCCACACATTATACAGAGACCTAGCATTTAAATATTTCACCCCAAGCAGTTCTGACGTAAAAGGAATATAGTAAAAGAAGTCTGTAAGAGCGATGCTACTGAAGAAAACTCAGAATGCACAGAAAGTCAATTATTTAAATGGCCTCCCAGATGACTTAGACTGAAGTAGAAAGAAGGTTAACAGAATCTCTATGAAGAAGAGAAATATTTATTCAGACTTTACAAAGCGCTTAGGTAAAAAAAAAATGGAAGACATCAATATAGTCTGTCTAAAGGGACAGATAAAGTGAGATGAACAATAAATGAGTAGCCAGCAACTCATTACAAATGTAAAAAAATAAACATTTTTCCATCTTGGAAGATGCATTTTTACAAAGAATTTTATACCCCAGGTAAGTGCACTTAAGAGGTTTCCAAGATGTGTACCAATGCTGAACATGTTACAAAACAGGTGCAGGGTAGATGCTGTAGACCTCATCAGGAACCATCTGAACCACTTCCCCAGAAATGGGGTTGTATTACATAGCGGGGTGTACAATGCACAAACTGGGTCAGGTGTCTGTGCAAAACTCCAGGAAATTCAGTCCAGGAGTCTAGCTTGATGAATACAGCATGTGACAGATCGGTTCACAATTAACCATCTTACATACTGAAGGGACCTGGGTGCTTAGGTTTTGTTCATGGCTTAAACTGATAAAGCACAAGAAAGGATACATCAGCTGCTAGATATACTATGGCAAACCATGTCGCTGGTATTACGGTCTATGGAGTCCCATTTGTTTGATGGACCCTTCCAGAAAAAATTTGATTAAAAAAATAAAAAAAGACTACTGAGTCTGGGAGAAATGGTGAGCAAATCACCCACTCTCCACACATATGGCTTAAAATAACACCCTCTGAACTCACAGAACCTCATGAGAAGTTATGAAATTATCCTACAATGATCCAGTCAGTCAGGATGCTATGAAATGGTTACATCCCCACGTCAACAATTACACACCTCAAGTATTTTTTTTAAGTTGCTATTCGACACCTATAACTGGACATCATCTCATATTAAACCACCACTCTTAATAAAACACAACTTGAACTAAAAGGAGTCTCACGTGGAAATGAAAGACTGAAGAACTCGCCCTACACTGAAGGAGGAGGGCATTATGGCAGGAGAATATTACTTCCCTGAATACAGAAGACAAATGACGTAAGAGGCAAGCAAATAAGGACAGGAATGAAACAAATGTTACAGTAACACAAGAGAGCTGATGATACCGACTTAAAAACTACCCAGAAAGGTAAAATGCATTAGAAGAATGCAGACATTCAGCAAGTGAAAGAATACATACTGGAAACTAGCAAATGCATGATGGCCAAGGTATTGGTTTCTCAAGTTACCTGTGTCTTATCTTAGCTTTTGGGATTTTCCAGTTTGTATCCCACTGTGTGTCAGGTTAGTTGCTTTTGCTGTAATTAGGTTCTTCAGTTTGTTTTGAACTATGCACCAAGTTGTTTTCACTGTACATTTTTATTTAAGTATCTTTTTAATAACAGTGTATGACAGTTGAGGTATATCAAAAACATATTTAAAAAAAGGAAAACAAGCTTCAAAGAAACAATGTTCTGTTTTGGTCACGTTAGAAGTCTGGTACCAACAGAATTAATGTCCTAGGCCAAATAAGTTGTATATTTTAGTAATAAGAACCAATAAAACAGCTACCAAATTACATAAAAAACTGTATACTTTAATAATGCATCATAATCCATTTCATAATTCACAGGCAGTAGTAACTGCATTACTTCTGTTAGATGCAGTGTATTCTTAATATGCAAGAAAATGCAAGGTAATAGTTACTATATTTTCTCTGTGCAGCTAAGTTCTTACAAATGAAATATAAAAAATAAGGAAACTGCTTGGTGGTCAGCATACGGAAAAAAATCAGGGAGTGGGGGCAGTTTTCAGTGGATAGATGGATAGCAAGAGTAGATTTAGCCCAGAAACTCAGTACGGCAGAAGGAAATCTATAAAGGCAAACCCGCTCAAAATAAAAAGTGAAGCACTATTTTAAAACTTTAATAAATAGATTGAGCGCTTTCATTCCACATCAAACGAAACTTCATCAGAATAAATTACCAACTTCCAAACCATCATTAAATACCATCAAACCACATTTCATTGGTTTACACATTGTTAAAGCAACAACTCATTGGTTTAAAAATACATAAAATGCAATACCCTTCCGGCACTTACTTAATTCACAAAATGAAAATGGGAGTGCACCACCCAGCAAAGAAAATGTTCATTTATGATATATATATATATATATATATATATATATATATACATGCAAATCTCTAATAAATCAACTCAAATACAAGTTTATATGTAGATAAATATGTATATGAATGTATAACAACTACAGTGTACCAAAGCCTTTTAAAGCCATCACACCTTAGCAGCCTTTCTTTTTAGGGCTGGAACAAGGGATGCATGGCCATTTAAACTGGGGGGGGGGGGGGGTGTATGCTTCCAAGCATATCCACCATATTAACTCAAGATACTCCAGAGTAGATTTAGCTCATGTCAGCCTAGCACTGTTAACAAGTTTTCAACACCGGTAAACAGAAGCTATAGCATATGATGCCTAAAATTAAGCAAAATGCGGCAGTGCTGTCCCACAGGTATGAATCACAGAAATAATGTTCAAGCTCTAGTTTAGATTTGTTCTAGTACTTATAACTAAGCAGCACGTAATAGAAAAATAAAGGTAAAATGTACATTAATAGGAAATAAAATTCAAAGAAGCCAATTTTCCCATAAATTATACATTGGATATAAATTCCAACAGTATCACCCCTGACAGGTAAAACAGCAAACACTGGAGGGCTCCAGCTATAACTCTGTAATTTCCAACAGCCATGGATGGCTTAGCATAGGTCCTAGGAAGACCACCACCGAGCATGCAGATCCTGAAGACAAGGGGAAACCAAAGTCATACAGTACTGGATAAATTAAAAAAACGATTCGTTTAATAACATGAGACCAAACAAAGAGCTAGTGCAGGGTCGTGGAAAAACCTCATTATATAACAATACTGACAGCCGGGTTTATATCACTTCATTAAAGTGACACTTCAACAAATGGCATTACATCGGAAATGCCGTTCATCGAATTCACCTCATGTGGGGGGCTGTGCCCCCCTAACACCCTGCTAATTATATATACCAACTCCGAGATCACACTACATTAGAGAAAGAGCAAATTTCTTGATCCTCACTGTACCGCTATCTTAGCATGAACGGTTTGACAAATGGCACGTTCGATGTAAGGGCAATGAGAAAATGCCATTCGCAGAACTGATTTTTTGCTGAATCAATAGGGACCCCTGAGAGACACCCATCAGCAGTCAGGCTATGGAGTGTTCCACAAGCTACAGCTGATCAAGTTCTGGGTCTGGCAGCCACATGGGGATGAAGTCCTAACAATCCAACTAGGAGTAACCAAACATTTATATAAAATACACACATGCGTGTGTGTGTGTGTGTGTGTGTGTGTGTGTGTGTGTGTGTGTGTGTGTGTGTGTGTGTGTATATATATATATATATATATATACACACACACACACACGTGTGTGTGTACGTATATATTTGTATATATGTACATAAGTGTACATACACATATACAACACACACGTTTTTATATAGGTTCATAGGTAGGTACTAGGCTATTGGCCCTAGGACCTATATAAGCCTAGCCAAAAAGGTACCCTGGCTTTCACCACCCAAGAAAATTATTTTCCTGTGCCCCTGTCAAGCAGAGCCACAGAAGTGATCCCCACGGCAAATTTCCTATCTCCCATCCAATCATCAAATTTTTCTTGAAGAGGAGCATTGTTTGATATAGATAGGTAGTTTTTTCAGAGTATGGGAAATCTCTGAGACAGGAATCTATCCCTCCAGCATGTTCTGTTTATTGTGGTAACAAGGTTTAGGTCCCTAGAGCGTGTAGCTCGGAGGGATTGGGATTTCTTTAAGTGGAGCATGTCCAACAGCTCTGGGTTTGACATACCTTTCTATGTTAGGCAGAGATCGCTTCTGAGTAGGCGATATCAGATGGAGTAAAGCTGGAGGTATTTTTAGACCGTCTGCATAGGGCATCTGTTTGAGGCCAGTAATCCTCTTTGTGAGGTATTTCTGCGGCCTTTCCAGTTGTTGTAGATGTCTTGTGAGATACATACCAAAAGGGGTACCGTATTCTATAATGGGTCTAATGAGTTACGAGTAGGGAACAATTATTTTTTTTTTCCTGGATGAGAAACCTTTTGTGATGAGGTGTGCCACGTAGAAGGATTTCCTGACTACTGTGGTGATGTGATTATCAAAGGAGAGACTACTGTCCACCTGTGTCCCAAGGTCTCTTATCACACTTTCGGTGTTAAGTAGACTACCACCTATGTGGTAGTTCATGGGTACAGAGTTTTTACCAAAAGGGATGACAATGCACTTTTTGGCATTGAGCTTGAGGCCATGGCTTTGACACCAGGTATCTGTCTCAGTGAGGCCATTTTGTAGGATGTCCACATCGTTAGGAATTTCAATGATGGCTCCTAGTTTGCAGTATTCTGCGAACTTTTTTAGCCAAAGACCTTCTGTGTTAGCCTGTACTTCAGAGAAGTACATACAAAACAGGAGAGGACCCAGGACTGAACCTTGTGGTACTTCACTTGTCACTGGTCTGAAGTTGGATTTGGAGTCTGCTGCTTTCACAGTGTGGGTTCTGTCAGTGAGCCAGTTGGCAATCCATCTTGTGACATAGGGATTTATACCTAGCTTAGTGAGTTTATCTATAATTCCATAGTGGGGGATGGTGTTGAAAGCCTTGGCGAGATGTAAATAGGCTGTGTGAACCACCTTACCCTCATCTACGGCTTTGGTGACCACTTCAAAGAAGTCTATCAGGTTTAGGAGACATGATCTGCCTTTATATATATATATATATATATATATATATATATATATATATACATATATACACACATACACACACACATATATACACGTGTGTGTGTGTGTGTGTATGTGTGTGTTTGTGTGTGTACATAAATGTACATATATATATATATATATATATATATATATATATACATATATACATATACATGCACACACACACAAACACACACACACACACACACACACACACACACATATTATATATGTATGGATCTACTACAGAAAATTGAATTTCATGTGGTTGAAACTATATGAACAATTTCTGAAAAGTCCAAATGACAGAAAACAAAAATCTACATTTTTTCCATGGGGTGATACTTCTAGGGGAGAGACGAGTGACATTAGTCAGCCAGAACTTGAGGCACCTCTGGTAGACAGCGCCAGACTTACTTTAGAAGGGGAGCTATGGAGTTCACCAAGTAATTGTTGAGGCAGGCGCAGCATTTAGACCTAGCTTAGTTTAATGACAGGGGAAGTCCACTGGGCCAAGAAGAGCCAGTTTTCAGTGCAGGACTAGGGAGAAAAGCTTGAATAAACAATTACAAGCATACACAAAGCAGTACAATCATCTAAATCAGGCTGAGAATACAGCATAATACATATGAGGGATAATACAATCATGCAAAGAAATACAAATAGGTTTAGCGGAGTTTTTTTAACATTTATTCTTTTGACATTCTCAAACACTGATAAAGAAATAAATATTTTGCTTTCATCTCTGGCATTAAGCATAATCAATTATACAGTATTTCTACATTTAGTAATAATAAATTCATTTGGTTAAGAACTTTCTTATATTCTTCATATTCCTTTAAATTAACTCATTAAGAGGTATTTCTCTAAACATAAATGGACTAAACAATCCTAGAAAGAGGAGTAATTTATTTAAATTCATCAAATTACATAAATCTCAATTAATATTTCTACAAGAAACACATTTAATAAATGAGGATATAGTCATGCTAAATAATAAATCATATAAAGTACTAGTAAGTTCAGAACACACTAAAAAAAAAGAGGAGTTGCAATACTATGGAACAACGCTTTGCCAAGTCCAAAAATAATTGACACATTTAGAGATGATAAAGGAATGTTTTGTCTTGTTTTAGTTAAATTCAATAAGAAGATTTATATGTTAGTAAATATATATTGGATCCCAGGAATAGGAACTAACACTGTGAAACAGCATTTAGACTTTATTATACAATTATCTAAAGGGAACATAATATTGGCAGGAAATTTCAACTGTATTCTGGACACCAAAGATTCAACTTCAAGTAATAAGAGAAAAATCACATCATCAGCTAAAAAAATTAAAGGAATTCTCAGACATATATTTATTAAAAGATATAAGCAATTTTGCAAATCCCAATTCTTTATTATATACTTTTTTCCCACAGACATAATACATTTTCTAAGATAGATAGAGTTTTTTTCTCTAATAACTTAATAGATACCAAAATAATCACATGTCCAATTTCAGATCATAATCCCATCCTATTTGAAATTACAATTAATAGTAATTATGGTACTCAAATAAGAAGAATACTGGCTTATATAACAAAATTAAATGAATTTAAAGAATTTATAGATTTAGAAACTCAGAACTTTATGGACACTAATAACACTAATGAAACCAGTGAAATCTATATATGGGATGCTCTTAAGGCTTATCTTTATGGAAGAACTCTTAATTGGTTTTATAAAAAAAAGAAAGGTTGGGATGAACAACTACTTGACATACAAAATAAATTAGATATATTAAAACAGAATCAAAGAGAGATTTAGATAAAAATGGAAAAAAGAAGGAAATAAATGCACTAAACAATTAACATCTAGATATATTAAATCATAAAACTATGATTACTTTGGAAAAATTTTAATTTATACAATTTTCCAGTAACCCACGGTCACTCAACATGTTCGCTAATAAAACTAAAAGACTATCCAAATTTAATCATATAAATGAAATATATTCACCTAAAGAAAAAAGGACAGTCTCAGACATACAAAACTATATTGAAGGAATTTAGACAATGTTCATTAATATAAATCAGCATACTGAGACAATTGATTCTAATGAAAAAATCGGAAACTTTATTAATAAATATACCCAAAATAAACTATCAAATGAACAAACTAATATTATAGACAAACCCATTACATTAAAAGATACTGAAACACAAATTACCAAATTAAAATTAAATAAAGCTCCAGGAAATGATGGCATCATTCCTGAAATTTATAAGATCTTGACTTTGAATACATTAGAATTATTACATAACGTTTATAATAGTGCTGAAAATGGAAATATACCTTCCCCCTCATGGAAATACACATTTATCTCCTCCATCCTGAATCCAATAAAGATCCCATTCATTGCTCATCATATAGGCCAATTTCTTTGTTAAATGTTGACTATAAAATGCTTATGTCAATATATGCCGATATGCTTAAAATCTTTTTACCATCACTAGTAGAAGATGATCAAACTGGTTTCATTATAAATAGAAATTCTTATGATAACATCAAAAGAACCTTATCTTTAATAAAATCAGTTAAATCTTTAAATAAAAACCTAACAATTAGCCTAGATATAAACTGTGCATTTGATTTGGTTAATTGGGATTTCTTATTTTATTACAAAGTTTAAATTTTTCAAATAAATTTATTAATTTAATAACCCAATTATATAAAGATTGCCAAGCATGTATTAAATTGGAACAAATAATTCTCGAAATATTCCCATCATTAAGGGTACCAAACAAGGTTGTCCATTATCTCCCTTATTATTCACATTAATTATGGAGCCCTGGGCCAACTTGATAAGAAATAATGTGGAAATTGAAGGATACAAGATAACCACAAATGAATCCTCCAAAATATAAATGTTTGCTGATGATATTCTAATCACATTAGAAGGAAATAAATCCATCAGAGCATTATTCTCAGATATGGAGTATTTAAAAAAAAACAGAGTTACTCTTTAATAATAACAAAACACAAATACTAATAATTGGCCCTAAGAAATTTGATTTACAGGATGATTATAAAAAATACATAGCACAATCAGAAGAAATATGTTATTTGGGTACTGTAATTACTAAAAGTATTAAAGACATTGTTCAAGTAAACTATAATAAAAGTCTAAAGGTAACAGAAAACCTTACTCAGAAATGGAATAAGATCCCATTCTCAATGGATGAGAAACTTTTAATAATTAAGATTATCTTTCTACCCAAAATTCTGTATATTATTCAATCAATCTCCTTACCCCCTCCTACTTATATTATTAAAAAATTAAATTCTGTGATGCATACATTTTTATGGTACCTGACCAAATCCAGAATAGCTTGGTCCACCCATATGAAAAATTGGAATAATGGAGGTATAGCCATCCCAAATTTAGAAATGTATGCAATTTCATCAATGGTTAAAACCATTTCTCTTCTTATAGATCTACAATATTCAGCCAAGTGGAAAAAAATTCTAGAAATTTTAGCTTGTGAAGCAATAAATAACAACAGATCCCAGAAAATAGACCTGTTAAATAATACTTTCATATGGGTTTTAAAAGAATACATTACTTTTAATAATACTCAGAATTTTAAATCAAATTATACAACTCTTTTGTTGAGATCTTTCAGAAATTTAATGTTTAAATTTAATAATTTTAAACATTGGTTATTTCTATTATTTCCAATAGCCTAAACACACAGTGTTATATTTTCCTCCGATTACTCAAAAATGTGTTCATTTAAAGAAAAAAAATGCAATATTTTGGTTTCACATGTAATATTTTGGTTTCACGTGATGTCAGATAATGACTTAAAATCTATTAACATACTTAGAAATTAATATGAAGATGTCTCTCTTTCTTGGTTGGACTTACATGAAGCAAGGAAATATATTTTAAATAAATTTGATACTATGTCTTTTACAACCAAGAATTCAATACCTAAGATTATTCAATATATGGTTTTATCTATACAACATAAATCTCCTACCAAAAACATATTATCTCACATATATAAACTAATTAAACTTGACATGGAAGCGGTTTCAGATACCAATTGGAATTACTTTACTTTAATTTATAATCATTCTCCTACAGAAAATGATAAAATAAACATATTACAATCAGCTAGTTTTACCACCTCATCTTTGAAATGGAAAAATTTTACTTGGAGATATTTACACAGATCTTTTATTACCCTATTCTCTCTTAGTAAATTTTAATAAAAGTAATGTCAACTGTTGGAGATGTAATACAGAAGTAAATGCAGAATGGGCTCACATGGTATATGACTGTGTAATTTTAAATGAATTCTGGAAAACTTAATTCCTTTTTACAAACTATCTTCACAGATAATTTTACTCTCACCAAGTCACTTGTTATTTTCTATACTCCAGTACCTAACTGTATAAGCAAAGTTAATCAATCTTTAGTCCGGACCATATTATCAGTTGCCAGAAAAATAATTACAAGAAACTGGAAATCAAATACTACTCCCTCGATTCAAGAATTCAAATCTTTACCTCTGGAAGTCCGTAATCTGGAAAATGTAACTATCAAATCAAGATCTCCTCGGAATACTGTTAAATGCAATATATGGAAAAAAGTCTACAATCTATTACAAAAGTAATTATTTAATCAATTTATAATTGTTGAGAATGTCTTTGTATATAGTTTTTTTTTCTGTCTGTTGTATTATTATTTGACTATTTGAAAATTGTTCATTTCTAATGTACATATTTATTTTTTGAATTTTAATTCTAATAAAACTGTTTTGAAAAAAAAGAAATACAAATAGGAGACATCGTTGGATACTTTAAGCAGGTATCAAGGAGGCTACTGATATCCACATACTGCGACAAAGGATTGCTATACAGAGAATGGCCTCCTGAAGGAGGGCTAAAGGAAGAAATAACACATCAGCTGGTAGTACCTAGGGCCTATAAAGCAGAAACTCTGGCCATAGCCTATGACACTCCTTCAGCAGGTTCAGTATAAAGCATACTAAAATGTCACAAGTGATAACTCAATAAAGGTGCTTAAAAAAAAACACTGCAGGATGTGTGGGCACTGCTTAAACTCTGGTAAGACGGAAAACTAATCCAAAGCTGGTTTTATATGTTTACCTATTACTGAGGAACCATTTCATAGGAAAGCTACAGATGTTGTGGTATATGTAAGTACCCAGAGTTCTATAGGTAAAAATATACCCTGGTAGTGGTTGATAATGCCACTAGAGTCCCACATGTGGTGGATTTGTCTTTTATTGACACAGAGATGGTGGCAAATGATTTGCTAAACATATTCCACAGGGTAGATTTTTCTAAAGAAATACTGACAGAGTTGCTAACTTTATACGAGACCTAGTGGGCTTGTTTACGGAACTGCTGTGGGGTGAAGCATTTCAAGACTACCCACACCATTCACAGAGAAATGGTCTTCTGGAGAAGTGTAATTCTATACTGTAGACCATGCTAACAGCACTTGTAGACAAGCTCAGGAGAAAGAGGAAGATGCATGTCCCATAATCCTCTTTGCGTATACAGAAGTGCACCAGGAATCTATACTTTTGTTTCCACGCAGCACTGCTGCATGGTTACAGGCCGACAGAGGCAAAATATTTAATTCATGATGAGTTGGAGGGCAAGTGTGATTCCACAAGTAGTCTACTGTTGAAAAATGTCTTACATTTCAGCAATAAGTTTATGGAGCTCATGGAAACGGCTCAAAAGCACCTGGCACAGTCTGGCAGCAGCAAAAATTGTGGTATGACAGGCCAGCCACAGATAGAGTACATTCTACTAGGCAACCCAGTATCTTTGGTGGGTGGCAGGAGGAATAGGAGGGGGATATACATGTAGACCTCATTCAAGAGACTTGGTCCGATACCTCAGTGGATGGGGTAGCCCTGCCTCATTAGAATACAGTAGTCCAAACTTCTGCTAGGCCTCATCCTACTCTATTACTTTTCCCTCTCTAGCTATTGACTTCCGGTACCTTAGATCCTTTGCTAATTTTCTCCAATAAATTTCAACCCCATCTTGCCTATTTTCTTACCACCTACTTTCAATCATCCCTATTGGTAAAATCCCTTTTTTTAGATTCCATGTTAGATTTGTAAGGTTATTACCTGATAACCCACAGTTTAAGAATTTTTTGCACTTTGTCCCTTCCTGTGTGGTACTATGACTCTGGTATTCAGTATGGTTTTAGGTACAGATTTTCTGCAGGTATAGTTTCAACATTATGTAGAATTAAAATGCCTTTACCAGGCAATTCTGTAAGTATGCCTTTATTACGAG
The DNA here is from genome assembly GCF_019279795.1 of Protopterus annectens. Classification (NCBI taxonomy): domain Eukaryota; kingdom Metazoa; phylum Chordata; order Ceratodontiformes; family Protopteridae; genus Protopterus; species Protopterus annectens. Next base: position 1,068,782,612 of record NC_056737.1, read on the forward strand.
CACAAATTATTTAACTTCCGTTTCTAACACTCTGAAAATGTCTCTCCTGTTCCGACATCAACATATAATGCGGGAACTTAACTTATTCGCCAAACATGCTTCATACAGATACTTCAGTTTCTGAATAATTAGGTGTTAACAACTGTTTTGGTTTTATTTTTCCAGTTGTCTTACCTTATCCCAAAAATCAATGTGTAGAAATACTGATGCATATTACATTGATTTAGGCAAATCAAAATTCACTAACACTGAAAACAAAAACCCTTTACCCTGATCTTGGGCGACTTTAACTTTAGAAACATAGATTGGAAGAACTACTCATGCCAGAACACAAACGCCCAGAGATTCCTTGATTTTGTCAATGCAAATGCCTCGGCACAGCTAGTCGATACCCCCACAAGGGGTGATAATATCTTGGACTTGGTATTAACCAACATGAGTACTGCAGCATCCCTATAGTATAATCCTCCCTGGTAAGATCCGACCACAAAGAAGTCACTTTCAAAGTCACCATCTCCCCCAACCCACCTCTAGCTTGAATCAGACATAAAAACCTCTCCAAAGCTGATTACAGCCTCCTGAGGGGATGGTACAAACAGCTTCACAGCCCCCTCCCCATGTGTAGCAACCAGCACCAATATCCAAAACTACACCAAAGTACTATACAAGCATTTATACAGATGCATGGAATCAGGAATCCCTGACAGGACAAAATCAGCTTCCGCAAGGAACAGTAAACCTGTCTGGTGGGCATCTGCAATAAGTAAACTATATAACAAAAGGAAAAAAATGGCTGTCCAGGACCAAGAAGTAGCAGGTGCCAATTGGAAGCAATGTCTCCTTAGCCTGGACAAGCAAATAAGAGTATTAGTAAAATCCTCCAAAGCAAACTTCGAGTCCAAATTGGCCACGTCTACTAGAGACAATCATAAGGTCTTCTTCACATATGTCTGCAACCTCAAAGGAAGCACCCAGATCTGTTCAGAACTGGTGGTCAAGGACACCACATTTGCAAATGCCGTAGATATACCAAACTTGCTGGCTTACAGATTCAGTGAAAACATTACCTCTCTGTACCCCCATCAGTAAATCAGGAAATCCCCAATACCTGCCCCTTCCCCTTACATCTAGGGAACAGGTCATCACTGCTCAAAAAACACAGCCTCCATGGGACCCCATAACATCCCAGGTTGCATCCTACGTGAACTCAGATTGGAATCTGCAGCACCATTAGGCACCCTATTCAACCAAAGCCTGAGTACTGACTTCATCCCAGCTGAGTGGAGGACAGCCACAGTCATCCCTTTACACAAAGCTGGAGCATCCACTGATCCAGGAAACCGTAGACCCATCAACCTAACTAGCCTGATCTGCAAGGCCAGGGAATGGATTATCATGGACCTCATTAACAATGACACACTTGATCCTACACAGTTTGGCTTCAAGGGGAGGTCATGTCTGCTAAATTTGGTTGACTTCTTTGAGATAGTCACGAAAGTCATGGGCGAGGGGAAGACAGTGCACACCGCCTACCTTGACCTGGCCAAAGCCTTTGACACTATTCCTCACTTGGGCATAATAGATAAACTCTCTCAACTAGGCATCAATCCATATGTCACCAGATGGGTAGCAATCTGGCTCACTGACGGAACCCACGTAGTCAAAATAGGGGAAGCTACCTCAAGCAGTGTACCCCAGGGTTCGGTCTTGGGGCCTCTGTTATTTGGGATATACTTTTCTGAGGCGCAGGCCAAAACCAGTAGGCTATGGCTGACCAAGTTTGCAGATGACTGCAAACTGGGTGCTGTCATCAATTCCCCAAGTGATATGGACATCCTCCAAGAGGGTCTCACTCAGACAAATGAATGGTGCCAGAAACAATCCCTCAAGAATATCAAAAAATGCATCATCATCCCCTTTGGGGAGAGTGATGTCCACACAAATTTGAACATTAATAACAATGTCCTAAGCATGCAATCAGTCGTGAAGGATTTGGGCACCCAGGTTGATAGCAACCTGACTTTTGACCACCATGTTGCTTCCATTGTAGGGAAAGCCTTCTACATGACCCACCTCATAAGTAAGAGTATCTCATCCAGAGACAAGGAGGTCATAACATCCCTGTATTCTTCCCTTATAAGGCCCATTATTGAGTACAACACCCCTTTCGGCATGTACCTCGCAAAGCACATGCAGCAGCTGGAGACACCACAGAGGTTCCTCACCAGGAGAATCCAGGGCCTCAAACATCTACCATACACATATAGGCTAAAAGCCCTATACCTCTACTCAGTTTCATACAGACTCATCAGAGGTGACCTCTGTCTGGCATACAAGGCAATTACGGACCCCACCTTTATGGGACTGCTGCACATCTGCAAGTCAAGCGCCACTCGAGTAACCAGCAAGCGCAGCCTCAACCTGGTCTGTGACATCAACAAGACTTGTTGGCGGTACAGATTTGTGTCCCAGAGACTCCACCAGTTATGGAATATATTCCCTCTCCACATCAAGCAGAGTACCTCTTTACCCCTTTTTAAGTGCAACCTGGATAACTGGATGGGAAACAGAAAATATACCCCCGGGATTCCACCCATGTCCTTGCTGAACAGGGGCATCGGGTGCTGATTTGGCTAAACTCTTGGGTATGCCTATAAGGGCTTCAGGGACAGTAGCCTTGTAACTTCCTATGATCCTATGAAAAACAAAAATATAATCATAAAAAAAGAACAAATGTCTCTTTTTGCAATCACTCAAAAAGAAAAAAAATCCTAATGATACCTTCATACATAATTTGAATGGATAGGGATTCTGTTGGGGGAAATGATTTTGGTAACAATGTGTAGAATTGGCATTATGGGCAGCAGCAGGGTTAGGGTTAGAGTAACACCACCACTACAGAAGCCCCTCTCACACACACTAGATACATCATGAAACAAACCCAACACTAAGCTATCACCTAACCTAACCCAGAAACAATCACACATGCACTCACTTCGTCAAACAAAAAAAATACACAAAAACACTAAATCTATCCAATACAGCAGGAGGTGCACAGTTTAGTGCTTAACAATACATAGAGTAGCATGTTACAATTCCTTGTAATTTATCTAAAAAATGTTTTATTGGAACGCGTATATAATAGATAGGTGATAGCCTACTATGACAATAGTAAGACAGGGTAGGAAGATTGGTTGTATGTTGATATGAATGGCCCTTTAGTTATATTACGTCAGCGACATTCGTTTTTGATTCTTGGATTCTATTTGCTGTGTGGCACTATACCAAAAATATTATGGCATTCATATGGTGTGGTCTAGCGGATATGATCGATCAAGTATTCTCCTGGGGTGGATCGTATGTTCCCCTTGTCGTGTTTGAATACTTGAACAGGTTGCGAATAAGCTTCCCATAGTGCCATATATTATTGTAGGGATGTGATTACAAGTGCATAAGGCTTGGTTAAGGGGATGCTGAAGCTATGTCTGAACAATATAATGTTATGCAAATCTGTTTATATGATTGGTTTATTGCGCAATATCCTGACTATGATTAATAATAATGCCATTAGTAGAAATATAGTTTAGTATAAATTATTATTTGATTATTAAATATTGTCTCACATTTGAAAATTGCATTCATAATTAATTTTGAGGCAGCTATACAATTAGATTATAATGGCTCGTTTAAAATAACTTGTTTGCATATTAGTATCAGAATGGCAAGATATTATTTGATTATCAGAAAGCTTTATAATGTTGGATCTAGCTGAAGGTGATGTTTTAACATTTTGAGTGAGTGTGCAAGATGAGAGAATGGTTTCCGATGATCTTTGTTCAAGTTATTAATGGATTATTTTTATGCAGGTAGCTTTTTGATGAACGCAGCAGTCTAGTATGTTTGCTGCTATATCATTATATATCGATGCCTAATATACATGTGTTTTTGTGAAGACAATTCTTGCTTATAAAAGGTATCTGTCTAGTACATCTACCAAGATGATTGTTCATTTTAGTAGGGTCCAAATCTGTTTTAAATTAATCTATATGACAGTATGCAAGCTTTATATGGTTATATATGTGTATAATTTGTTAAAAACTTGATAAACATTTTTAGTGATATAAATGTTTTTAGTAATATAAATGTTAAATGCTGTTTTTCAGAGAATATGCTTTTAAAAAGTAGTGGGGATATGTGGTGACATCACTCATGGTACATGAGGACGCATAGCAAACTGGGATGTTACTGAGTTTTGAAAAATAGGAACGTTTAATTGTGAGTATATTAAGCTGTTTTATTTCTTTTTACATTGTATTCATGATCTGATGAAGCCACATGATGTGGTGAAAGCGTTTACCAGTTAATAAATTGGTCCGTTTTTTAGTACATGTTGTTTGGAGCCATACTTCGTGGTATCGTTGCTTTTTTATTCTTTTTTTTGCTGTGGTTTACTTTCTGCAACGGAGCAGGTCTACCTATTGGTTGTTCTTGTTTATTTCATTTAATTCTAAACATAATGCTGAAGCTTTTTGTCCTTCTGAAAGCTTTGGCATTGGCATAAAATACCACTTGCCTTTACACAGTCACACCAGACACAACAGAGTAGTAGTGAATGTTCCCCCCTATAACATTTCTGGCAGTTGAATAACAGCACATTCAACAAAATAGGACAGCAATATACTCTTATGATTAAAAGCAAAACTGACAGTTAACTGCCTAGGATCATAGGAGTTTCAAGGCAACCAAGACATGAGGTTATTTCTGCCTTGCCAATACTGACCCTTAGGCCTTGCCTCTCTTTACAAGGTAGATCAGGCCCATCATACCAGGGATGAATTTGTGAATACTTAGCCAGCTTTTTTAAAGGCAGTGTGTCTGACTGCTAGGACATATTAAGAAATGCAATACCAGTAGTCCAGAACACACAGACAGGGCGAAACAGGTGCAAATATAAGTACTTTATCTCTTGGATTCAACTCCCCAAGATGAGTATTTCTGTTATGTTTCAACTATGCAACTTCCACTACCCCACCATTAACTTGGAAAACTACTCATGTACCAACTCCTTAGCTCAACGCTTTCTGGAATTCATAAACTCCAATGCTCTGGATTAACTTATCCACACCCACACCAGGGGCAACAATAATACAGACCTAGTCATTACCAACATGAGTGACCGGTGTTCCACACCTGAAGTCAACTCCACGTTGGTCCGATCTGACCATAAGCCAATAACCCTTGATATCCACATCCTGCCCCCACCCCCCACCCCCCATTAAGGAAACCACAGTAAAACATTTCTCCAAAACCAACTTCATGTTTCTTAAGACAGAAGTGGTGAACTTCATGACACCCATGCAGAAGACAATACAGTTACAACTGCTGAATCCTAAACAAATGCACTCTATAAGCACTTACACGAGTGCATGGATCGTGCTATCCCAAACAGAACCAAGACGCTATCCTGCAAAAAAAGGAAGCCAATCTGGTGGCCCCTGCCATAAACAAGCTGTACAACAGAAGGAAGAAACTGTTGCAAAAGAGATTAAAATCCCATGAATGGAGGAGCTCCCTGGTCAGCCTCAGTAAGAAGCTGAGATCCCTTATAAGATCCTCCAAAGCTAGCTACGAAAACAAAATTGCCACTAATTCTAAGGACAACCACAAAGCATTCTATAGCTATGTCAAGAATCTCTATGGCAACACCCAGATCTGCTCTGAGTTACAGTACAAAGGCATGAAAATTACAGAACCAACTGATATTGTCAACATCTTGGCAGATAGGTGCAGTACTAACTTTACCCCCACCCCCACCCCCACCCCCTAAAGGGCCCATATCTATACAGGAAGAATGCGTCAAGCAAAGTTCTTCAATAGCACTCTTCAAGAAAAATCTTGATGAGTGGATGGGAAATAGGAAATACACCCCGGGAATCACTTCTGTGTGTCTGCTCAACAGTGGCACAGGAAAATAACTTTCTTGGGTAGCGTAAGCTAGGGAACCTTGTTGGCTAGGCTTACGCAGGCCCTTGGGCCTATAGCCTAGTACCTACCTATGAACCTATATGTTCCGTTTTAACCTCTCCATATGTTATTCTATTACTTTATTCTTAAATTCTGAAATATATCCAAAACAGCCACAGGAGTACCAAAGGTAGACAGTGGTATAAAATAAAGTCCAGAAAACACAAAAACCCACTGATATCCACCACAGCAGGTAAAACAAGATAAAATTTGTTAAAACAGATAAGTGATTTCGAGTCACTGCTCTTCCTCAGATCATACAAAACAACACTGACATAATCTATTTTAAAATATCCAACAACCAATAAAAATCAATAATGGGGCCTACGCCCCTTTAATAAAGGCTTTAAAGGCATACATCCATTTTAACTTGGTCGATGGTCTGCCTGCAGATGAACTATCCATCTTAGCTCATTCAGCTCTGTTTGATGTTTAATATCACCACCCCTTCTATTTTCAAATTGCACTTTTGTGCCCCTGGTGTATCCGGTCATGGAAACACTTTTAAGAGTATATACAATGGAGATTTCTGACATGTTATCCAACAAAAAACCCGACATGATTATGATATGGATATCAGTGGGTTTTTGTGTTTTCATTCTTAAATTCTGAGTTGGGTGCTGTCCTTAGACACTACAGACATGCTGCATGAAAGTTCTCTATGCCCTTCATTACGCACTAGGCCAATACCATCTACCCAGAACTTTAGCTTTTGTTTGTTCAGTCCTAAATGTCCACCCAAAATGTGTATGTGTGCTAAATTTATAAAATGTATTCTAAAGTGTTTTGGAATTAATAACTGTCTCTCTCTGTTCTCCAGCTTTAGTTACCATGTGTAGCAGCTCTAAGCACGTTGTTAGCAGCTCATTTTGCAGCTCAATAAAGGCTGTTGGTTCTTTTAGTTTCCCATCTACTTTCTCTCTGTTCTCTCTGCTGCTCTGTGAAGTGTATCATGTTCCCACTGAGCTTTCACGAAGTTGATATGACTTATCTGGATGTCAGCCAAGCAAGTATTTTCCTCAATACTATCAAATGATGTGGAGTCTGTGACCTCTTTTCCTACAAATACAGATACACACATTTTTCCTCTTCATCTAGCTCATATCCCACAAAGGGTAACATATAACAATAATTTTCTTCAGCCACAGGTACTGGCTGATTCTCTTCCCATTCCTTGGGACATGGAGTCTCATGAGTCTCATCTCTTCCGTTAGGGTTTGGCATGTTGTTTCTTGCTTGCTAAGTGCTTTGGAATAGCAAGGGGAAGCTTAACAGCCTGATCAGGTGCAACTTTTTCTTTTTCTTCTTCTTCTTCTGCACTATGACACAAATCTGTCCCTTCCTCAGTTTCTATAATTATTTCCCTTAATGTATTTTTAACTAAGGGTTCTTCTTTAACAGTCTCTATTCTGACCTCTTATTAAATTTTGCTGTTGAATTCATCTGGTAAAACTAATCTGTGTTTTTTTCACCACCTTCCTCCAGTACTTTAACTGGATTATTTTGACACGAACATTAAATTTATCCAACTCTTCCTTCTACCCAGAACCAAATCATAGCTCTTGTTTGCCTTCTAACCTTGCGATTTCCCTTCTACTGTCACTATGAACTTTTCAGTAGATCAGTCTGAGCCTTCTTCAACTTCCACATTTTTAATGTAATTATTAGCCAATATTCTCATCACTTTATGTAAAAAACTGGAAACAAAAGCTATGGGACTCATTTCTACTCGTAGTGTAGGGTATTTCCTCTTGTCACCATACACAGATATGGCTTTACATTTTTGCTCATCAGTTGTTTTATATTTGCAAACATATTGTGAATTAACCAGTGTGATCAAGTTTCCTTGATTCCAATCACTGTAAATTAATTTTGCTTATACTATAAAACTATATTTCTAAAGTTTGCTGATAGCACTATGAAAGAATGTAAATTCTACATTTCTAGTAGTTAACAGTACAGCATTATCACACTCCATAGACCCCCTTTTAGGTATAATTTGTTTAACAGACTACTGGTCATTAACAGTTATTACAGGCACACTAGTGTTATCCTAGAACAAAATTATTGAAATATTGACAATTTGTTTCATGTTACAGGCAAAGAAATATAGTTTGTGCATCCATTCTAGTATTCAGTATATTTCTGGTTAAATGGATGGCCAATTCATCGAGGTGGTATTCTGAGGCTGAAGACTGAGTGTGACTTCTCCCCTGATGTGCTGCAGTGGAAGCTGTTTGAATTTACCAGTGCCTCAATCAACTTTTTCTGTTTTTCCTCCCAAAACTCAGTAGCTATAGTAAGTATCATTCTCCCTGTGAAATAATGAAGTACTTTTTCTTTGTACTTCCACATGGGCACATTTTCTAGACAGCCTTCCTTCTAGTAATGAAACTCTTTCCAGAGTCTTTCTAGGACCCTTATCAAAACCAAAAGTCACACATCTTAGCAGCTAGATAGAACACTTTTGTATGTATTGCTGTCTTTAAGTTCCTGCCGAATTCTAACCTGCCTGTTACTGCACCACTAGTGTGTGTGTGTGTGTGTGTGTGTGTGTGTGTGTGTGTGTGTGTGTGTGTGTGTGTGTGTGTGTGTGTGTTCCATTATTACACTCTTTCCTAATCCCTCTTCCTTTGTCTGTCTTTAATCTTAAAACTGAAAGGTTCTCATTTTCCTATAGCACAATGAATATCTTTTACTGCTAACTAGAAATCCATATTGTACACTGCTCTCTAAGAACGTAAACAAACTTTAACTGAAACAAAGGTCCATTCTGATACAAACAAAGCTTCCAACTTTAGTGAACTTTACGTGGTGGTGTAGCCTGGAATTTTTAAGTTCTATACCAAGTTCCAGAATGTAGCCCCAAAACAGAAGTGTATACCTCTGAAAAGCATACCTTTTCAAAACTGGAAAAAACTGAAATAAGCTTATGCAAGCTATGTCCGGTAGTTTAGCACAAGGCATTAAAATTGGGAACTGCTAACAAGATTCATCTTGTTTTCTTGGGTTTGACTCCCTCAGTCACCATATGCCAGTCAATAAGCTAGTCACTCAACCAAGTAGTGTTACCGAGCCTTCACTGAAAATGGACACCCCAGTTAACAAAATATATAAATAAATAAATCCAGTAAGTAAAAAATAAAAACTCATGTAGGCAGCTTGGCTTTCTCATACACAAAGCTGTTTAATAAATTCCACCACGGCCCATGACACAGAAGAATAAAAGTTCTAGCTACAACACACACACAAAACAAACAAGAAAAATCCCTGTTCAGTTAACAACACAGGTACTGAATGGATTGAGCAAGGAGGATTTCAGTGAATGGCTGTTGCTGGGCAACAGAGAGCAGATTTGGCTCACAGTTCAGCAACATCTACTTGGAGTACCAGATGTTGCTCTGGCTCCCTACTAAAATGGCAGGATTGGCAATAACAAGTGTCAAAATGTTGGGGGGAAAAAGAAGCAAAAATATGGCAAAAGTGCAACTATCAATCATTGCATTTCTCCTTTAAACTCATTTTTCAGCATGGGCAAGCCCCCATACACACCACAAACTTGTATATACCAACTTTGAGATCGCCATACCTCAGCAAAAAGGGAATACTCAGAGATGTCAATCTCAAGCTTAGTATATGTATGTCCAGACTTTCAGTCATTAAATATCCGCATTACGGGACTCAGCATTTTCAGTTCCATCATTTCCACCATTTCCAGTAGCTACTTATTGCCCACTGGGGTACAAGTCTATTAAGCACATGCAGTTTCTGATGTGCATTATTCCCTAAGCAGGAAGCACCATGCAGAACACAGAGCTGCTGCAGCAGAAACTGCTCTGCAGGAGAGGACCCGCTGCTCTTCTGTTCCTGAAAAACTGGCCTGCTCCCTACCACTCCACTCTCATTGGGGGATGGATTTCCTAGGGTCCGCACACAACAAATGGGCTGTAGGACTCTCGCTTACCAAGGGAATGTCTCTTCCTTACCCACAATGGAAATAATGGGATAACTGGTTTAAGGCAGACAAACCAATGGGCAGGTCCAGCAGAGGTAGAGAGCTGGGGAAGAAAACGAAAGAAAAACACTTAACAAATCTACAGGTTAATAATGAACACATGGTAAACTTGCCATGGCGTTAATAAAAATACTAAATTTGAGCATGTCTCACTGCCCAAAATAAATAAGTTATTCACAAAAGGTCCAAACTGAAGCATATGCCTGGGTATGCCCATGGCTTTAAGATGGCAGCTGGTTACTCGTTTTCCTCTTGCCCTTTTTCTCCCATTACTACTCTTGTATTTGTTATGCAGTGCCATTTTCTGGCAAGACTAAACGAAATAGGACTGAAATACAAACCTCTCATTCGGTAAGCGACCAAAACATTTTCATTTTTAGGGAAACCTTTGACTGATCATGTACTACTTTGTTAGGCACTCAATCATCACAGCAAGACGACTACCCATTTCCTGATCACATTTCAGTATGTTTGCACCGACTACATCATAGATTCCATCCTTTGAGGTTTGCAGCACACAGAAAAGAGGGTGAAGTGGATTTTAGCTTTCTCCCCCACTTTCTCCAAATCTGTCTAATGTCAGCATCAGCATATATAAAGTTCAGGGATTGTCTCTGTATGTTTTTTGTAACCTTGGAAGTATTGCTGTTTTGAGCTTGCAATCTTTTTCAAGTAACAGGAAGTTAATTAAATAAAACACAATTATACATAGCAGAACCTAATTTTTAATGCTTCAGCAAATTACATACATTTAATTATCAAGTACATTTCCTCCCTTAAATACAATGCATAAGTACATTTTACTTTTACAATATTAAGCAAGTCTATTTGTGTATAAATAGCTGAAACAGAATGTAAAGCTGTTTTACCAGATGAACTGAGGCAAAACATTCCAAGTGTAAGTTATTTTGAAACACCTCTAGGCATTGGTGAAGTCCTTAAATTCTAACACTCACATTTCCCAGCTACCCCTGCTGTTTTTACCTTTGTGGGCACTCCTAATCAGCAGGTCACCTCCACCTTTCCCTTAAAGGTACCTCAGTCCTTCATAAATGTATTACATATTTATCTTGATTTCAGGTTGTACCTTACATAGTCTCCCTCTATCCCAAACATAATCAAAAGGTTCCTTAGTAAGCTCTCACTTGTAAGTTTCCTCACCTCATTCAAGTTTTATGGTTCCATTTCGGTTTCGTACAACATTATACAAACAATGCAAGCTACTATTATCTGTCTCTAGTGTAATTAGCTGTCCCAATGACTCTCCATTACCAAATCCTTTAATTTTCCATCATCACATGAAAATCTCTAGCTCAGTTTTGACATACCTAACAGAAAGCTTTGCTTATGTTGTGGACTCCTTTTAGTGGTAGTATTAGTGACTATGTGCTCTTCTTTGGTCATATGACCAGCTTGTCTGCATAATACTACCCTCATAACTCCTGGACTTCTGATTATTGACTAGACCTTGGTAAGAAGGCTGTTTGATACCTACTCTCTCCAATGTACATTTTCTTAACCATGTCAATGCATTCCAGTCCTAGAGCCATGGCAGCCCCCCAGCTGTCCTCCTACTACTGTAATTCTTCATTTAAGCATTTTTAAAACACCTTTATTGAATTATCACTAGTGACATAGGCAAACTTATATTTTTATAACAGTAATCAAACCATATAAACAAGCTCACATTTACAAACAGTATACATCACATATATTGTTCTATACAACATAATCAATCCACCATCTTCCTTCTCTCAAACCTCTTTCCTCCTCCAAAACATTTTTCTGCATGTATTGTTCCCACAATTTCCTTTTTTCTATGTAATTTACCTCTACACTTTCCTAAAAATTCCACTTCTTGTTTTTTATCTCTGATACAATATCCACTAATTTAGATATGTTGGTTTAGCCTTTGTTTTTCCATTTTCTAGTAATTGCATTTTTGTCAGCCACCAGAATTAAACTCAATGCCTTATACTAACATCTAGGAAATTCAAAACCTGTATCCCAGTTGAAAAACATACACCCATTTGCTCAATCAATATTGCTGACAGAGTACTCTGTAGGGAATTTTTCAAGTGCGAAAACATCACATTCAAAAAGAAGACACTTCCAAAGGTACTCATTGTGAAAGGCTCACTTTCATTCTCCTCAAAAGCATGTAGCTTGCTTGTTTTGCAGTAATCCCAATCAAGCTACTCGTTAGTGACAATATTAAAGAAAGGAGAGACCCACAGTTGTAAAAAGAAGCGTATTTGACCCCTTAAATAAAGGTGAACAATCTCTGACAATCAGCGACTACAGATCTGATGTTACCTTAAATACCACTTTTAAGGTCATATATGTTGAGCCCCAGCAACTCTCTCTTTACTAAGAACCGAACAAAACACACACCTCAATGCTCAACCTGTTTATTCTTATCTTTTTAATGCACAGTCCACACACACACACACACACACACACACACACCTCTGCTGAATACATCCAACAAGGTCTACAGTTTTCCATACTGACTGAGGTGATCCTCCGTGAATAAACCATAAATCACCAAAACATCAGTTTAAATTTGCAAAACATCTGTGTGGATATTGTGCAGTTCAGGAAGACCCATAATAAAGCTTGCATAACAAATAGTAAATATTTTCTGCATAATATGGATGGCATTAGCTAAGCCTTAATTATTTTCCTCTGCAACCTGCAGATCTCAGGGCTACACTGTACAGAATACAGATGTGTAAACTGGAAAAAGTTCTCTACAAAGTAATGAAGGTAGTAAGTGCCCGTTAAGCATTATAAAAAGTCTTTATTGTATATAAATGCATTACTTGCATGAACTTAAAACTGTTATCTCGTGGACTGTTGGATAATTCAAACGCAATGCAATGGGCCAACAACTGTGTTTCAGCAATAAGAGATACAGTTAGATACAGCTACTGTGATACCAATTTGCAAATGCAACTACTGCAGAGTATAACAGAATTGTAGCTGGCTCGTTTATTGCCCTGTTCCAGTCCTTCAGAACTGTACCCTACCCCCTTAGCTTAAGTGAACAGAAAACAACGGACTTTGGCATCCCATGGAAAGCTGACTGGTACATTGCCTTCTACAGCAGCTAATCTATGCCCCCCAAGCTCTTCAAGTGAAGAGCAAGAAATAAAAGACTGTAGAAAGCCAATTGGCACACTGGCTTCTGCCAGACTCAACAAACAAGGACAGACTCTGGCTGATTGTAGAAAGCTGATTGGTACACTGGCTTCTACAGGAGCCAATCTATGCCCCCCCCCCTGCTCTTTGAGTGAAGAGCAAAAAAAAAAAAAAAGACATCTGCCCAACTCAAAATATAAGGACAAATTTTGGATGACTGTAGAAACCTGATTGGTACAATGGCTTCTATAGCAGCAGCCAATCCATGCCCCGCCCCACCCCCAGCTCTTCAACTGAAGAACAAAATACAAACGAACAAAAAAAGAAAGGGGGACTTAACTTTTCTGTAGTGGCATTTCTGTACATAAATCTGCAGGAACTCTCAGATCTTGCCTTTTAACTCTTTGTGCCAGGGTGATTGCCTCCTTTACCCCACCCTTGGCATGCTTCTGGAGTATGAAACACACAATATGCAGATGTACTAGGAAAAAATAAACGTATCTAACCAATACAGAGATGACAGATGGGGACTCTGGACAATACTAATACTCTACACATAAAACCCATATAATAACGAAGTAACAGCTGATAAATCCAAAAGCAAAGCTCAATGGATTTATAATTATACATTGTATAAATGGGCACTAAGACATTCGTTAACTAGCAAGGTTTTATCTGTTTTAACGAGAATGGAACCTTTTCTCTGCATGCACTGTGGACATCTGGCCTTGGCAAGGCCCTACCACTTCCACATTTATATCACTTCTCAGCTTATTATTTATTTTTTTTCTCTCAGTGTAACTTTCTACTATAGAAAAAATGGTAATAATGTTTGTTGATAACAATGCTTTTGTATGTTATGTAAAGTTGTCTTTATGTGGAGCTTTTCTCCCCGGGCCTCCGCTGAAAATGGACCTCGTTCAGTCGGACCATCCCGGTTAACAAATGTAAAATAAATAAATTATTATGCCAGCCAGTTTGTACAAGCACTAACTGTTTACCACACTTTTTGCTGACCTGCTTTAAAGTGACTGCTTGCATGCATGGACCTGCCCTACCACCTTTTCCTTGAAAGAAAAATGCTTAGTATTGCTCAATGTCTATAAGTCTATCATTCATACAGGCTGCCAATGCATTTCATGCAGTGTTATCACACTGTGCTAATTTTATTTCACAAATGCAAATATTAACATACTGTAATGCCATAGATTACTGTGTTTGAAAAACTGGACTATCTAACAGCAAGGTCTCCAACAGCAAAACTGTAACTAACTTATATTGCTTCCTTCCATGCTGACACTAGAACAATATGCATTTCACATGAAAAGATCTGGCTTACAGGTAAGACTCATTTTTAAAGACATTGTGCACAGGTTTAGTTCTGGAGACAGGCTAAAGCTTAAATGAGCACTATCATCATGTCAGTGCTGGGGCTTGATGTAATGATTAACAAGTCATTCACGGATTTCTTTACTTTTTTATTTAAACAAAGTAAAAACTAAAGAAAAATATTCAGTAAATACAAAATGTTACAATATGTTATGAAACAGATAACTGTAGCTCAGTATACAAAGCAAGTAACTCTAGCAGACCTAATGTGACCTCCCACAACAAAAATTAAGAGTATCCAGTTCCTATGATTATTTTTTTATTACTAATTTAAGTTATCCACTACAAAATATGAATGGTTACCACAGTGATTTACAATGTGCCAAAATGAAGTCTGTTGCACTTTTAATTGCATCCTATAATGATGCAATAATAGGACCAATTAATTAATGAACTATTACAGACTTGTTATTACTGTTTACACTGGCGAGCACTTGGTCAGTCAGTCAGCTTACCATACGGTGTTCTCTTGTAATAGTTGGAGAATGATGTCAAACGAAAACCGTACTCCTGGACATTATTTTCATCTGTTTGTCTGCCCGAAGCAGTGGTACAATATAACGAAATATACAGGTGAAGGGTATTGCATGGTACAGATAAACACCTCCAAATACACACTGAGACAAGCACAACAGAACCCACCAAGGGAAAGAAGAAAAACTTAAAAATAACAAGGCAGAAGGCTCATTTATTACCCCACTGATATATAGATATCGTGTTAAGTGCTGAATTATTTTCCTGTGCTAATCAGGTAGAATCTAGTCACAAACTTCAAAACCTAGACATTTTGCTATGATCTGCTACCCAAGTATGATTAGTTGCATATTAAAACTGTTACATTCAAGAATACTGACATAACTGCTACTATGTGAACTACTGATTAATTATTTCTCTGTGTCACTGTTGCTATGTTTGGCCCACACTGCAGCTGAAAAGGAACCTCTGACCAGTCCACCTACCAAGTTAAGAAATATAAAATAAAACAGCGATCCAATGGCAAAGTGAAACACCAACAGCAATGCTGCTTTAAAAAGACTACTGAAATTTTGAGCCTTGACTAATGAAATCAGCAATAGGTGTGTGCGCGTGCGTGTGTGTGTGTGTGTGTGTGTGTGTGTGTGTGTGTGTGTGTGTGTGTGT
Organism: Protopterus annectens; assembly: GCF_019279795.1. Taxonomy (NCBI): domain Eukaryota; kingdom Metazoa; phylum Chordata; order Ceratodontiformes; family Protopteridae; genus Protopterus; species Protopterus annectens. Next base: position 1,068,798,324 of record NC_056737.1, read on the forward strand.
GTGATGAAATGACAGAGAACGTGCATCTGTGAAAGTGCAGGTGTGTTGTGACCCTACAACAGGGAGAGTGCATCTACAAATGGCAAATAATTTTCTTTATTTACGGCCTCCTTTTCTATTAAGTTACTTAACACATGGAAAAAAACAAGAGAAAAAAAATGATGCACTGCAAGTTAGTAATACAGCTGTTTACTGCAGTTCTCGAAGTAGATTCATTCTTACAGCTAGAACTTATGGAAGACAGTTTTTAAAGATGTGACTCATCTGAGCTACCAATGCATATTAATTTGTAATTCCCCTGAAAGTAAACACAGCTTCCACACAGCACGCTCTCACTCCAAATGGCTCGGCACGCCTGCTTCAGAATTCTATCTTCCATCTTTGGAAACAAACGCTGAACAAGTAAGGAATCCCTCGTTACTGAAGAGTAAAGGGAAGTAATAATGACCTCATGTTTATAACCCAAGTAAATGGATCACACTGGCTTTTGCATGGTGTCTCTGTTTCCTGGCCGCTTACCAGGAATAATGTCTGCTATGCACCAAGTATGTATTACAACAAACAGAGAGCATTAACCACCAAAGTCTGGCAATAAAACTCATTATTCTTAGAATGTGCAAACAGTTAATGAGAGCTTTATGTAACAGAGTGTGTGCGCACACAAAAAATTCATGAAACAGAATTTGCAAAACTATTTGTCTCAATGGAGGCACGAACCTCATTTAACACCTTTAGTATCTGTAATCCCTGATGCCTTGTCCCTGTCAGAGGCAGAATATGCATGACTGGATGATGCAAATTATAGGATTTACTTAAATGTAAAAAAAAAAATTTTAAATAAAAAAATTATCGTTGGTAGTGTTTTGTACGGCATTTAAATGAGACATGAGTAAAGGAAAGAGAATGTGCCAGAAAGAAAAACTAGAAACTTTCCAAGGAACCTTTACTGTAACATTTCTACACATGGCACAGAATCTGACAGCCTGTTATGACCCCCACAAAATACTGACTACATAAATTAGTCAGATTCTAAATGGGGATATTTATGTCACTCATTTGATGGGGTGTGAATCAAGAAGCTCATATCGATGGCTGGCACAGTCACCTGCCTCAGTCATCCACTCAAGGGTTATTTACACCAGAAGGCACAGTAACAGGTGCAATGCAGGGTTTGAAAACATGCCTTAGGAGCAAAATAAGGCATGAGGACCAACATGAACTCTTCACACCCACAGGAGCTGTATTAGAAACACTTAATACACTTACAAAGTAGTGTATGATATTGTGGGCGATGCAGAGGGAAATTACTACACAGTGGGGGAGACAGAGGGAGATTACAGTCTCCAAAAGTAGTGCAAAGATTTCAAGAATTATTTTTAGAACAGTTTATGTACATCTTCATTATTATGGTGGCAACATTTCTGTCCATCCGATGCTGCTAAGTCACAACTGTCCCCTTCAGCACCGAACAGCCTACACCATCTACACACTTTTCTAGGTGATGAAGGAGCAGAAATAGACTGTCAGGCCTTTTTACTATATCACACACACACACCTACAAATAATTTAGAGTCACCCAACATCTGTCATATTTTTTCTTCCAGCACTCTGCATATATGGCAGGGACAACGGGAGGCACAGAATATGACAAAGTATTAACCACAGCTGTGTCAAGAAGTTTCCCAAAAGCATTGCTCCAACAAATGTTAACACTGTATTTTGAAAACAACTTACAAAAATGTTTATGGCAGTCACTTTTTAAAAATGCTTCTTACAGAGGAGTCACTTCTTTAAGGGATAGTCATGTAACGATGTACAGGAGAAGGAGGAGAAGACTGGAAATTCTTGTATGAGCCCAAAACACGCGCGCGCGCACACACACGCACACACACACACGCACACTGAACACCATTTTCCTTCATTCACTTACTTGGGGAAAAGTAAACTGTGCTCAGTGAATTAAGAATTCTTACAAACTTCTTTTCAGTAAACCAGAATTTAGAAAAGAGAAACTGAGGGAGTCGCATTGACCTCTAACGAACAAAGGAAATGGCGAACTAAAGCAGCATATAATAAAATGAGAAAATTAATATTTTAGCTACTATCTACTTTAACATATCTTGACGACTAGGTTAAATACTCAAGCCTTCAGAAACAATGCACCGACATGAGGTAATTCATGGCTTGGACAGTGAGTAGTAGACCCACTGAGAATACGACAACGCAGTGCAGAAGCATGTAAGCGCTGAAATCCCACAGCACTCAGTTCTTGGCTAGGGACCATTCTGTTTTCATTAGGTGCTCCCCCCACCTGACTTCCCCAAGATGTGTCACACGTGAATAGCTGATCCTCCCAACTGTCCACATGTGTGGCTGCCATGTGTAAGTCTGCATGTGTGTGCATGTCATACAATGGTTTGATGTCCTGGTTCAGGATTATTTCCTCTGTGCTGTACCCAGTGCACGCCAGAATGCATATCAGCTTCCTTGCGAGCCTGAACTGGATAAAGCAGGTAAATGTGAAATGAATGAATGAATTATTGGAACTTCAGGTCACAATTGATGCAGTAATAAAAGTGTTACCTTAGAGAGTAGATATTCAGAGAGAACATGGGGTACAGTAAAAACATCAAGCAAAAACTGATATAAGGTACGCCATCTCAGTGGTGCACAAAAATCCATAACCATTACAAAGCTAGAAACTTAACTGCGCAAAGCATGGCAACTTAAAACTGGTGTATAACATACATCAAAACATTTGTTCCAGACAGACTTTGGAATAACTAATTATGACTTGTATTCTACTGGCTTCAATTTTATCAAGATACCAAAGCAATCTATAACAGAAGAGACAAGAAATATGGATCTGAAAGTACAAGGCTCCTGGATAACAGTGGCTCACCCTGCAAAATCCCCATAAAATCTGCCTCGTGTCACTTCAAGTCAACAAATCTTGAACAGGAAAAATTAGCAAGAAATTAAATTTGCTACTCCAAATAACCCCAAATTACTGTCTCCATATACTATATAGTACTTACACACCCAAGTCAATAAAACGGATACAGAGGCTTAGAGGACATTCAAAGACAACATGTTCTCCATGGAGTATGAATGATACACAGAGAAACACATGGGAAAGGCAGACTCCTGTGTGAGTTAACAGTTCATGTTATTCTTGCAGATGACCCGTGCTGCTGTGTACCACAGACATAGGGGGTAAACAGTACATGCAGATGACCCATGCTGCTGTGTACCACAGACATAGGGGGTAAACAGTACATGCAGATGACCCATGCTGCTGTGTACCACAGACATAGGGGGTAAACAGTACATGCAGATGACCTATGCTGCTGTGTACCACAGACATAGGGGGTAAACAGTACATGCAGATGACCCATGCTGCTGTGTACCACAGACATAGGGGTAAACAGTACATGCAGATGACCCATGCTGCTGTGTACCACAGACATAGGGGGTAAACAGTACATGCAGATGACCCATGCTGCTGTGTACCACAGACATAGGGGGTAAACAGTACATGCAGATGACCCATGCTGCTGTGTACCACAGACATAGGGGTAAACAGTACATGCAGATGACCCATGCTGCTGTGTACCACAGACATAGGGGTAAACAGTACATGCAGATGACCCATGCTGCTGTGTACCACAGACATAGGGGTAAACAGTACATGCAGATGACCCATGCTGCTGTGTACCACAGACATAGGGGTAAACAGTACATGCAGATGACCCATGCTGCTGTGTACCACAGACATAGGGGGTAAACAGTACATGCAGATGACCCATGCTGCTGTATACCACAGACATAGGGGTAAACAGTACATGCAGATGACCCATGCTGCTGTGTACCACAGACATAGGGGGTAAACAGTACATGCAGATGACCCATGCTGCTGTGTACCACAGACATAGGGGGTAAACAGTACATGCAGATGACCTATGCTGCTGTGTACCACAGACATAGGGGTAAACAGTACATGCAGATGACCCATGCTGCTGTGTACCACAGACATAGGGGGTAAACAGTACATGCAGATGACCTATGCTGCTGTGTACCACAGACATAGGGGGTAAACAGTACATGCAGATGTCCTATGCTGCTGTGTACCACAGACATAGGGGGTAAACAGTACATGCAGATGACCTATGCTGCTGTGTACCACAGACATAGGGGGTAAACAGTACATGCAGATGACCTATGCTGCTGTGTACCACAGACATAGGGGGTAAACAGTACATAAAGACTGCTAAGAATTCAGAACATGCCAGCCTGTGTACCATGCCTGACTGCAGCAATGAAGTTGCAGCTCAGTTCAAGACTCTATGGAGAGGAAATCCACTGCAATACTGTGAAAGAAATGTCAGTTATCTCTCAGACACCCCCTCAAACACCTGCACACACACACACACACACAGACACTATTGCAATCTTGTAAAAGCAATGTCTGTGATTCCTCAGCCACCCCTCCACACATACACTACTGCAATACTGTGAAAGCAATGTCTGCGACCCCTCAGCCACCCTTCCAACAAATGCATGCACGCGGACACAGTACTGCGCTCCTGTGAAAGCAATGGCTGTGATCCCTCACCCACCTCTCTAATATGTGTGGGGACACACACACACACACACACACACACACTATTGCGATACTGTAAAAGGAATGCCTGTAATCTCTCGGCCACCCCTCCAACAAATGCATGCACACACACTACTGCGCTCCTGTGAAAGCAATATCTGTGATCCCTCAGCCATCACACACACACACACACACACACACACACACACACACACACACACACACACACACACTACTATCATACTGTGAAAGCAATGTCTGTGATCCCCCAACCACCCTTCCAACACATGTACGGCACACACTACTGCAATCCTGTGAAAGCAATATCTGTGATCCCACAGCCCCCACTCCCAACACATGCACACACACACACACACACACACATTACTGCGATACTGTGAAACCAATGTCTGTGATCCCTCTGCTAACCTTCCAATACACACACACACACACTACTGAGATACTGTGAAAGCAATGTCTGTGATATCTCAGCCACCCCTCCAACACATGCATGCATACACTACTGCGTTCCTGTGAAAGCAATGTCTGTGATCCTCACAAACCTCTCCAACACGTGTGGACACGCGTGCACACACACACACACACACACACACACACACACACACACACACACACTACTATGATACTGTGAAAGCAATGTCTGTGATCCCCCAACCACCCTTCCAACACATGCATGTGCACACACTACTGCGATCCTGTGAAAGCAATATCTGTGATCCCACAGCCACCACTCCCAACACATGCACACACACACACACACACACACACACACACTACTGCGATACTGTGAAAGCAATGTCTGTGATCCCTCTGCCAACCTTCCAATACACACACACACACACACACACACACACACACACACACACACACACACTACACTACTACGTTCCTGTGAAAGCAATGTCTGTGATCCTCACACACCTCTCCAACACGTGTGGACACACGCGCACACACACACACACTACTGCTATACTGTAAAACCAATGTCTGTAATCCCTCAGCCACCCCTCCAACACATGCACACACACACACTGCTGCGATTCTGTGAAAGCAACGTCTGTGATCATTCAGCCACCCTTCCAACACACACACACACACACACACACACACACACACACACACACACACAGAGCAGACAAATACATACATAATGCAAAGCATGCCTAAACACACACAGCACACAGAAAAGTTGAAATTTGTCGCATCATGTTGCATCACGACTGAACTGTGCTGCTCATTCCTTCCCACTAATGTAGCATCAGCAGTGCACCACACTTACAGCCAAGTCCTGCATGGAACACTTATGCAATCGTCACTAACATGAACTAATCTAGCATCAGCAGTGCACCACACTTACAGCCAAGTCCTGCATGGAACACGTATGCAATCGTCACTAACATGAACTAATGTAGCATCAGCAGTGCACCACACTTACAGCCAAGTCCTGCATGGAACACGTATGCAATCGTCACTAACATGAACTAATGTAGCATCAGCAGTGCACCACACTTACAGCCAAGTCCTGCATGGAACACGTATGCAATCATCACTAACATGAACTAATCTAGCATCAGCAGTGCACCACACTTACAGCCAAGTCCTGCATGGAACACATATGCAATCGTCACTAACATGAACTAATGTAGCATCAGCAGTGCACCACACTTACAGCCAAGTCCTGCATGGAACACGTATGCAATCGTCACTAACATGAACTAATGTAGCATCAGCAGTGCGCCACACTTACAGCCAAGTCCTGCATGGAACACGTATGCAATCGTCACTAACATGAACCTGTGTACATGCAGGTACTATAGTACATAGGCTGCACAATACTGGCCTGCTTTGCTCTCTTATCACAGGTGTCATGGACCATGACTATGTCACAGGTATTCCATTTAGTAACAGGGTTTCCCACAAGGCAGACATGCAGTTTCAAGGGACAGCAGGAGCATAATTTGTTTAAATGCTTGCCCAGAGCTAATACAGTTGGCAGAGATGGAGTCCAAACCAAGCTTTCATACGGCATACTGTAAGTAGTATATGACCATGATGCTACCACAAAGCTTTCTTTAGCTATGTCAAAAATCTAAGTGGCAACTCACAGACATTCTCTGAGATAGTGCAAAATAGCACAAAATATACTGAACCTACTGATATTGCCAACATACTGGCAGATAGATTCAGTGCAAACTTCACCTCCCTCTCACCTTCAAAAGGGCCCACAACAATACCGGAAAAGTGTAGTGTCCCGGAAATCACAGAAGCATAGGTGAAAACAACCACTTTCAAAAGCCAAAAACACAGCATTAATGGGGACAGATGGTGTCCTAGGCGGCGTCTTGCACGAACTACAGAACAAACTAACCCCCCACCTAAACATGCTGTTCAACCTCAACCTCTCCACAGGCTACGTGCCCATAGAATGGCGCACAGCAATGGTTATTCCACTCCACAAAGGAGGAGCCACAACTGACCCTGGTAACTATCGCCCTATAAGCCTGACTAGCCTGGTCTGCAAGGCTATGGAGCGCATCATCATGGAAGTCATTAACAAAGACATTGGGAACCTCCAAACACTTGACCCCACCCAGTTCGGCTTTGTTAAGGGCAGATCATGCCTACTAAACCTGGTTGACTTCTTCGAGACAGTTACTAAGGCCATAGACGAGGGAAAGGTGGTTCACACAGCCTACCTTGATCTCACCACGGCGTTCAACACCATTCCTCACTCGGGTATTATAGAAAAACTCACCAGCCTGAACATAAATCCCTATGTCACAAGATGGGTTGCCAACTGGCTTACAGACAGAACTCACACGGTAAGAATAGCGGGCTCCAGGTCTGACTCTAAGTCACACGTGGTGTCCCGCAAGGCTCAGTTCTGGGACCCCTACTGTCCAGCATATATTTCTCAGAAGTACAGGCAAACACAGGAGGACTATGGCTAACCAAGTTCACAGATAACTGCAAACTGGGAACCATAATTGACTCTCCGGCTGACACGGACATCCTCCAAAAAGGCCTTACTGAGACAGACACCCGGTGTCAAAGTCATGGCCTCAAGCTAAATGCCAAAAAATGCATAGTCATCCCATCTGGGAAAAACAAAACACCCACGAATTATCACATAGGCGGCAGCCCCTTAATACAGAAGAGGTAATAAGAGATCTGGGGACCCAGGTAGATAGTAATCTCTCCTTTGACAATCATATTGCCAAAGTAGTTAGGAAATCCTTCTATGTGCCCCATCTAATTACTAAGGGGTTCGCATCTAGAAATAAAGAGGTTATAGTGCCCCTCTACTCGTCACTCATCAGACCCATCACAGAGTACAATGCCCCATTTGCGATGTACCTCACAAGACATTTCCAACAGCTTGAAAGACCACAAAAGCACCTCACCAAGAGGATTACTGGCCTAAAACATATGTCCTATGCAGCCCAGCTGAAAAAACTCTGTCTGTACTCAGTGGCATATCGCTTACTCAGAGGTGATCTCTGCCTGACTTACAAAGTCATGTCCAACTCAGAATTGATGGACATGCTCCACCTAAAGAAATCCAAGTCACTGCGAGCCACGTGCACTAGTGAGCTAAACCTCGCCACAACAGTAAATAGAACATGCTGGAGGGATAGATTCCTGTCACAGAGACTCCCCATGCTTTGGAACAAAATTCCTAACTACATTAGGCAGAGCCCCTCACTAACACTCTTCAAGAGAAGCCTTGACGAGTGGATGGGTAACAGAAAGTACACCCCTGGGATCACTTCATTGGCTCTGCTTGACAGAGGCTCAGTTAATTAATCAATGGGACGGCGAAAGCCGACACACTCTGGCTAGGCTTATAAACGCCCTTGGCCAGATAGCCTAGTACCTACCTATGGTAAAGTAAAAGACAGCAGTGACCCACCCATGCACATACCTCCACTGCCATATGCAAGCATGACCCCACAGCCTGCACGGCTTTACGCTTCTCGTGGCTAAAATTTGCCCTCTGAATGCATCCTCCTTCATCACTGGTACATAGCTGTATGGTTATAAAGCTCCTAGGCTAATGTCTGCAGCAATTTCATTAAATGTGGGCCAGAAGCATGCACTGTACTGTTCCCCACTAGAACGCCATACCTTATCCGTGGACACTGCCAGTGCTCATCATATGTAAAGGACAGAGCATGAAATCCTGTGTATCCCTGAACTGACAGACCCCCCCCTCCTGTAATCCTGCGTGTGCTTATTACAAATGACAGCACAGCTTTAACTGCAGTGCCTAAGGGATACCTCCCAACACAACAGAGGAGGAATCCTGCATAGCTTACAAGTTCAGCCTTTCTCCACTTGTCTCTCATTCATGAATGCAAAGCATGCTTTGAAGGGTGAGCAGTGTTGGACTGCTCTGTGTCCAACCCCCAACGTTTTCCTGTATACACAATGATTCACTTTTACTCACTATGCTATTCATTTCACAATATGGCCTACACCACATATTCGTGAGAGATGGGCCATCCTCTCTTTGAGCAACAATGTGAATGAGGCATCCTCTGTACTAGTACTGATAAGCTAGACGAAGGGTATCAGTCAGTCTGACACATCATCAGGGCATCTGGGCAACTGCCCTTGAGCAACTTTCCCCATGTTTTACATTACAAAAACAAGGTTGGAAGAAAGACTTATGATCCTGACACTCCAAGTAATAAAAGCAGTCCCTGATGACATCCCAGACAGAAAATGTAAACTACAACATGCCAGACTGTAACAGTGAAGTGCCTGAGAAACCCTACATCTGACACCTATGTAAAAAAGGCCATGTGCCAGCCTGCCTTTGAGACTTCATAACAAACCTAACAAATACATACCCTAAATGCTCCCTCTCTCAACCTCTTTCCCTGGGCCTCTCTTACTCACTAAATGTCTCTCACTCTTCTTGGTATAACCACAATCTGGTTTACTGCTCTTTGCACTTCAAAGAATCCCTTACGCTTACTGCCAAACTTTCAATAAAAAAAAAAATGGTCTGCCATGAAGCGTTGTAACAAATTGCATTATATATCAGTCAAATAATCTGCTTTCATTTTCTTGTCCTTAAATATAAATACAGTATGATATTTTATTCTATTGCTGTATCACATGTAAAAAAAAAAAAATTCTAACTGTGACCAACTTATAGTGACCTAAAATATATTTGTGGTTGTTGCCTAAAATGTATCAGCTATCGTTTTACTGTTTACTTGCTTACCCCATTCGGACCATCCTGGTAAACAAATGGAATAAATAAATAAACCTTTCAAGGAAGGAGAAGAGGACCTCAACAGTAACCTTGAAGCACCTAGAGAGCCATCACCACTGTGCAGCATTAATGCGGTCACTCTGACACAGCCAGTTTCCACTCTATTGGTCTTCCTTATTCCTGTTTCACAAAGAACATTATAGAAGTGTGCCTAAACTGCACCTACGATTGCCATTTTGCCAATGAGATTTCAATGCAGCTCAATGCAGTCGCAAAAACAAGAATTTTACTTCTGATGCAAACACAACTCAGTAAAGAAACATATACTTTGGATTTGATTACCAGGTTATTTTACTGGGTTGTGGCCTGGGGATCACAGCTCTGCAACCAATGTAAAAAATATACAACGTAAACATTACAGATACTTGCCAATAATTAACGCAGCTTGGTACACAAACAACAGTAACAAAAAAGCACACAGAAATCAATATTGCTGAGATAACATTCAGCAATTTCTGACACATTTTACAACACATGCTGTTAATTCAGGGTTGTAAGTTCATACCACAGTAAGGAGAGTGCTGCAGTAGTCATTTATATTGTAAAATGTTAGTATATCACTATATACACATAAGACTGAATTGAATATTGTGTAGCTGATGTTAGAAGCTGGCAATAAAATTCGAAAGGTGTGATGTTAGGATAGAAAGTATGGAATGAGGGCATATACAGTGTGCTTTATAACAGGCAACACCTGTTACAAAAATCAAAACTATGAGGAAAGAATGACTGAAGAGAGAGAGAGAGAGAAGTGCTGATGTGATCTGATCTACACTTTTTAAGAGCAGAGTGGTTTAGAACTGTGTAATGATTCGATCTGAGGCTATCTACAGTGATGGATCTAGGAAATGGCAGAAGGGAGGTACAGCCTGGAAAGTAGCTGGGGGGGGGGGGGCGCACATGGAAAGTAGATGAACAAGGGTGCCTCCCCCCACCCCACCCCTGTTCCTACCATCTTTGCTTTCCTCACATTATGCAGATTACTTTTTTCCTACAGCTTGTCTGACTGTTCAGTTGTTTCCGTATCCTTTCAACCTCCTAAATGGCCAAGACCGTACTGTAAACAGTGGAGGAAATGATGCTGTGAGGTGCATTGTGTGGCTTATTTGCAAACTTTTGATCCAAAGATGGCCTGAACAAAATTATGAGCAAGGAAAGAAATTCAATCTGTTTTTTGTTTTACAAAGAATAAATAAACTGTCTGACAGAATAGTAGCTTTTCAATAAAATGAGAATATAAATGCTTGTCTGCCACCCCCCTCCCCCCTTTTTGGTAAATCACTTAGGATTACAGTCAGTCGATAATGGCAGACAGCTACACTCTTCTTACTATTCAAGAAAAGCTTGTTGATGGCTCTATTAAATGTTTAAATGAATTAGTAATATTTAAAAGTTGTCATTTAACAAAGAAGATATGCAAACTATTTGGTTACCTGTTTAAAAAATAAATAAATAAGAAAACAATTACCATCACGTTTGCTCCAGCTTCTCCTACGTAGTGATGGGACTACCATTAAACTGATACAAGCACTGAAGTCTGTGCTAACATTTAATTTTGTTTCTTCTGTCTACAACACACATCCCTTACGTCACTCTTGATCTTAAATGATTTTCAGTCATAAGGAGGGATGTAAGTGGAGGCGTCACCAGGGATGTTAGGATGATCAAGCGACCTGATCATCCAAAGATCCTGAATGGCCCCTCCAGTTCTATCTCCCATCATAGCGTGTAACACTACTTGGAAAATAAAAACTAAACTGGTTTGAGATTGGAAAATGCAGAGCCAAATGCAGTGCCAAATGGTTTACAGGCTGAAGAGTAATTTCGCATCTGTGCTTCGGTTTGGTGGGACATTTTCCAATTTCAAACTACAACCATAATTTTCAACTTGCAGACTAGATGCCATGGCTTTACCCTCTCCCAGTACAACACCTGGACAAAAGTGACTGCTTACCCATGAGCCCTTACCTCCCTTTTGGCTCATGCACGGATATAATATACCAAGTTCTTCTATGTTCAGACAAAAAAATCTAAATGAAAGGAAGATACAGCCACTGCCTGATGTCCAGTCTGGAAGGATAACACAAATCGTTAAACAGTCCGGCAGCCCCTTCCCAATTAAACTAGGCACCAGCATCTCCACCTCTGAATCACCTGTCCCAAAAAGAGTATCAGCCTGTACTTCCCTACTCTCTAGGACCACTGGACTGGACACTGAATATGCACTTTCTTCAATGCTGGCTGGGCTTACATAAAAGTCATTAATTGTTTAAGGATCTTGCTGACTTCACTGACCGATACAGGAAAATCCCAATCTCTCTCTCTCTCACTCCCTCTGCTATTTTTTTTGTAACAGGAGTGGAGATAGTAAACAATGAAGTTCCTGTAACTGTTAACATACATTCTCAGCTGCTAACATAGCTTGTCTGCTGCCTCACAATTTACTTATGTTTTAATAAATATAAAATAAAGTACATATTAATTACTAAATAACTGGGCTAAATCTACAGAAACATATGATGTAGCAAATCTGTAATTATTTCTGGAATAGCACGGATAGACTTAACCTTCTGTACACAATGAGTTAAGTCCTCCACTTTTTGAATGTTTTTCAAGACTGATGCTGCTTAAAAAGGAACTACTGAGATGGACAAGGTCTTTGCTTTGCCAGGGATGACATGCACCTGTCCCCCCATGGCTTTTGTAAATTGACAGTCTGGACTATCATCTCTTCCCAGGCAGATTTTATACACATACATATTATATATACATATACACACATACATTTTATACACACACACACACACACATATATATATATATATATATATATATATATATATATATATATATATATATATATATATATATATATATATATATATATATACACATACAGACACACACACACGTATATATATATATATATATATATATGTGTGTGTGTGTGTGTGTGTGTATATATATATATATATATATATATATATATATATATATATATAAAAGACCTCCTTCAAATGACACCAGAAACTAGGCCAACTGTTCAACTAAGTCAATAAACTTTTGTCTGTATCGTGGCACCATTCTCAGACTTCAGCAGCATTTTGCCTTCACTAAGTTCATATCTGTCTTGGACATATATTCCAAGAGCTCAGTCAGGTCTCCCTTCATATAGTCATGGGAGTTGCATTTCAAGCCATATACACCCAGGTGCACTATGACTCTTATTTCTATACCTGTGGTGCAAGGGCTCGAGTGCATGTGTGATGTGGTATAACCTGGCATCTGACCAGTAAATGACTGTGACCCTCTCCATGCACAGCCTGGTGAGTGGTGCGTCAGTGTGTCTCACAATGGAGTCACCTATAACTAGGACAGTGGACTGTACAAAGGTTGGCCTTATGACCTGACACAATGTGACTCTTCAATGCACATTTCATGGTGGGTGCTGCCTGTGTTGTGTGTTTCTAACGTAGATGAGGGTACTTGTTTTTTTTGTTACATACAGAAGGCCTTTGTGGTTTAGGAATGTTACTTTTAAAAGCCTCAGCATATGTAGGTCTATATGTTTGATCTGAGCTGAGTGCGATTGGTTTACTGTGGTGTAGTGTGGTACTGATAACCTGTTTCTTATTTGTTGTGGCTTTGTGTGAGAGCTTTGCCACCAGTAACATTATATACCTACACCTCACACACACTGTATCAGTTTTTGTAGTATGGTTGTCAGTAAACATGAGGCAATTGCTGCATTGTCTTAACCAAGTTGGCTACAGAGACTGTTGGAAATTGCAAATCCATGGTTCTAGAAGCTTAATGTGTTGCTAAAGCAGGAACAGCACCTCTGAGATTCAGAGTAGGTTTACTGGAGTGTTACCTGCATAAAAGTAAACAATCTAAGTCTGCACAAAAAGAGCATGTGCCTCTTAGTGCAAAACAGAGCCTCTTTGGCCAACTATTAAGGGAAGTATTTCAATTTACAGTTGTGGTAGTCGACATGGGGTATACGTGTGGAAAGATAAGATTTAGTTTAAGTACCAACACCAAGTTAGTGATAATTCATTTGCCTAGACTGGCTACAGTGTTGGCTTTAGACGTGCAATGATATGCTTCTAATGCTGTGGTTTATTTATATGGTTATAACTGGAAGATGGAGTTTAACAAAGTCCCTAAGACAGAAACTGAAAACAGAAGTGCCTGCATCTGTTGAATAAAATGTTGTGCATTGCTGAATGAAGCACTAATCGGCACTGTTAATCCAAGAAGCTAAATCGAAAGAACTAGCAAGAAAGCAGCAAGATCTACACCGAGTAATGTCTACTGCTTAGAAACAGCGGTAAATTACAATCCCTGCCACAAAAAGCAGTAAATTATAATCCCTGCCACAAAAAGCAGTAAATTATAATCCCTGCCACAAACAGCAGTAAATTTTAATCCCTGCCACAAACAGCAGTAAATTATAATCCCTGCCACAAAAAGCAGTAAATTATAATCCCCGCCACAAACAGCAGTAAATTATAATCCCCGCCACAAACAGCAGTAAATTATAATCCCCGCCACAATCAGCAGTAAATTATAATCCCTGCCACAAAAAGCAGTAAATTATAATCCCCGCCACAAATAGCAGTAAATTATAATCCCTGCCACAAAAAGCAGTAAATTATAATCCTGCCACTGAATAATCATTAGTGCTCTCAGCAAGTTTACACTCGGACTAGAAAGACAACTTTAACTGTACTTTATAGTAAAAAGTAAATGCAAGCATGTAAAAAGATTGGCATGTTACATGTAAAGACTTTCATTAGCGATACTTGTGTACAATGTAATTTATCAAGGGAAAAACAGTGCAACAAAATGGATAACATATTGAAACCCACAAGTAGCCAAGAACTAATGAATGCACAGTGTAAGAACTTTTAATTTAAATAAACTGCACAGTAGAGAGTCAATTATCTGAACTAACAGGGACCTAGGGTAGTTCGGATAATCAAACATATAATTGAACCGGATAAAAAAACTTCTACAATCTTTTTTTTTCTGCACACAATTCCAGTGGACAATAAAGAATATTTTTTCACACACGAGTGGGCCTCAAGCTCAAAAAACCACACACAAATGAATGTGTATAATGCTTACATATTCAAACTTTATGATTTCTCCTACCTGAAAACTTTGGAAGGCTGCATTTGGGTAACTAACATTTCTGACGATCTACGTTCAGATAATCAACTCTCTACTGTATTAAAAATGGAAAAAAGGTAAAAATCCCAGGAAGTATGCTTTGATTAACTGGAAGGAAGTACCAAGAGTTATATAAATGGCGAGGCAACTGTTTAAATCACAAAGCCAGCAACTTTAGTCACACAAACTGTAGAAAGATGTAAAATACAATAAAATAAGCAAAAAAAAAATACTAAGAAGCAGTTGCTGTATGGCAGTTAGTCGGCCCTCATCTCCGAGATTACCTATTATGAACGACCACCATTGTCTGTGTATAGCAGAGTGCTCTCATCTCTGAAACTACTTATATTAGTGAGCACCAGAGTCCGTGTATGGCAGACAGTATTCCCTCATCTCTCAGTCTACCTCTATCAGTGGCTGCCACAGTTGATCTATGGCAGAGAGAGTGCCCTCATTTCTGAAACTACCTACATCAGCAACCGCCAGAAGAAACATCCAGTTATGACTCCTTTAAACTTTCTGAATTAAAAAAAACAGGACAGCAGCCTTTACGGGCTTCTTACATAAAAGCTTGTAGGCAGTACTGTACAACGTAAATAAGTAAAGTTCTTTCTAAAATAGCGTGTTTATGGCCACAGGCTCTGAGCTCATTCGATTCTCTCAAACTTCAGATGCTTGTGTTGTTGTCAGTCTACAAAGTGACACTTCTGTGTTCCCATCTTTGGCCTAATGAATTTGTACAGTTACACACCATCCTATTACACTTATGTTTAAGTGCTCTTTTTAAGGAAACCGTGCAAAGTAAAGAAAATGAACAGATGCTGCAGAAATACCCAAACACATAATATGACTGTTAAAATAAATATATTTTTACTCACCTGGTGGGTTGGGAGTTTACTCTGTAAGATAATCACCAAACATAGTCTCTCCAGAGCTGTCTACAGCATTCATTTAGCATGTCTTACGTCCAATTAGGACATAAAAGTTTTTTCTCTCAATCTATGAATTAGAATTTCAAATATTTTTGATGGCTAAAAAATATTAACGGAATAATCTGCAAAGGTAACATGATGTGTGTTAAGATGTAGAAAGTGAAGGGGGGTTCTACAATGCACTTTTACCCCATGTGGCCCTTACACTGTTAAGATGCTTTTGTTTGTCTTTACTTCGGAAAAAAAGGGTGCATCTGGTTTTGATTGCAGAATGGAAATCAGAAAAGCAACAACACAGAACAGGCTTTCGTCTTCTGTGCATGCAATGTACAAAACTGGAGCTACTTTGGCAAACTTCCTATGTTTTCCCTGCCTCCACTGAAAATAAATCCATGGCTTGAGAGATCAAACCAGACTGATGAATAATTTTCTATTATTAGAAGCACACTGTATCCATGCCTGTGACTTCACATTAAGAACTAAAAGTGATTTGCTGCTATCAGTACGGTATAACACTATGTAAACAAATTCTGAAGGCAGAAAACACAGCATCATTCAACATGCAGCATGCAATTACAAACAATACCCAAGCAATCCAACACATTTTAACAACAAGCAAAATACTTAACATTACTGCAAGAATAAGGCTTTGTTATGGTATTCCACAAAAAAATTAAAATCTGTACTAGTATTTCCTTACTTGACAAAGATTAGGGGAATGTAACTCCTACAGACACACACGGGGACAGTTTCACAGAATGGACGAGGTTAACACCTTGAGGCGTCATATAACCACAAGCAGGTATCAAGTGAGGATATTATATCGTGTAATCCAAGGAGACAAAAGTATGTACCTCATCACGTCATTCTGTGCAGCAAATACTTCAATGTTGGTACATTATTTTGAACTTTTGTGGCCGTCATCACAGTTAATGGTTCAGGATAGAATACTTGTGTAAAATCTTACCATAACCATAGATGTCTTTCTCTTCCATGTTGCAGTATTCTTGGTGTGGGATTTCCTGCCTTCAGGTGACTCGTACGTCAGCTCCTATACAAAAGCTGCAGCTTGGCTGTTGCAGCTGCGTGGGATGTCACACGTAGGGCCATAAACCAGGGACCCCATGTGTGACATCTGCATGCACAATCCTCAGAACTTAAAGCTAAGCAGGCAAAGTAGATGGCCCAACAGGATAGGCTGCCAAAGGTGACATGTATAATGCCCTGGGTCTCTTCTGTCATGGACAGAGGCATCACGGAGCAGTTGACTGGTAGAGTCTGTGAGGGGGAATGGTGGGTGGGAAGGAATACTGCAACATGGAAGAGAATGACATCTATGGTTATGGTAAGATTTTACACAACTGTTCTATGTCCTTCTATTCCTATATTGCAGTATGCTTGGTGTGGGGGAGTACCACAGCTTAGTTTGATGAAAGGGAGGTGGATGCAGAAGATGATTCCACAAAGCCTTCTAGGATTGCCCTGGCAAATCCTGCGCATGCTTTGGAGAGTTGGTCCAATTTGAAACGTTTGGTGAAAGTGTGGATAGTGGACCATGTAGCTGCTTCCATAATGGAAGCTGTGTCCATGCCTTTTTGGAAAGCCTTGGAAGTGGCCACTGCTCTTGTGGAGTGTGCCTTAACCCCAACTGGAGGGGGTTTTCCGTGGTGTGAGTAGCAGAAACCAATTGCCTTTCTAATCCAGGATGCAATGGTCTGTTTGATGACTGCCCTGCCCAATGCCCTGGGGTGGAAAGATACAAAAAGAGTTGTTTGAATTTTCTAATGTCTTTAGTCTTGTCCAGGTAAAATCTCAGTTGCCTGTGGACATTTAGGGAGTGGAGTATCCTCTCTCCTTGGTTAGTGATAGAGGGGAAAACACTGGGTAGGTGAATGGATTGATTTAGAGACAAGTCATTGACTACCTTGGGCATGAAGGAAGAGTTAGTTCTCAGTGTGACCCTGTCCCTATGAAAAATGGTGTAAGGTGAGCATGCCACACTGTTTTCCAAGTACAAAACTGTAGAGAGGCTGCATTAGCTGGTTCGAATGTGAGCTGGGTGAGTTTTTCCAAGATGAAGTTCAGGTCCCATGGAGGAGGAATAGGCTTCTTAGGTGGTCTGATGTGCAAGACCCCTTTAAGGAAGAGTTTCACATGTAGCCTGGCTAACAAGGGGGATCTAGAGGTAAGCAGGCTGATAATGTGGAGAGGTGCACTTTCACTGATGAATGGGAAAGTCCACCCTTTATAAGTTGACACGTATATGAGAGGACTAGGGGGGTGTCAGCCTTGTAAGGGTCTCTTTCCTGTCCCAGACACCACTGAGTAAATCTTTCCCATTTGACAAGGTATGATTTTCTAGTAGTGGGTTTCCTGGCCTCCCTCAGGACTGATGGTACGTCCTCTGAACAGTGGTGTCTAAATGGGGTTAGTAATTTATCACCCACAGAGTCAGGGATAGCATTTTCAAGTGCGGGTGTAGGAGAGTTCCTTTGTCTTGTGTTAGAAAGTCCACCTTGTGGGGTAACTTGCAGTGACTGCACTTGGCTAAATTGTATAGAAGGGGGAACCAGTGCTGCCTTGGCCAGAAGGGAGTCACTAGCAAGATTTTTGTTTGTCCTTCCTGATTTTCAGAAGGACTTTCTGAATCAGAGGGAACTTCCCCTCCCAGATGAAACTGAAGGCGTCTACTCTTCTGTTCTGGGGGAGGCAAACAGGTTTATTTGTGGAGTGCCCCACTGGTGAACTATAGAAAGACCATCCTGTCCAGCATCCATCCGTGTTGTGGAGAGGATGTTCTGCTCAGGAGGTCTGCTTGCTTGTTGTCCTGCGAAGGGATGTAACTGGCTTGCAGGGATAGGTTGTGCAGGTATGCTAGGTCCCAAATTAGTAGGTCTAGCCTGCACAACTGGTATGCCTTGGTACCTCCCTGTTTGTTGATGTACGACATGACAGTGGTATTGTCCGTTACTATCAGAAGAGGACCTGGTAGCAGAAGTGGTAGGAAGGTCTGTAGAGCTAAAAGAACTGCTGTCATCTCCTTTACATTGATGCGTTTGGTTTACATGGGAGGTTGCCACTGGGCTTGGACTCTGTAAGAGTGCAAGATGGCTCCCCAACCTGAGTCCGAGGCATCTGTATACAATATTTGTGTGGGTTGAGGGGGCTGCAGTGGAAGCCCCAGGTTTAGTTGTACTTGTTGGATCCACCAAATGATTTCCTTCTTTAAACATGAAAGAAGGGGGATAAACTTGTTCCAAGTGATTCTGGTGTTGTGACCAGATATTTTTGAGGTACCATTGCAGTTTTCGCATATGCATTCTGGCCAGTGGTAGCATGGGAATGGTTGCTGCCATCACTCCCAGGAGTCAAAGGAATTGCCTTGCAGTGACTGTCTGGGAGAACAAGACTTCCTGGAAATGGGAAGTTAGAGATAGAACCTTGTCCTGTGGGAGAAAGGCTTTCATTCGTCCTGTATTGATTCTGCAACCTAGGAATATCTTGTCCTTGTCTGGGTTCAGGGAGGACTTCTTGAGGTTTGGGGTGAACCATAGACTTTGTAGAAGGGACATAGTGACATGTAGATGCCTTAAGAGGGAGTCTTTGGACTGTGCTAGGATAAGGATATCATCCAGATATGGGTAAATCTGGATTCCTTGGATCTTGCAGAAGGCAATGGCTGGAGTTAGGCACTTTGTAAACACTCTTGGAGCTGTGGATAAGCCAAAGGGCAAGGCCGTAAATTGGAAGTGCGAGGATGGGCCAGAGAAAAGCAGGAAACGTCTGTGTGAGGCCCTGACGGGAATGTGCAGGTAAGCATCTTTTAGGTCCAAGGTGACCATGAAAGCATTTGAGGTTATGAGGGGTAAGAGAGTGGGAAGTGATAGGATTTTGAAGGTGGGTACCTGCAGGTAAAGGTTTAGGAAGGAGAGATCCAAAATGTGTCTCCAGGGACCGTCCTTTTGAGGGACCAGAACAGACGGGAGTAGAATACCTTCCCTTCTTGTCCTGTGGGAACTGGCTCTATTGTGCTTTGTTGTTGCAGGTCTGACAGAATTTGTGGAAGAAGATGGCATTGTTTTTTTGGGGGGAAATGGAATGTCCTTCCAGGGGGGAATTTGTTTCCAGGATAGAAAGTAACCTTTCTGAATAATGGTTAATACCCATTGGTCTGTAGTGATTTTTTGCCAGAAGGGGAGAGAGTGAGTAAGGCGAGTTGAGAGTGGCAGATGGGTAAGGCAGTCATGCATTACTAGGACCTCCCTTGTCCTGAAAGGGTTGTCTAGGCTGAGGAGGTGGACCAGTAGGCCTCGATGAGGAATGTCTTCTAGTTCCTCTTCTGGGTCTGGAGGTGGAGGCAGCAAAATGCGGGTTACGCCTAACAAAGGTAGTCTTAGCTGGGTATTTCCTATAAAATTTGGCTATAAGGGATACCAGGAGATGCTTTATATCCTGTGATTCTTTGCTTTTTTTCTTGCAGATTCTTAAATAGGTCTGCAGATTGCTTTCCAAAGAGGAAGTTGTGATCCAGGGGAGCGTCCAAGAGTTTGGACTTGAAGTCCTCTGGGCAATTCTGTAGTCTAAGCCAGGAATATCTCCCAAGGACAGATACTGATGCTGCAGAGCGAACAGAAGCTTCTGCAGCATCGTAGCTGCATCTTATGGAGTGTCTAGCCACTTGTAGCGCTGAGGACAATTTGGAGATGATATCCATTTTAATTGGACTGTAAGGGATCGAAGCCAGCATAGAAGTGGCTTGGGATACTAAGTCCAGGGCATATACTTGGTCATGTGGGTTTGATAATTAATGGCTCTGAAGGCCAAAGTGGAAGTGTACACCTTCCTGCCTATCCTTATCCATGGATTTGCTATCTTTATCCATGAGCAATATGGAGACAGAAGGTAGCAACCTAAACTGTTTATCAGGGGCAGTGGCAATCATTGCTGGGTCAACTAAGGGTGGCTTTATGAGGAATTCTTGTTCCTCTGGCACCTTGTAGAAGCGGTCTGGGCACTTAGTTGCAGGAGGCTGTGAGTCAGGTGTTCTAGAAGCTGCAGTAAAGGCATCCAAGTATGCTGGAAGAACAGGGGGTACAGCTGTAGGGGAGGGGGACTCCACTTGCAGCAGTTCAATGTATATTTTTTGGGTTTCTGTCATTTGGGAAGTATCCCATTTGAAATACTCTTTCATTTTGGTGATGGTTTCACCAAATGTAATGTCTTCAGGTGGAGAATCCCCTTCCACAGAATCCTCATCAGGAGAATAATATTCCTTGGGAGAAGCAATCTGGGATGCATAAGAGATGGATTCATCCAAGGAAGAGTTGGAAGATTCAAGTTCTTCTTCCTCAAGGAATGGAGCCATGGGGATGGAAGAAGCAGAGGGAGGCCTAGGGCTTAGCAGAGGCAATGTAGTTGTGGGTGAGGCAGAAGGCCTAAGGGTCATAAAAGCCTGCATAAGCAAAGAGGTGAAGGCCTCCCATTCCGGAGGGGCTTCAGAAGCAGGCGTAATGTGCTTTGTTTTCTGCTTCTTTTTGGTCGGAGTGGCTTTAGGAGTCTGTCTAGAGCCGGGTTTGGCAGCGGCTGTATCCGATGTCTGGATCCCGGTCAAAGTAACCACTAATTCTGGTTCCCCCTCGACATCGACAGGCGTCGGTGTCTGAGAAAGCTCCATGGATGTGCCGGTCGTTGGCTGTGCAGTGGCCTCCACGAGGGAGGTGGATGGAGCCGGCCTTTTCACCAACTGCCTTTCCAAAAGATGATCTCAACATTGAGAATTATAACTGGGTCACCGATCATAAGTCGTTTATTGTGTGTTCAAGACAAGGATGCCAAGAAATTCACAGCGAGAGCTCAAGAGGTGAATTTTGGCATGAATGGCAAGAACAGATAATTTGGGGTTATGATCGGAGATTCAATCAGAATTCTTTGTAGTGCATGTAGCTTTATCTGCTCCATTTACTATCAGTTACAGCAAAATAAAAAAGAGTGCTAACTGGTTTTACCATCTTTCAAAGCCATAAAACACTTAGCAAGTGCTTTCAGAAAGGCAGTGTAACACACGCAGTCCGTTACGTTTGCACTTACTTTCCATGCCTCTAAACTGCCCAGATTTTCACAATGTCCAAATTTTTGCTTCATTTGCACAAAGCCTGTGATTTTCAGATAAATTACAGAGGACTGAAGTCACTGAATAGTGAAATACATTTGAATTTCAGAGATCATATCCTTCTGACAAAATGCAGGCGAATTCACAAGAGGAAGGAGACACCTTAGTGTAGACGGCAGGCAGAACCAAACCATTTTTTTTTTATGCCACTGTCATTTACTGATCTGCTAACACGAGACCGGACTTTAACAGCTTAAGTAAGGGGTGCTTAATATTTGTTATGGTTGGGTCTCGTGCCACTGTAGTGCTTAACTGATTTGTCTTTTTCCAAATATTGGAGTGTAATCATCATGCTCCATGCATTACAGTGATATTATCTAAGCTTACTAACTACATTCATTTAAATGGCTACTAAGAGCTACAGGTATAAACAAAAGGCATGTTATTAATGCATAAAATGCCTGGTAGAAGGACAACATTATACACCTGTATATCTCGTTGGACATTTTTTATGTTCATTGCTATACTGTCGTAAGGTCTTAAAATGTGAGGTAATGCGAGATTATGGTGCAATAGCCATGACAGCAGATTTCCTGCAACAAAATAATAGTGAACGGGGCATATTTTAAGTTGCATTTACACTGAGAAAAATGTTACATTAGGCAAATAAAAATTGTGGTACAGAATAGAGTGGTGAGGATAGCACAATAGGCATGATGTTGCACCGAGTGAACAGGTGAAGATAGCATAATAGGTAGGGTGGGGTTAAGGACTGTATAAGTAAGTGTGTGCAGGGTGGCTGGGGATGGAATTGGGAGAACAACAAATTGGGCCATACCTCCAGTGTTAGTTGGAACAAATCAGTATGTATAAGGACAGACAAGCAGACCAGAGCAGCTCACTAGGCAAACTGTTTTAGAACCGAACTCTCTGAAGGCAACACCTGTACTTTGTGATGAATAAAAGATTTTACAATTATGGTGGATGAGAAAGAAAAATTTTGGAGGGAGTTGGATGAAGTCATGGTGAGTGTACCCAAGGGTGAGAGACTAGTGATTGGAGCGGACTTCAATGGGCATGTTGGTGAAGTGAACAGAGGGGATGAGGAAGTGATGGGTAGGTATGGTGTTAAGGAGAGGAATGCAGAAGGTCAGATGATTGTGGATTTTGTGAAAAGGATGGACATGGCTGTGGTGAATACGTATTTTAAGAAGAGGGAGGAGCATAGGGTGACGTACAAGAGTGGAGGAAGATGCACACAGGTGGATTATATCCTATGTAGGAGGGACAGTCTGAAGGAGATTGGAGACTGTAAAGTGGTGACTGGGGAAAGTGTAATTAAGCAGCATAGAATGGTGGTCTGCGGGATGATGTTGATGATCAATAAGTGGAGGAGGAGTGCGAAAGCAGTGCAAAGGATTAAATGGTGGAAGTTAAAAAAGGGTGATTGTGAGGTGGAGTTCAGGGAAGAGTTAAGACAGGCACTGGGAGGCAATGAAGAGTTACCGAATAGCTGGGTAACTACAGCAGAGCTAGTAAGGGAGACTGCTAGGAAGGTGCTTGGTGTGACATCTGGACAGAGGAAGGAGGACAAGGAGACATGGTGGTGGAATGAGGAAGTACAGGAGAGTATACAGAGGAAGAGGTTGGTGAAGAAGAAGTGGGATTGTCAAAGAGATGAAGAAAGTAGACATGAGTATACGGAGATGAGGCACATGGCAAAGAGAGAGGTGGCGAAGGCTAAGGATAAGGCATATAGAGAGTTGTATGAGAGATTGGACACTAAAGAGGGAGAAAAGGACCGTACCGATTGGCTAGACAGAGGGACAGAGCTGGGAAAGATGTGCAGCAGGTAAGGGTGATAAAGGACAGTGAGGGAAACATACTCACAAGTGAGGAGTGTGTATTGAGTAGATGGAAAGAGTACTTTGAAGGGCTGATGAGTGAAGAGAATGAGAGAGAGAGAGAAGGTTGGATGATGTGGAGATAGTGAATCAGGAAGTGAAGCAGATTAGCAAGGAGGAAGTAAGGACGGCTATGAAGAGGATGAAGAATGGAAAGGCTGTTGGTCCAGATGACATACCAGTGGAAGCATGGAGGTGCTTAGGAGAAATGGCAGTGGAATTTTTAACCAGATTGTTTAATGAAATTTTGGAAAGTCAGAGGATGCCTGAGGAGTGGAGAAAAAGTGTTTTGGTACCTATCTTTCAGAATAAGGGTGATGTGCAGAGCTGCAGTAATTACAGAGGGATAAAATTGATCAGTCACAGCTTGAAGTTATGGGAAAGAGTAGTGGAAGTTAGGTTAAGAAGGGAGGTGAAGATTAGTGATCAGCAGTATGGTTTCATGCCAGGAAAGAGCACTACAAATGCAATATTTGCTCAGAGTGTTGTTGGAGAAATACAGAGAAGGTCAGAAGGAGTTGCATTGTGTCTTTCTGGACTTAGAGAAAGCATATGACAGGGGGCCTAGAGAGGAGTTTTGGTATTGTATGAGGAAGTCGGGAGTGGCAGAGAAGCATGTAAGAGTGGTACAGGATATGTACGAGGGTAGTGTAACATTGGTGAGGACTGCAGTGGGAGTGACAGATACGTTTAAGGTGGAGGTGGGATTACATCAAGGATCAGCTCTGAGCCCTTTCTTATTTGCAGTGGTGATGGACAGGTTGACAGATGAAATTAGACAGGATGCCCCGTGGACTATGATGTTTGCAGATGACATTGTGATATGTAGTGAGAGTAGGGACCAGGTTGAGGAGACCCTGGAGAGGTGGAGATATGCTTTAGAGAGGAGAGGAATGAAGGTCAGCAGGGCTAAAACAGAATATATGTGTGTAAATGAGAGGGAGGGTAGAGGAATGGTGAGGATGCGGGGAGTAGAGTTGGTAAAGGTGGATGAGTTTATGTACTTGGGATCAACAATTCAGAGTAATGGTGAGTGTGGAAGAGAGGTGAAGAAGAGAGTACAGGCAGGGTGGAATGGGTGGATGTCAGGAGTGATTTGTGACAGACGGGTACCAATAAGAGTGAAAGGGAAGGTCTGCAAGAGGGTAGTGAGACCAGCTGTGTTATATGGGTTGGAGACGGTAGCATTGTCGAAAAGGCAGGAGTCAGAGCTGGATGTGGCAGAGTTAAAGATGTTAAGATTTGCACTGGGTGTGACTAGGATGGACAGGATTAGGAATCAGTATATTAGAGAGTCAGCTCAGGTTGGACAGTTTGGAGACAAAGCAAGAGAGGCGAGATTACGTTGGCTTGGACATGTGCTGAGGAGGGATGCTGGGTATATTGGGAAATGGATGCTAAGGATGGAGCTGCCAGGTAAGAAGAAAAGAGGAAGGCCTAAGATGAGGTTTATGGATGTGGTGAGAGCGGACATGCAGGCAGTTGGT
The DNA here is from genome assembly GCF_019279795.1 of Protopterus annectens. Lineage (NCBI taxonomy): Eukaryota > Metazoa > Chordata > Ceratodontiformes > Protopteridae > Protopterus > Protopterus annectens. The sequence continues at coordinate 1,068,823,845 of NC_056737.1, forward strand.
GTGAAAGAGCATGATGCAGAGGACAGGAAGAAATGGAAACAGATGCTCCGCTGTGGCGACCCCTAACGGGAACAGCTGAAAGAAGATAATGATGACTGCAGAAAATAGGCCTTGGCAACCACATGTGCTGCTTGTTCCAGCGCATACTGCCTCAAGTTGAGTAGCAATAACAGTAGCACACTCTCAGCTAACATGGGTCAGTTTTGTGAAGCACCTCGCAGAGTTGTTAAGGTCTAGTCTCATGCTATAGTACAGTAACAGTCACTGCTGGCCACTCCAGAGCAGAAGCAAGCAGTGAAAACAGATTTAAAAGATGACAGACACTTTGGCTGTCACACAAAGTGAGTACTCGACAGTTTTTAAAACCGTCTGCCCATTAGTGGGACACTAAGATTCTAATCACTGTTTCTCCAGCTGCACTGTACGTGTGTTTACAGTTTTCAGAACTGTGAGACTCTTCATGCTGCCACACTATTTTTCTGTAACTGATAATATATGGAAGAGATAAAGCCCCTGTAGCGAGTTATGATCGGGTCTTTTCAGCCATAGCTGCTTGTGTTTTTTTAACATAAATGCCAAGGTTCATTTCTCAAGTTTTGTTACATTCTGCTCTTAAGGTGAATTTTTGACATTCATGTCTCGGACAGATAATACACTGGTTATAACTGGTGACCTGATCATAATTATCTGTACAAATAAAGAGACTGATAGATACCTACATGCAAACATAAATAAATGGAACATAGGGGGGTATGGTTTGTGCGATAAATTAAATATTTTGCGCTGCTAAATTACAAAGCAAACACAATCTGCAAAAATATTTCTCTTTTCCTCATTAAGTGTCTCAACAGCAAAAAGCTCTTTCTTAACTCAAAAACTAAAAAAAGAAGTTATGTACTCACCATAACGTTCCATGTTTGTTGCCCATCTCGTCGTTCATTCTTACAATGATGGGTTCGGAGCAGATTCTCGGCTCCGACTTGGCCAAATACATAGCTGAAAGTCTCAAAGCTGGCTCGTGGCAATAAGGTATCCCACAATGCAGTGGTGTAATTCCCCAGATCTTGTTTGCTGCTACTACTGAATGAAATGTAAACTATATACACATATACAAATATATACATATATCCAAGTATATACTATACCTACTAGAAGGAGAAACAAACTGAGACAAAGAACTCCTGAAGGTAGTAAAAACATCTACTAGGTCCACAAGGAGTCTTTGGAGGGGGAAGGAGGAAGGGTTTGTGAGAATGAACGGCGAGATGGACAACAAACATGGAATGTTATGGTGAGTACATAATGTCTTTATGTTATGTTGTCTTATCTCACCTTCATTCTTACAATGATGGGACAGCGTCCCTAGCACCTTTTCCCTGGGTGGCTCACGGGAATACACCTTTAAGCACCATGAAACCAAAGGAGGCCCTGTCCCTGGTGGCCAAATCCACTTTGTAATGAGTGATAAAAGTATGTGGAGTGGTCCAAGTAGCTGCTGCACAGATATTATCCATGGAAATTCTGGCTTGAAAGGCAGATGACGTAGCCATTGCTCTAGTGGAATGAGCCTTCACTTTGAAAGGTAAAGCTCTGTGATTTGAGGTATAGATGAAGGTAATACAATTAGAAAGCCAATTGGAAAGAGTAGTTTTAGAAACTGAGCTACCCTTTTTTGCATCAGAGAAGGATATGAATAATTGGTCAGATTTTCTGAGGTCTTTGGTCCTATGCAAATAGAATCTGAGTTGTCTGTACACGTCTAGTTGATGTAATTTGTACTTTGCCTTGTTGCTATGATCAGGAAAGAACACTGAAGCTCTATAGACTGATTTATGTTGTTTGGAGTAGAGACTTTGGGTAGAAAGGATGGATTAGTTCGCAAGGATACCCTATCCTTATGAAAAATCAAATATAGCGGTTTAATAGAAAGAGCTTGCAACTCTGATGCTCTTCCAGCAGAAGTTACAGCCTCTAGAAACAAGGTCTTCCAGGAAAGGAACTTGAGGTCTGAAGATGATGAGAGATCAAAGTGTGGTAACATGAGATGAGCCAGAACAAAATTTAAATACCAAGGAGAAACGGGTTCCTTAAAGGGAGGTCTTAATAAGGAGGCACCTTTTAAGAAGGCTCTACACAACCTGTGTGACATTAAGTTGGAAGTAGAATGACCAATGTGAAAATTTGATATTGCAGCGAGATGAACCCTGATGGTTGCTGCAGCTGAACCTTGTTGAAACAGTTCTGCCAAAAATTCCAAAATAGAATGGATAGGTGCAGAAAAAGCATCAATGTTCCTGTTCTGAGCCCAAAAGAAAAATATTTTCCATTTGCTAGAATACAGTTTTCTAGTGGAAGCCTTATGCGAGGACATTTAAGATATATCTATCTGTAGGAGTGAAATTGTGAAGCCTGACTAAATTGGGAAGTGGAGCAGCCAAGCTGTCAATTTTAGGGTGTGGAGAGAAGGATGAAGCTCCCTTGACGTATGAGTCAGGAGATCTGGTACTGGGTCCAGAGTCCAAGGCTTCTCCTGAAGTTGAGGCCAAAGGAAGGGGAACCAAACATGGCGAGGCCAGTAAGGAGCAATGAGAATTATCTTGCTTGCCAAATACTGAGCTTTCTGAATGACTCTGGGTATGAGAGGAAATGGAGAAAAAGCATATAGAAGTCCCAAGGGCCAATCGTGAGCAAGTGTGTCTCTCGGTGTCTCCCCTGGAGGGGGATTAGGGTAAAGTAGTTGCTGCACTTGGCATTCATGAGAGTGGCAAAGAGATCACATCAAGGCTGATCCCATGTTCAGAAAATCATTTCCACTACAGTGTGATTGAGAGACCACTAGTGAGGCATTAGGATTGCTCTGCTCAGCTTGTCCACTATCACAGTGGACTTCCCCGAAATGTGCGTTGCTATTAGGAAATGCTGGGAAGAAATTGCCCATTGCCAAACTCTTAGGGCCTCTCAACAATGGGGGTAAGATCTGGTTCCCCCAGCTTGTTTACGTACCAAACCACAGACATATTGTCAGAATGTATTGCAATTGTCCCTAGAGGGAGAGAGTCGTGAAGTGCTTGCAACCCTAGGAGCACTGCTCTCATCTCTAGGGCATTTATATGCAAGTGAGTCTTGTGTTCTTGCCATGTACCTTGGACTGTTATTCCCAGATAATGCCCCCCCCCCCCCATCTGGGAAGCCTCCATGGTCACCATAGCTATGGGTTGATGTGGAACAAAGGGTCTCCCTATGGTCACATAAGTGGAGAGTATCCACCATCTTAAGTCTTTCTTGCATGATTCTGTTATTCTGATAAGGTGAGACATAGGAAGCTCTTGAAGTGACCATTGGGAGAACAACAGCCACTGAAGGATCCTCATGTGCATTCTGGCAAGAGGGACTAGTATAATTGTGGAAGCCATTGCTCCTAGTAATTTTAGAATTACCTTTGCTTTCACCTGGGTCTTGGGAAGGAGATAAAGTATCTGCTGTCTGAGTGCTACAACTCTTTCTGTTGGAAGACGTGCTACCCTAGGGCCAATAGCCTAGTACCAACCAATGAACCAACCTATGAACCATGGAGGATGTGTCTGGGTCTATGCCTATAAATGTAATATGTTGACAGGGCAACAAGGCAGATTTTTGAAAGTTGACTGTAATACTCAGCTGATTGCAAATGTCCAAAGGTAAATCCCTGGTTTGTTGGAGTAGATGCTTGTGGTGGCAGACAGGGGCCAGTCATCTAGACAGTGAAACACTCTGAATCCTAGACGCCTCAGGTGAGCCGTGACTACTGCCATGCATTTGGTGAACACTCTGGGGGCTGTAGTGAGACCAAAGGGTTGAGCTCTGAATTGGTAATGACTGGATCCCAGCCGGAAGAGCAAGTACCTTCTTAATGTCCTGTCCATTTTTATATGGTAGTAAGCATCTTGAAGGTCTATCGAGCGCATCCAATTGTCTTTCTGTAAAAAGGGAAGTATAGACTGCAGTATTACCATTCGGAACTTTGACTTCCTGACAGATTTGTTTAATTTGCTTAGGTCTAATATGGGTCTCCAGTCCCCTGTTCTTTTTGGCACCAAAAAGAATCTTGAGGAAGTTCAGAAACCTATTTGGTCTGCGGGGACTTCTTGGATGAGACTTTTTTGCAGCAACTTTTGAATCTCTATAGTCGCTTGCTCCCTTAGATTGGGTGGAACATCTGGGATTGTTCTGGTCTGTGGCACAGGATGGGAGAATGGAATGGAGTATCCCCTGGATATTATTTGTAGTACCCATTTGTCTCTTGTGATAGATTGCCAGGCTTCTGGGTAGATGGATAAACGCCCCCCCGACTGCCTCCAGAGTAGAGCAGTCGAGCCTCCTTTCAGGAGCGTTGATAAGGGCATCCGTGAAAGGAATCGCGGTCACTCTGATTCTGCGGGCCCCCTCTGCCTCTAGAGTGGCATCTACCATTGTTACCTACCCCTCTGCCCCTGGGGAAGAAATCACCCCGTGCATCCTGGAAAACTCTCTGGGATCTTTTGAACCACATTTTCCACTCTTCTGACCTTTGGGATAAGGTCTTGAAGGTACAGAAAAATGTACTCCAATGGCAGAGAGAGTTTTCCCTTCCTACTCGCATCGGGTGAGAGTGTCTTTTACTTTGGGTCCAAAGAGTGAGGAACCATCAAAAGGGGCATTAGTAAAAGTAGACTTAAAGGGCTCAGCAAAATTGCACAAGCGCATCCAGGACTGTCTCCTGAGGGAAACTCCGGAACCCGCTGCCCTGCTCTCTCCATCAGCTGCATAGGGTATCAGCCTCATGGAGGAGTTGACAATGAAATTTAAAGTAGACAGCTGGGAGGATACCTTCTCATTCACCCCCGCAGCTAATGTACCTTGTAGAGTATCTCCTAGCTCTTTCAGGAGATCTCTTTGTAACCTTGTAAAGTGGGATAGGTAGTTCAGCGATCGTAGTGAGAATGTCACTGATGAAAAGGCACGCTTCCCTTATCTGTCCATTGTTCAAGAGTCTTTATTTGGAGGATGAACAGATGAGGAAGTCTCTGCAAGTTCCTTCTTGGTGGCTGCTGCCACCACCATAACATCTACGGGTACCCCCTTGACTAAGAAATCCTTTCCCGAAGGAACTGACAAGAGTTTAAGAGTTTGTTTGGCCTCCGAGGGACTGGCTCCATAGTGTCAGGTGACTTCCATGCCTTTCGATTAACCAGGTCTATTAGCTCATCGAAAGGCAGAGACACCTATGAGGCTGAGGGTTGAGATCCAAAAGCCTTCAGGTACACTGACTCCTCATCAGATGGGGTAGTGGCCTGGCAGCCACCTCTCCGCTTCAGGATCTCTAGAATATCTGCAAATGAGATATCATCAGGGGACGACCATGGGGACTGTCTGAAGTGATGGACTCATCTGGGGAGTCTACATGCTTCCTCTTGCAAGTTCTCTTCCGAGGTGGCTCTTCAGAAGGATATTCTGGGGAGGCCACCGAGGAGAGGGGTTCGCCCATTGGGGGATCCTGAGGCTCTGGATCTCTGCTGTCCTGTGGAATGGGTGGTGCCAAGACAGTAGCTGGTGCCTTAGGGGGGTGAGCACTAATATCCTTCTGTGGTGCTGAATGGGTAGACAACGCACTCCTCATCAGCTCAAAGGCAGATCCCACCAGCTCCAAAGACTCCCTCGGCTCCAAGGAGACAGAGGAAGGCACCGGAACCAATGAGATCGGACCCGAAGCCAATGTGGGAGCAGAGTTAACCCGGGAAGAAACTCTGAGGGGTAGACTCGGCACCAAAGAAGTTTGAGGCCGATAATCCCCCCTGGGGCTGACCGGGGAACCCGGCTCCCAGACTCGCTGGATGGCACCGAGAGTGTCGGAGCAGATATTGGCTCCATGAACACCGAAGGGGGTCCCAGAACCGACGGATCCACACTAAGTTATACCAAGCACTCTGGTTCCAAAGGACCAGCTTGGCTCGAAGGAAGAACAACAGTGGGTATAATTGATACAGTAGACTCCGAGAATAATTTAGTCAGTGCCGGCGACTTCAGGAGTCTGCGCACCACCCATTCCACATCATCATCCGATAAGCTCCTGGTGGACCTGGAAGATAGGGATGGAGAGCGACACCTGTGTAGTACTGGAGATCTCAATGTCGGAGACACTGGTGAAATATCCATGGACTGGCTCCGAGAAGAGGTATCTTGCTGCTCCGAGGACTTTGGAGCCGAAGTACCAGGCTTGTCAAGTCAAGTTAAAGACGAAAACGTATTGTGAAACTTGTATCGTTAATGTAATATTGGAGAGCCTTTATTGTTGCAATAAATTTTGCCGGGAAGAGTTTGCCTGCCTTGTGCGTGTTTTGGATATCTATCAGAGTGCTGAGGATTTGGTTTTGGTTGTTTACAGCACCCTTCTTTCTCTTTTTTGTTACATTAGGCTTGTCAAGTAATATGACCTCCAACGGCTCCGAGGACTGTGGAGCCAAGGAGGTAGTGGTCTTAGAGATTTTTGGTAGCCTGACTGGTGGCTCCGACTGAGCCAATGTTTCAGGTGAATGTCTTTTCTGGGATTTTTCCATTTTGGAAGAAGGAGAAGAAGAAGAGGAATAACTATGAATAGCTTCATCAAAAGTTGGCTTTAAGAGCCCTTTCAGGATCAGTTTGTTTCTCCTTTCTTGAAGTACTCTTGCACTGAAAGAATGACAAAAAGTAAAGTCTTCTTGTAGGTGAATAGCACTAAGGCAATAAACACATATAACATGTCCATCTGTGACGGACATTTTTTGTGAGCACTTCTGGCATTTTTTAAAGCCCGAAGGCCTATGTTCCCTCTCTTTTGGGTCTTTGGACATAATTAAGATAAGACCACAACAACAAGAAAGTTTTACTATTAAACTACTGAAACTATTAAGATACACTGAATAGTAACTACGGGAAACACGAGGAAACAGACAACCAGGGAGAAAAAATAGGGCCTCTAACTCAAACGGTCCTATTTTTTAGACAAGACAACAATTAACTACAAGCCCTCTAACTTAAATGGGCGAAGAGCTCTCTAACTTAAACAAGCGACTGACAGACTTAACAGACAGAAATAACCACTACAAGGGATACCAATAGGCGTACAAAGCAACAGCAAAGCCGTGACAAAGGGGATAAATTATCACTAACTGGTAATGCAATAAAATGCACAATGAATAAAATATAATTAGAATATAAGCTAACTATTATCAGATATAGCAGTTTAGAAGAAATATAAGAGAAAATTTTACACAACTTAGCCACGGCCAAGATGAGCGCATCCAACCTCGTAAAGCAGCAAATGAGGTCTGGGGAATTACACCACTGCATTTTGGGATACCTTCTTGCCACGAGCCAGGTTTGAGACTTTCAGCTATGTATTCGGCTGAGTCGGAGCCGATCCCCATCACTGTAAGAATGAAGGCGAGATTGGACAACATAACATCTATGCTCTTCAAAATGTCCACTAAAAGGCAAAAAAAAAGAAAGAAAACAACTCACTTCTTATTTTTGACAACTTTAGCAATGCCAGTTAGCAGGCTAACAACTTCAGATTCCTAGGTGCTTGACTTAATCCCTCACATCTTCCACCAACACCTTGAAAACACCTGAAAAAAATGAACTCCCTACTTTTCTGCCAAACAGGAAATGTTGCTGGCAACAGGATTCTTCCAGCCCAACTTGAGTACTGCCTACCTCTTGTAGTACCTGTCCCCAAAAGAAACTCTGCCTCTATCCAATCTCCATTTGCCTAACGCTTCACAATCCTTTCCCCAAAATATGAACACACTGTCCACCAATGAGGTAATCTGCTCCTTGACTCCCAAATTCTCCAGCTCCTGAAAGAAAACTCCTGCCATTCACTTTCCTCTAGCTTATTCAGACAGCCTCCATTATATAATGTTAGATCTCAAAGCCACTCAAGGCTTCTCTTGCAAGCACCAACCAGACTTCAGTGCTCTAACCACTTTCTACTCTTGGACCCAAGATCTGGAGGGATCTTCCCCAAGACCTCTGTAACTATTCTTCCTTACGAGTACAATTTAAGGAAAATCTCATAGTACAAACTGCTTGCAAATGGTCTCCTTCAGGTCACTTAACACAGTCTCCACAATTTCCAACAGATACTGCCAATCATTTTCACTATAGGATCTCCTCTCTAACTCCTAGCATGTCATTGCCCTACCTGATATAAATATTCTACATTCTGTTTTCTGATGATTAACTTCTTAAATCATTTTTCTACTGTATATTAACTATTCCTTTAATATTAGTGTGTTCTTTTATTGTACAAATTATTTTACTTTTTTTTCCAGTTAATGGGTGTTCACATTCTGGGCTGAAATGGAAATTGGTTGAATGAGTTAAACTATCAATAAATAAAACTTTTTAAACTTTTAATTAATCTTATTTCCTAAACCTGTGGTAAAGGATATCTATTTTTTTTACACCAGAGATAGGAATCTAGAGCCATTCCTCCTGATGCATATTACCTAATCTTAAAGTGCAAGAGGTTTCATTTATCATGCAAAGAAGATCTCCAAGTATTTCATTTATCTAGTTTAGATTATCATTCATTTCAATGCAGTGCAGCAGTTATATGGTTTATAAAATTTAACATACATCTCTAGCAGGGATGTAGCAAGCAGTTTCCATGTTATACTCAAGAGGCTCTTAGTGCTACCCCCCCTTGGACACCTACCACTTAAAAATGGGCACATCTCACAAAAAATGTTATCCCTAAGCATTTAATAAATATAAGTAACATTTTCAGTTCTTCCCCTAAAACTATCAAATATATTGTTTTCAGATTAGCAGTATTGTACCTGTTGTTGGAGACATTCACTTAGACAATTGTAGAGATAATATTACCTGAAAATGCCATACTGATGTGATGCTCTGAAAAAACTCCACTCAGTTTAGTACAAAGAGTGTGCCTGTCTACATCCTTTATCTCTAGACCAGATAAGTGAATCACTGTCTTGTAACATTTAATGTTTCTGTTGTTTTAACTGTAAGCCAATTATTTTTGTTCTTTGCCTAAATCGGTTTTGTTGAAACTAGCCACGTAGGCTCCAGCAGTAAATACGGAGCTACAGTGGGAGTGGGGGCTTGTACTTTACAGGCAGGGTGTCTAGTCTACACTGGTTTGTTACAGACCTACTGACTGACCGGAATGTTTTTGGTTCTATAAGTAAGCAATAATGCCCAAAAGGATGTGCACTTGTGTATAAATAACACAAGCTAAGGAGTGGGGTTGGGCCTCTACTCCCTTGTGCTTAGGGAATATGCTGCCTGTAAAATGATTGTATTTTTATTACTATAACATTTTTTATATTTTGATATAAAATATTTCCTGAATCTAATGTTTGAATGTGTTTAAATGTAGATGGTGTTGGAGGAAGTTATTTTACATCCAAAATATAAGACTTAAACTATCCATATATTTACCTAATTTTCTAATCCCTTACTCATAAAATGTGTGGTTTGTTGGCAATCATTGGGAACTGAAGTCACTAAATAGTGACATATATTTGAGTTTCAGACTTTCATTTTCTTCAGAAAATGTATGGTAACCCAAATCCTATTATTCTAACAACTTTCTAACTTTATAAGTGCAGCATTTAAAATCTCCTCATATTTTTCACCTTTCTTCCCCTTTACTTTAGGCTTTATCCACATTTCTTGGGCAAAGAGATTGAGAGTTATGTATCCTTCTTAAATGCTGCTGCCACTGCTTGATCAATCGCACTCTCTCTCCATCTCTCAGGCACACAAACATGCTTATACTTACACATGCAGACAGAAAAACATACCTGCGTTTCTTTCTTTCTGTTCTTTAATTTTACACTTGCTTAACAGTAAAAGCGCTGCTTAGCACGTGTATAATAATGGCAGCCATTAGCTTCCTTACAATCCAAGCTTCATAGCACCTTAATACCCTGCCATTAATCATTTGACTCATTTTCCAGCAGGCATTACCTATACATTAAGGCCCTGCTGGAGAACGTTTGTTCTCCAATCAGTGTGGCGATGTATAGGTCGCCCATCCATTAATTCTACATATCACTGTGTATTTTATCTAGTGTTGGTTATCGTGGCCTGTCTGCATTCAGAGCATTTCTTGGTTACGTATTTAATCAAAAGCATGTAGCTACTAAGTATCTCTACATCATATAAGTGACTTTCTTATTGTGTTTTCCTCAACCCTCCCTCCTTTTTCTGTTGTGGTTTTAAACAGCCAATGTCTGTATTTCTTCCCCTTAGGGTAATCTGACTACCACAGGCCCCCTCCCTCCCACTACTGTCAGTTGTATAAGCTATTTAAATACTTATTCCCACCCACTGTTTTCCACATATCCAAAGACTGACTGCCCACCCATCCAACCACTACTGCTTTTGGGAAACCTCCTTTATTATAACTTGTCTATGATACATTTAACCGGTTTGGCACTGTAGACTTGCAATGCCTTATTTCTCCTTGCTGTTGGTTTACCTTGCCTCATTAACACACTAGCTGCCTATACATATCTTACATTCCAGTACATTTTCTGAAAAACAAACTTAAAAAGCATAAGATAAACAAATGTAAATATGGTGTGAACAATAAATGCTATTAAAACTGTACAAATAGCAATGTTGGCAGTACGATTAATTCTTTACAGTGATAACAGTGCATTTGTAGTCTTTTCCATAAATACTGTAATTTACTAAAATGCACACACACACACATGATTAACACCTAAGTGGAATGTCGCACCTCTAGCAACTTACAAACATCTTGCATTCCAGAGCATTTTCTGAAAAATAAACATAAAAAGCATAAGATAAACAAATGTAAATATCTTGTGAACAATAAAAGCTATTAAAACTGTACAAATAGCAATGTTGGTAGCACGACGTATTCTTTACAGCGGTGGTGCAGCGATAGCGTTGTCGCCTCACAGCAAGTGGTTCTCCCATTCGATTCTCGGCTGGAGCGCCTTCTGTGTGGAGTCTGAATGTCCTCCCTGTGGCATTCGAAAGACATGCGTAGGGCGTGCCTTCGTTGAAGGTTGGGCATCGAGCTGGCACCGTAAAAATCTACTGCCAATCATTAGCAGACCGGAGTTCCGCTATGGCGATCCCTAACTGGGAAAAGCCGAAAGAAGAAGAAGTGATAATATTGCATTCGTAGTCTTTTCCATAAATACTGCAATACATCATAATGCACACAAACCCCAAATTCTATTTTTTTAAAACTTTCACAAATTTTAATTTCTTGAAAACTGTACAAACTAGACATATGGACACACAGTGGTACAGTGGTTGCATTGTCGTCTCACAGCATGAGGTTCTCCTATTCGATTCTTGGTTGGGGTGCCTTCTATGTGAAGTCTGCATGTCTTCCCTGCATCCATGTGGGTTTTCTGTGGATGCTCTGGTTTCCTCCCACTTTACAAAGACACGCGTCTGGAGCACTTCTCCGTGGGCCTCTGCTGAAAATTGGCTTTGTTCCAAGTCGGGCTTTCCCAGTTAACAAATGTTAAATAAATAAAATACATTGTTAGAATACTTTTGTTAACCATACATAAGCTTTCCCATGGTAACAAGAAATTCCTCTAAGTGCATGTTTATTGAGGTATTTACAGAAATATGAAAATAAGAAGTTATGTACTCACCATAATGTTCCATCTGAGTAGGTAGCTTCATTTGTCTGCAACCTGTGGGTATTGGATCCGATATCGGATCCGAGCCGGCAACTTGTTTCAAGCTAATGGATCCAAGCTCCTAGCTCCTCCCCTCACCCATAATCCCCTGCTAACCCTCCATGAGCTCAGATCGAGTTTGCCCCTCAATATATACCCAAAACGGGTATCCAACTAAGATAGATCCGAAGAAGGCCAGGGGGAAGGAGGGGGGATGGTTGCAGACAAATGAAGCTACCTACTCAGATGGAATGTTATGGTGAGTACATAACTTCTTAATCTGAAGTAGGGAGTTCATTTGTCAGCAACCTGTGGGACAGAGTCCCCAGCTACCTGAACCTTGGGTGGTCATCATGGAAGGATATTGCGAAGCACCGCAGAGCCAAAGGATGCTCTCCCTCTAGAAATCACGTCCAGTTTGTAGTGGTTAATAAAGGTATGAGATGAAGCCCAAGTGGCTGCTGAACAAATATCATCCAATGGGACTCTAGACTTGAAGGCTGCAGAAGTAGAGCTGAAACGAGTGGAATGTGCGCGAACTCCTTCAGGTGCGGGTCTCCCAGAGGCTTGGTACGCTAATAGGATACATTGAGAAATCCAGCGTGATAGAGATACTTTTGATATTGCTTTCCCCAAATTAAATTTGGCAAAGGAAACGAACAGCTGGTCGGATTGTCTATGACCAGCTGTTCTATGAGTATAAAAGCGTAGCTGCCTATGAACATCTAATGAGCGCAGCTTGTACTCTCCTTTATTCTGATATTTAGGGAAGAAAACCGGTAAATTTATGGATTGATTTATATTGGTTTCTGATGCTATTTTGGGAAGAAAAGAGGGATTGATCCTGAGGTGCACTCTGTCCGGGTGAAAGATCAAATAAGGAGGCTTCAAAGAAAGAGCTTGAAGCTCCGAAACTCTTTTTGCAGAAGTGATGGCTACAAGGAATGCTGTTTTCCAGGACAAGAATTTGAGATCTACTGAAGCAGCGGGTTCAAAAGGTGGAGCAGTCAAGGCTTGAAGAACTAGTGAAAGATCCCACGGTGGTACGGCTTCTTTTATAGGGGGTCTAAGCAAAAAGGTGCCCTTGAGAAAGGTTTTACACAACTTGGCCGACATCAAAGGCCCTGTATCATGTGTCCCACATGGTAATGTGAGATGGCTGCCAATTGCACTTTGACAGTTGAGCAACTAGCGCCTTCCTGAAAAAGTTCGGTTAGGAAGTCTAATATGGACGGAAGAGGAGCCGTAAAGGGATCTAGATTATGATGCTCCGCTCAGATGGAGAAACGTTTCCATTTACTGCGGTACACTTTCCTGGTGGAGGGCTTATGCGCTGCCACAAGGATGGCTTTGACTGGTGAAGAGATACCGGGAGTCCTAACTAGGAGTGGAACTGGAGCAACCAAGCTGTCAGTTTCAGATTGTCCAGATTTGGGGTCGGTAAGTCCGACGGATGGGAGATTAGATCCGGACTGGGATCCAGAATCCAAGGAGGATTCACTAGGTGAGACCACAGGTAAGGGAACCAAATTTGCCGAGGCCAGAATGGAGCAATGAGGATCATCCTGCTCCCCAACCGCGAGGCTTTCTGTAAGAGTTGCAGCATCAGGGGTAGAGTAGGATAGGCATAAAGTAGACCGGGTGGCCAAGCATGCACCAGAGCGTCTCTTGGAGTTTCCCCTGGAGAGGGAATCAGAGCGAAAAAATTGCCGCATTTGGTGTTTGAGGGAGAGGCAAAAAGATCACAGCAGGGTTGCCCCCATATTGCGAATATCTGCTTCGCTACTAGTGGGTTGAGAGACCACTCGTACGGGGTAAGAAGGGTGCGACTGAGTTTGTCCGCTAGGATGTTGGTCCGCCCCGGAATGTGCGTTGCAATCAGAAAGCGGTTGGTGGAGATCGCCCATTCCCACACTCTCATGGCTTCGCGGCATAGAGGGTAAGATCTGGTCCCCCCCTGTTTGTTGATGTACCAGACAACCGACATGTTGTCCAACTGAATTGCAATCGTTCCTATGGGGAGGAGATTCTGAAGTGCTTGCAACGCGTACAGCACTGCTCTCATCTCCAGAACGTTGATATGCAGGGAGGTCTCTGTATCGTTCCACGTGCCTTGGACTGTCCTGCCTGAATAATGCCCCCCCCACCCGAGGCGGGAGGCGTCCGTGGTCACTGTGGCGAGAGGGGGAGAGGTGCAGAAGGGACGGCCTGTATGGAGGTCCGAAGCATGGAGCCACCATAATAGAGCCCTCCTGCAAGCCTTGCTGATGGCAATGGGGTGGTGAAGAGGAAGGGACAGAAAGGACCATTGCACTAGAAGGGTCCATTGCAGTACCCGCATGTTCAGACGGGCGCATGGAAGGAGCGTTATCGCTGCCGCCATGGAGCCCAGTGCCCTCAGGACCAATTCCGCTGGTGGGGTCTCTGATTGGAGGATAGCCCGCACATGGAGTTGCAAATTCCGAAGTCTCTCGGACGTTAGAAAGGCTCGTAGCTCTCTGGTGTCTATTCTGGCTCCTATGAATTCTATGGCTTGTGTCAGGGCCAGAAGGGATTTGTCGGCATTGATGGTGATGCCTAACTGTGGGGCTAGGCGGAGAAAGAAATCTCTGGCTGATCAAAGTAGATGCCTTGTTAGGGCGGTCAGGAGCCAGTCGTCCAAGTACGGAAAGACCTGTATTCCCTGGAGTCTCAGGTGGGCCGCAATCACTGCTAATACCTTGGTGAACACCCTGGGGGCTGTGGTGAGGCCAAAGGGAAGGACCCTGAACTGGTAGTGACTGGCTCCCAGCCGGAAGCGGAGGAACCTCCTGGATCGTCTGTCCATTAAAATGTGGTAGTACGCATCCTTGAGGTCTATAGAGCACATCCAATCGTTCTCCCTTAGAAGGGGGAGAATAGATTGAAGAGTGACCATTCGGAATTTTTCCTTGGTTACCGACAGGTTCAAGCGGGAAAGGTCTAGAATCGGTCTCAAGTCCCCCGTCTTTTTTGGCACCAAAAAGAACCTGGAGTAGAACCCTAATCCAAGCTGGTCTTGGGGCATGGGCTGGATGGCTCTTTTTCTTAGCAGCTGCTGAATTTCTGCGGCTGCGGCCTCCCTCTGATCGGGTGGTACATCGGGGAGGTTCTTGAATTTGGGGACATGAAGTAATGGTATTTTGTACCATCTGGATATAATTCGAAGCACCCAGCGGTCTGTCGTGATGGACTCCCATGCCGCTAGGTGCTCCGAGAAGCGCCCCCCGACTGCCTCCAGAGTGGAGCAGTCGGGCAACCCTTCAGGGCTGCTGCGTGGGCCGTTCAGAGAAAGGTTCTCTGGACCCAAAGTTTCTCGGAGCCACTCTGCCCCTGGGGAGGCGTCCTCCCTGTCCTCCTCTGCCACGGAAGGACTGGTTGTCCGGAGCGGGTTGGGAATGTTGCGATTTCCAGAACCACATCTTCTTCTGACCCTTTTGGTTCTTCGAAAAAGACCGCTGGGGAGCAGAGAAGCGGACTCCGACGGCAGACAACGTCTTCCCGTCATTCTCGCTCTGGACAAGTGTCTCGTGAACCGTTTTGCCAAACAGGGCAGAACCATCGAAAGGGGCGTTCACAAAAGACGCTTTAAAAGGCTCCGCAAAGTCACAATGACGGAGCCAGGCCTGACGTCTCATGACTACGCCTGCTCCGCTAGCCCTAGCGGCTCCCTCAGTGGCGTGGGACAATAGCCGCATAGAAGTATTTGAAATTGATCTCAGAGTGGCCATTTGGGTGGAGTACAATTGTTTGTCCTCCGCCGACATGGACTCAGGGGGGGAGGCAGCGTATTCTTTGATAAGATCCCGCTGCATCCTGATGACATGTGCCATATAGTTCAGAGACCTTACCGAGAAGGTCGCTGAACTAAAAACTCGCTTCCCTAAGCGGTCCATCGAGCGGGACTCCTTGCTCGGCGGATGGACTGAGGGGCTCTCCTGAGCTAGTTCCCTCTTCGTGGCTGCTGCCGTCAACATGGCATCTACGGGGGGACCCTTGCTCCAGTGCGACCGGTCTGAGGGGGGACTTAGTATTCTGTCCGGGCGTTTTGGTATTGGCTCCACGGTGTCCGGATCCTTCCACGCCCTGGTGGTAATATGGTCCACCAAGGGGTCGGCCGGAGGGGACACCCAAGAGGTAGACGGGCCTGCTTCGAATGCCTCCAGAAACACGGACTCATCGGAGGAAGACTTGGGGGCAGACCACCCACCTCTGATCCTCAGCATCTCCATGATGTCTCTCAGGGGGTGATCTTGGGGAGCCTTCCCCTTCCTCCAAGTCGGTGTCCTCAGTTAAGGACTCAGGGGAGTCCACGTGCCTCCTCTTGCACTTATGCTTGCGGGGCACTTCCTCGGGGGGGCTGTCCAAGGAGGCCTCGCCAGCAACATCCTGTTCCAATGGAACCATCTGGGACATTGAAGCAGGCTGTCCCTTTGGCCGGGTGATGGAAGCCTGGCCCAGCAGAGAGGGAGTGCAGGGTGGAGCCGAGACAAGGGCCGGGGGTCCGGATGCTCTCAACAAAGCCCTCTCCACTACATCAAAAGCCGAGGGGGAACCACTCTCTCTAGGCTCTGAGAGTCGGCTCCCACTCGGATCCGATGAAGGGATCGGAACCGGCCCCGAGACCATCGGATCCGAAGGACCAATGCGCTCCGACCTGGACGGAGCTGAAGGCACACTGAATCCCTCGGATCCGAAGCTCGGGCCACGGCTCCGAGAGGTCGGATCTGACAGGCTCGAGGGCAGGGTCGGATCCGAAGTATCAAGTACTGTCGGCGCCGACCCACCCCCGGCTCCAACGCTGCTCGGCTCCGAACGCTCCGAGCCCGATTAGCGGGTCGGAGAAGGAACAATAGGATGGAAAAAAGGTGTCGAGCTCCCCCCCACAGGGGGGGGGGGGAGGCAAGAGCACTCCCATCTGCAGCTGGGCCTGGATGAACCTTCGCATCATCCGGTCCAAGTCTGCATCGGACATAATGAAAGTCGATCTCGAAGAGGTCACCGAGGCAGGCCTGGAATGCCACCTCGATGACCTCGATGGAGATCGGGCCTCCTCCTCCTCGGGCCCTGGGGAGAAACAAGGGGATCGGAGCCGAGGAGGAGATCTAGAAGCAGTGGAGGGAGAAGCCCGCTTAGCTGGCGGGGCCGAAGCGGAGGCCTCGGCCCGCCGCTTGTGGTGCTTCTCCCTCCGTTTCTCCCTCCTGGCCTCCCTGTCCTCCGGTGCTTTAGCGGGAGTTTGAGTCCCGGCCGAAGGAAGGGGGGCAGGAATGGCAGCAACCACAACCTGTGGTGGAGCCATGGGAGCAGCGGAGGACGGAGCTAAGTCCCGGGGTAAAAGTCCCGCCAAGACCAGCTTCGACCTCCGCTCTTTCAGTGCCCTGGGGTTGAACGCTGCACAAATGGTACAGCCTGAGGTGAGGTGTTCAACCCCAAGGCACCGAGTGTGGCCATCAGCCGGGGAGAGCTTATGGCCACACTCGGTACATTTAGAAAAAAATGGCTTTTGGGGCCTCAGCCATACTTAAAAGAAAAGGTAGTGTTACACAAACACACAGGCCCCAAAACACGACACACACTCACTAACGACCAGCGATGGGAGGGAAAAAACTAATTAAAAGAAAAATATTTTTACACTACAGGGAACCTAACACTTACACACTTTATATTTTTGTAAAAAAGGGAGAAAGTTGACAGAAAAAACACACAACTGACAATTACTAGTCGAGCTCACAGGAATCCAGCTATCCACAAGCGCGACAAACTAGATCTGAGGTCATGGAGGGTTAGCAGGGGATTATGGGTGAGGGGAGGAGCTAGGAGCTCGGATCCATTAGCTTGAAACAAGTTGCCGGCTCGAATCCGATATCGGATCCAAGACCCACAGGTTGCTGACAAATGAACTCCCTACTTCAGATCGTATGTTTAATGGCATAATTATCAAAACAAATAATGCTAGATATCTATCAGGATGTGTAACTTACAGTGCAAAGACAGCTTTCATCAACAATATCTTATGTTTCATATCATGAAATCGTTTTAAGAAATATTAAGCGCATATGGAAATATTACTTATTCTCATAATTAGTAGGAAACAACAAGCAATATTTCCAGTATAATGTGAAATAAACCAGCACTGACAGGGAATTGTCATGTCTCCCACATTGGTGTTTCATACCACATACCTCATTAACATGTAGGTCTCTCAATTATGAAAACAGGAACATAAATGTGAAAATATGAATAATTAATTTCTCCACTGCAGGACATCCTAGACTAAAATTCTGCGCGTCATTTTGTTAATAACTCGTTGCCCTTTCTAATACCGCCTTTTAGCACCTGGTAAACTTAGTTAAAGAAGCCAGACCCAAAAAAGTTTTGAATACGAAAAGACAGTATAGGTGTGAAATGGAAGTATATAAAAAAGGTGTTTTAGGCTTGTGTGAGTTAGATCGCCTTATCAGTAGTAACTAGCTAGCTGTTTGAATTATTGGGATAGCTAGCATTGCACTTAATATACTTTTTGTGTATTTTTACAGTAAAAGGACAAAGTTTATTCGCCTAGTGACAGTAGGTGGTAGCCTGGTCTATCAGAGTTGGGAAACAGATGGTAAGAGCTCCGAGTGTAGTTGTTTATTGGCCAGATGAATTATTGGACATTATTCTGTGTTTTTAGAACTTGCATAAATTTGGCGCATTTCAGAGGAGCTGTTCATTGTACATCAGCAATTAGCAGTGCCGTGTATAGTAATAGACACCCAGAAGGCAAATTTATCATAAAGAATTTCTGATGTATTGAACACATATGGAAATATTGCTTATTTTCAGAATTACTAGCAAACAACTAGTGTGCACCCATTAACTCTATGATTACAGAGAAACAACTTTGCTTGCTGAGAAGCATACAGCAAGTAGTCTGAGCTCTTGAGAAGCAGTGCCTCTTAAATTCAGTATTACATTCCCTGGTCTGTTCCCTAGTCCCAAGCACCCTTAGTTGTCCTCTTTTAACCCATCATGTGTCACACCTTGTAGCTCACCTAATAAAGCACCCAACATCACTGATAAGTACCTTCCCAGTTTTTCCACAGCCAGTTTGGTGGACATGGGTATCTTGAGACAATGTAGCAATTGTTCACTGACAACAATGTAATCCTTAAAGAAAGATATACAGTATGTGAGAGATGTATATCTGCACTGGAGGCAAAACCCTCACATAACACTACACACAATAAAAATTAGGTTGTCAGAAACACAAGCTACACCCACTGCACATAGTACATACCTCAGACATAGACCAACGTATGCTGAGGCACTTAAAGTCAATCTTCCCAAATTCCAAGACCTCCCAGACACTCTATCTGCAAACATTACCCTCAGCAAAGCAAAAAAAAAAAAAAAAAACACTCAACAAAAGCAACAGTTAGCACTACAAATACAGCCCACCCAGTGGAGCCACAACTAAAATGCCTATAAGGCAAGCCAATACACTAACCAGGACTCTAGTCATAGTGGACTCCATTGTGAGACATACTGATGCCCCACTCTAACTGCGGTGGTGATGCTGCGTTAGCGTTGTCACCTCACAGTAAGACGTTGTCCTGTTCGATTCTCAGCTAGAGCGTCTTCTGTGTGGAGACGTGCGTGAATGGGCGTACCTTCGTTGAAGGTTGTGCGTCAGGGCCGGCAACTCGGCACGTAAAAATCTACTGCCAATCATTAGCAGACCGGAGTTCCGCTGTGGCGACCCCTAACCGGGAAAAGCCGAAAGACACAACAACAACTGATGCCCCACTCTCCAGAATGGGCAGAAAGAATATAATGGTCAACTGTTTACCAGGAGCTTAGGATTCACCAAGTTACACACGCACTCTGGTAATTGGACCACAAGTACCAGTATGACCCGGTCATAGTCGATGTAGGTGTAAATGACCCAAGACATATCTCCCTGGACTATATGAAGACACACATTAGGCAGCTCTCAGGTTATGTCACAGGTTATGTGCCTTGCATTGAGCAGCATTTTACCTTCACCAAGGATGATGCCATAATAAGGACAAAAGATGACTGACCTTAATAAGTGGCTTAGTTTATGTTGTCATTCTAAGAAGATGGAATATTTGTCAGCATGGAAGGACATGGTTAACAAACCATGTTGTTTTGTCACAGATGGTCTGCATCTATCCCCTCTAGGTTTTTGAATATAGGCCAACACATTGTCCTCCACAGAGCCTTTTTTAGACAATGGCAAACTGACAAACATAGCAAAATCAATCCATGGGAATCTAAAGGTGTTACTGCTCAACGCCAAGAGTTTAAGCAAGAGGCTCCACTCCATCCAACCTCTCCTCATCCTGGAGAATGCAGACTCCACTCCATCCAACCTCTCCTCATCCTGGAGAATGCAGACGACATCTGTGCAGCAACTGGGACATGGTTTAAAGCCACAGAGAGTACATGGCAGTGCAAGGCTTCAGTGCCCTCCACACATTTAGAACAGAAACTGCCTAAACAAGTTCTAAAGATGAAGGTGTCTCAATCTAAATTAATAGCAAGAATACCTTTAGTTTGGTTAAACAAGACAAAATGCTAGAGTTTCTCCATGTACAGATTACCATACACAATCCTATCAAGCTACAGGTTTCCCTTCTATGTCCCAGGAAACCCATAGCTCATACTTACACATTTATTTACTTATTTTACATTTGTTTACCTGGAAAGTCCGACTGGAACAAGGTCCATTTACAGAGGAGACCCGGGGAGAAAAAGCTCCATAACATAACAGTATAAATACAACAAATGGCAAAAACATTTCTGTATGGAGGCATATATACAATCAGAGCTCCATGTCTTTATATGACAACACATAATCCATGAATGACAGAAAATTTCTATACAGTGGCATATATACAATCAAGGAGCTTTTTCATACCTTAGTTTGATTTGATCAAGCTTGGTTTATAGACAGCAAAACTTTGAATTCCCTATTGGTAGTACAAAGCATAAAAATGAAGGAATGGAATCTGGAAAATAATGCTATTCGGGAGATATGTCATAGCGTGAGAAATAGTTTGTAGGATAGCAGTTCCTGATGGGGAGTATTTGAGTCGTACAGAATAGCTGAGGTAAGCAGTGAGGCGATGAGGTGTGGCAAGTTAGGAGGAGAGCAGAAAAGATTTTATGTGATACAGGGACAGAGCCATGATTGCAAGAGGTGTGACTTAGTGAAGTCTTGAAAAGTGAGATGGATGGTGCAGAGGAGATACTTTGGGGGAGGTTATTCCATTCCCTAGCAATGGTGTGGGAGAACAGACTTTTCCTGCAGTGTTATTGGTTTTGGTTATGCAGAGCAAGGTTTTGTTGGATGAGCGTAGAAGGCGATTTGCAGAATATTGTTTTAGAAGTTGGTTTAGGGCTGGGGTTTTCAGATGGTTCCTTATTATGTTGAAGGTGAGGACTAATTGGTGATAGCTAATTAGCTGAGGGAGTTCTAACCACTGTAGTTGCTTCAGGGCAAGACAGTGATGACTTCTAAAAGTGGAGTTATTCACCATACAACTAAATGCCATACTTATGTGGGACTTAAATTACCCTTTTATAGCCTGGCAATATCAGACAACCACAAATTTGCAGGCATACAGATACCTGGACTTTGTAAACACAAACACTCTACATCAGACTGCACCTCTGATGGGAATATGCACTAACATATTGAACCCGGTACTCAGAAATATGGGAGAACCCTACACCCCACCCAGTGTCATGTCTTCTCTGGCAAGGTCAGATCACAAAGCGGTCTCCTTTGAAATAAAAACCTATTCTACAACCCCAGTAAACCTTTTAACAGTTATGAACTATTCCAAGGCAAGCTACCTTTTGTTAAACAATAACCTCTCAAAATTCCAAGCCTCTTCAAACTCAAATAACACAGCAGCCTATGTGGGATCGTTCACAGAAACACTGTACAACCATATCAATGGTTGCATACAGGCTGCTGTACCTACCATAAGTAAGCCCAAAACCAATGTTAAAAACAAACCACCCTGGTAGAATCCAAAATTAAACAAGTAGTAAAAACAAAAGAAAAAAATCATAACTAAAACTGGGAACAGTAACACCCAAAAAAGATAAGAAATCTTTTATAAAACTAAATAGACAATCAAGAATGCTAATTAAGTCCAAGAAAACCAGTTTTGAGGTAAACAGTTTTCCAGGCCAATGACAACCATAAGGCCTTCTTTAGTTATGTCAGAAACCTCAAAGGCAGTGCACAACAGTGTGCTGAACTAGTTGCAAATGGATCCATGTTCACAGAGCAGAGAGATATAGCAACTCTACTGGCTGACAAATTTCAATTCCAACTTTACTCCCCACTCATCTTCAACTACCTCTCAAGAAATACCAAGAGTATTAACATAACTCCCCCAAATATTATAAGGGAGCAGGTCCTAACTGTACTCTCTAAGGGCAGGAGCACAGCTTTGATGGGCCCTGAAAATATCCCAGGATGCCTCCTAAATAGCCTGAAATATGACCTATCAGAGGCACTGGAGTCACTATTCAACTATACCTCTTAAAAGGCTTTGTGCCACGCAATGGAGGATTGCAATGGTCATTCCTCTGTAAAAGGGTGGGCTATCAATAGATTCCAGAATTACAGGCCCATTAGTTTGACTAGTCTCATACGCAAAGCCATGGAAAGAATTTTCATGAAAATGATCAACAAAGATGATGCCTGTCGGCAGTACAGAGACATCAAATTCCTACCACACTGCATGAAATTTCTGGAGACTGTGATTGATAAACAGATACGCAGAGTAGCAGAATGCAAGATGGGAGATGAACAGTTCAGATTCAGATTAGGATGCAGCACAAATGACCCGATGTTTGCAATGAGACAGATACTTGAGAAGAAGCTAGAGATGAGGAGAAAGTCCAACTGGGCATTCCTAGACTTGGGGAAAGCATACGACAAGGTCCCAAGAAAGCTGTACTGCGGTGGTTTGAAGTCTGAGAAACACTGGCAGAATTAGTGCAAGCTATGTACAAGGACCCACTGACTCAAGTATGAACAGTGTTCGGCCTCACAGATGGGTTCCCAGTGGGAGTGGGTGTACACCAGGGTTCAGCTCTGAGCCCACTCTGCTGTTCATACTGGTGATGGACTACATTAATTTTTTATTTATTTATTATTTTTATTTATTTTACATTTGTTGAACGGGATAGTCCGACTGGATACATGTCCATTTTTAGCGGAGGCCCAGGGAGGAAAGCTCCAGACATCACATACAAAGAATATTTTATATTCTTATAATTCTTATAAATAAAATAAAAAAAAAAATATATATATATATATATATATATATATATATATATATATATATATATATACACACACACATACATACATACATACACATACATGCTAATAACAGTACAATAATACAAGCTGGAAGGTTATTGTCATAAATTAGTACAGGCTGGTAGGTTATTGGCAAACAGATAGGATGAAGTCAAAGTGGAGCAAGAAGCCATCTATTAGCACATGGTTGTAGTATGAAGTTAGTCTGGACTGGCACAAGGACATAGCCAACGTGTTTTAAAGTATTGTGTTAGACTTTTTTTGAATTGGGTTAGTGAGAGTTTTGAAGTAAGAGCATTAGGCAGTGAATTCCAAGTTTTGCCCACAGAGTTGGCAAACAGAGTGTCACCAGCTAAGTTGTTAGTTTTGAATGTTTGCACTACGAGTCTGTCTGATGAGCGTAGTGCCCTGAGGTTACTGTATAGGGCGATAAAATTTTTCATTGCAGGTGTATTTTCAGGTTGGTAGAGAACCTTATATGCAACTACTAGTTGCTTGACTTGGAGAAGACTAGGCAGCTCAAGCCATCCTATAGAATTTAGGTTAAGGAAGTGGTGTGTTCTGTAGGCTGCACCAGTGGTGAATCTAGCAATGTGATTATAGCAACATGAACGTTTGTTAAGGTTAGTTCAGGTTTGTGAATAAAGAGGAGGCATTAAAGACGGTGGAGAGTAGATGTGTTTGGGCTATAACAGTTCTAGCTAAGGGAGTTAGGAAAGGTTTAATCTTGTATAGTGAGCCAAGGGGACAGATCAACAAAGCTGCTGTATGCAGACGATGTGGCAGTGCAGGCAGACTCTGAGCTAGAACTTCAGCAAAGGATAGGAGAATAGAATGCAAATCTGAAGGCACATGGGATGAAACTAAGCACAGATAAGACAGTGGTAATGGCAGCAAATTGAGGAAATCAGAAGAAGCTGAGAATAGAGAAAGAAGGGAAGATAGTGGAACAGGTAAACAGCTTCAAGTATCTGGGGGGGGTGGATGAGGAGAAGGGTAGTCTGAATGAAGAGGTCAAAGCTAGATTCAGAGGGGCTGCAGCCAACTGGCAGAGAGTACCAGGTGTAGTCTATGACAGAAGAATGCCTAAGAAGCTGAAAAGTAAGGTGTACAAGACAGTGGTGCGACCAGTACTACTGTATGGTACAGAAACCTGGGCAGTAAAAGTAGAACAGTTGAAGAAGCTAGAGGTGATGGAAATGAAGTGCCTGAGAAAGGTGGTAGGATGCACACTGTGGGACAGATGAAGAAATGAGGAGATAAGTACAGAAGCCAAAATAGCTCCAATTGCAGAACAGATCAAAGAGAACAGATTACTGTGGTTTGTGCACATGTAGAAAAGCAGAGAACAATATGGTGAGGAAGATTAGGGACAGACAGGAAGAAAGTAAGAAGAAGTGAGGACGTCCAGCAAAGCGGTGGATGGATTGTGTGAAAGAAGATCTGCGACAGTCGGGCATGACTGTTGAAAAAGGCAGGAGTGTGGCACTGAATCGAGAGAGCTGGCAATAGTTAACACACTACCCCGACCCCATGTAGAAAAAATGGGAAAGTGATCATCAAAGACATAGGAGACCTTCAGACACAGGACCTCACCCAGTTTGGTTTCGTTGAAGGCAGGTTATTCCTACTAAACCTGATGGACTTCTTTAAGAAGGTCACGAAAGCAAAGAATGGGGTTAAACTGTGAATATTTCCTACCTAAATCTGGACAAGGCATTCAAGACAATAACCCACTCAGGTACAGTTGACAAACTCACCAAACTGGGCATAAATCCCTGCATAATTCACGATTGCCAGCCGGATCACAGACAGGACCCAGGAAGTGAGGACTGGCAAGACCGCCTCCAATAAGAGACTGGTCACCAGTGAGGTACCTCAAGGCCAGTGAGGTACCTCAAGGCTCAGTGCCGAGGCCTCTACAATTTGGTATCTACTTCTCAGAGGTAAAGCTAATGTTGAGGGCCTTTGGCTAACCAGATCTGCAGATGACCACAATTTGGGAGCTATTATTTATTTCCCCCATGACACAAGCATCTTACAGGTGCCAAAATCACAAATTAAAATTCAATACCAAGAAACGCATTATACTGTCTTTTGAGAAAACTGCCACCTAGGCTAATTACTCCATCGATAAGACACTCCTAAGAGTCGACCCAATAGTCGGGGACCTGGGAACATACGTAGGCAGTAATCTGGCCTTTGACCAACATATGGCCAAGGTAGTAAGTAAATCGTTATATGCCTCCCAGCATTTAAGTAAAGGCATGAAATCTAGGTCCAAGAAGTCATAGTGCCACTTTACTCATCCCTTATCAGATGCATCATATAATGCCCACTTCGGTATGTATCTGACCAGATATACATAACAGCTGATCACCCACAAAGGCTCCTTACCACGGGAATTCACAGTAAATACACTATCCTATATTGATCACCTTAAAGCCCTATCTCTATACTCAGTCTGTTTCAGGTTACTGAGAGGCAATCTAAGCCTAACATACAAGGCATCCTCAGATCCAGCTCTAAAGAACCTTTTGCACATCCGCTAAATGAACAGCATCAGAACCACTAGACGCAAGAATTTAAGTTTTGCTTATGACATAAATAAGACACGTTTTGCCAGACAAATATGCGTCTCAGAGGATCCTCATGTTCTGGAACAGGCTTTCCAGACATGTGAAGCAGAGTTCATTCCTAACCCTATTTAAGCATAACCTTGACCACAGGATGGGAAATTGGAAAGTCAACCCGGGTCTGGCCCCCGTGTCTCTGACAGACAGAGGCAGACAGTAGTGCCCAAACTAACGTAGCCCCCCCCCCATATAACCTCTAGAAACTTCCTCACTAACATGCCACCTCCCAATAAATGCCAACAAAGCATAGGGACACAATTGGGTAGGGCTACACATCTAGGCTTATAAAGGCCCAGGTGGTCGTTAGCCCAGTATATACCTATGAACCTACAAACTTAAGTAATTCTCACAAAACAAACACAAGGTGTAAACCACATAGAATAAGCAGACCACCTAAATGCTTTATCTTCATACTCAGTCTTCTACTGACTACTGAGAGGTTCCTAGGAGGTTACTCGGCTAGCGGCCCTAGAGCCCTTACAAGCCTAACCATGTTAATCCTCAGTTGCCCCAGTTTTCCTGGGTTAGAGGAACATAATTCGCAGAGCAAGTCCGTGATCAACACGAACTATCCCCGTCCATGAGGGACACATGGGTGCCACCCCTAGGGTGAATTTGCAGTCTCCCATTCATTTGTCTAGGTTGCTCTTGAATACGGTCAGTGAGGAGCTCTGCTTCATGTGATCTGAAAGTTTATTCCAGAGGAGTGGCAATCTCTGGGAGACATATCTGCGCCTCTAGCATGTTCTGTTTATGTCACAGGCTACGTTAAGATCACTAGAGTGAGTGACTCTTGTGGCACAGACTGCCCTGTAGGCCAGGCACAAGTCACCTCTCAGCAGCCTATAAGATACAGAGTAAAGCGACAAGGCGTTCAGTCTATCCACACGTCATGGTTTGGAGGCCCTGTATTTTCTTGGTGAGAAACCTCTGTGGTCTCTCCAGCTGCTGCAGGTGTCTGGTGAAGTACATGCAAAAGGGAGCACTGTACTCTATTAATGGTCTGATGTGGATCGAGTACAGTGAAGTTATAACATCCTTAGACCTGTATGCCCTTACTTATGAGATGTGCAACATATTAGCTTAACCACTATGGAAACATGGTGGTCAAAGTTCAGATTGCTATCAACCTATGTTCCCAGCTCTCACACCACTGCCTTTGAACTTACGGAAGTGCTGTCAATACTGTAATTAGCAAGGAATTCCACTTTACCAAAGGGGATAATAATGTACCCTTCTGCATTTAGTTTTAGACCATGGCTTTGGTGCCAATCATTTGTCTCTGTTAGCCCGTCCTGTAATATGTTAGCACTGCTGGAGACTTAGTGATTGCACCCAATTTGCAATCATCAGCGAACTTGGTAAGCTAAAGGCCTTCTACTTTAGCCTGGACTTCCGAGAAATATATTCCAAACAGTAAAGGGCCCAGCACAGATCCTTGTGATAAGTGATCTATGTCTGGCTTATAACACAGCATCGGACCCAGCAGTGATGGACATGTTTCATATCCGTAAGTCTAACGACATTAGAAATATCCGATCAAAGGACCTAAACCTAATTTACAACATAAACTGAACGTGTTGGAGGGACAGGTATAGTGTAAGCCTCAGAGACTACCCTACTCTGTTACAGGCTCCCCATCCATATGAAACAGAGGTTGTTCCTAACCTTATTCAAATACAACCTGGACCAATGGATGGGAAACCAGAAAAATATCCCTGGATTGGCACCTATGCTCCTGTTGGACAAAGGCAGCTTATAAATGCTGCCACTTTAACACAACTATGAACAACCTCTATGGCTGCCTGGATGACAGCAGCCTCCATTTGACTTTTGCACATCATAGGTAATCTTAGAGAGGCCACTGTAAAGGGTAGAATACATGGGTTTAAGACTGAAGGGGCATTATTGGTGGTCAGACAGCATGTGGGTGAGAAACACACATATAGATGAATGCTATCCTGCAGGAACATGGGATATCATTTAAATGCAGGTCACAAGTAGTGATGGAGAAACCCAATCCCTGTGCTACTGGGCCTACAATTTTAAATATACTAATGCTACACATTGTGACTTTCAGTGAATGACAAAATTCCATTCAGAGAGATCATAATACAAAAGCGTAACAGTTTCAGAACTGTGTGATCCAATGAATAAGCTAGCCATATTGCAATATTTTGGAAGAACTGCATTTTTAGGCTGTGGAAATAATGCCCATTCAGGGGGAAGACACAAATACCATTGCAATCTAAAACATGCATTATCAAAACAGCCTTAGTAATAAAGCTGTCATTATGGTTAGAACAACTGAGTAATACAATTAATAACCATAGTAAAAAAATATATGACACAATGAATAAGGACCTCAAGTAAACAAGTAAACAAATGTGCACATATAATGAACCTGCTCACATATCTTCCAGTGTAATAAAATGAAACTCTTCACTTTTCAAAAGGAATAAATAGGCAAAAATAACATAGTAAAAAATACAGAAGTGCAATGCAGTAAAGTTCACAAAAACTATTTGCTTTTTATGAAGTGAATAAATGGAAAAAATGAATCAAGCTGCCAAAAGCAGTTCTACTTTTTTCATACTGAAAATTAAACACATTTGGGACACAAATCCTGTGCCAAGAACAGAGACCAAAAGAGAATGTGGTGTTATGAGATGGGTGTGTGTGTGTGTGTGCGCGCGCACACACAAGTTTAAGATTTATACTAAACAGCACAGCTGAAAATAAGATGGACTATGATGCCGTATCTTATAATGTGTTAATTAACATCAGCTTATTTCTAAAGTGGTTACCCTGTTGACAGAGTAGATTGCAGCTGCATGTATATAATCTGGTCTTGCTTGGTAGTAAAGAGAAATAGTTTTAAAACAAACAGGTAATTTGTACTTCAAAATGCATGCTTGTCAATATAAAGTGCTGTGCGTGTCTAATGTCACATTTTCTCTGTCTCAGGGAGTTCCACAGGTCATTTAGATTGAGTAAACACAAAATAAAATTCAGGGTCTTTCATCAACTCCTCCAAACATAAAGAAAGCACAAACTAGACAGCACCAAACATGCAAGGATGTGAATGCTAAGAACGTTCTCATAAACCAGCCGACCTACAGAGGAGCACCTTAGTTGATTTCGCCATGTTTGCTGCGTGCCAAGCAACTGTATTCTTCAGCAGAAGGCAACCTGATTCCAAACAGTCCGCGAGGGAACATCAGGCTGAAAACAGCCTGACTAACAGGAAGAGCATTGAAGGAGGAACAGAGGGCTCAGAAAACAAACTAAAGGGAAATAAATGAGCCAGCACTGGAAACTGTAAAGGCCGTGTTGGTCAGAGAAAGGTCTCTTGATAATTGCAGAAACCAACCTGGCAGATTTAACAAGCAACACTGAAGCCACATCATCTATCTATAGCTGATCTTACCAGAGGTGTGCTATTTTTCAGTTTAGCAGTACAAGGTCAAAAGAGCAATATATATGCAAGTGACCCAATCAACTGCAGATGTAAAAAACAAGCATAAATAAATTTTATTCTTAATGTCAAGGTGTGTAGATGTTCCCCTACTGAAAAACCTTCTTTCATATCTCACCCAGAACATCCCTAATGAAACTATCCTCCTAGGGGATGTAAATATTGATTGGCTGAACCCCAATATTCCTAACTCTCACCATCATATAAATCTATACAGATTTACTCAACTTATCTCTCAACCTACACACATCAACAAAACACATAGTTCAAGCTCCCTGACAGACTGGATACTAGTTTCAAATCCCTGTAAGTATCAAAATCCTGAAACTTTACCCAACTCCCTTAGTGACTACTCGCCTATTAAGGTCCTTAGATATACCACACATTTCCAAACCCCACCGATATATTACCTACTGTAAGCTCGCCTTTAAACCTGAAACATTCCAAACCCTTTTCTCTAGAGTCAGTTGTGATTTCCTTAAACAGCTTCCACTGGATGTGGCAGTTAATGCATTTAACTCTACTTTCCTTACCATCTTGCCCCAACTAGACTTATCTTAAACTCACTTGCCCCAATTAGAAAAATTAGAGTAAAAGCCAAAATGTCACCCTGGCTATCAAAAACTACCTGTTCTCTTATGAAAAGCAGAGATAGGGCCTGGAAAATATAGATACAATCTAAACTTTCTGCCGACTTGCAAAAGTTCAAAGAACTTTGAAATCAAACAAAAAACTCATTGACAACGACAAAAAAAAAAAAAAAAAAATTTCTACTTCAATGCGTTTATATCACATCATCAAAATTTCAAAATATCGAATCTGATATGGTCGACACTATATCATCGATATTTTGAATCTTCAAACATAAAAAAAGAAAAAAAAAAGAATAAAACAACTAAACATTGCAAGCAGGGGGGCAAGTCCCCATGCACCCCACACCCCCGCTACTTAAATATACCAAATCCGAGATCACACTACATTGCAGTAAATGGAAATCTCCCCTTATGGAGATTTCTGTTAAAACGTTCACTGTCTTTCACTTTCGCTGATATGGTGCCGACCATATCAGCTTCAATATTTTCAGCCTTCGATGAAACGATATAGACCCTACTTTAATCCCCCCAACATTAAAATCAGACTCAAAAAATTTTGGAACGCTATTAAGTCAGATCCTACTCCCTGGAAACCCTACCTCACCAAGCCCATGTCCTGATAAGACCCCCGAAGAGCCTGCCAGTACTTTTAACACCTACTTTATAGAATCTATTACCAAACTATTTAAAAGCAACTCTCCTAACTATAACTCCTCTAACCTCCGTGAACCAAACTCTCTCTCTCTCGTAAACCTGTTCCTACTACCTACATTAAATCACTACTCTCTCAATTTAAGCCATGCTCTGAATCAGCTGATCATATTCCTTCATACTTTTCCAGATTGCTGCACATTCCCTGGTTGTGCGCGTATCCATCCTTAACCTCTCAATCTCTGAATCTAAAGTCCCAACTATTTGGAAACAGTTCTATACTCTTCCAATTCACAAAGGAGGCAACTCCACAGAAATAACTAATTTCAGACCCATTGCCATACTCTCTCCTCTCTCAAAAATACTTGAGAAATGTATACACAAACTACGCATCATCTCCTACAAGGAAAACTTCTCACTCCTACCCAGCACAGTTTCCATTCTACGCACAGTACCGCTACTGCTGCTCTTCTATCCTTTCTCAATACCATTTCTCTTGCCAGAGACAATAATAAACTTATATCTTGCCTAATCCTTGACCTCTCTAAGGCTTTTGACAGTTTCACACTACCTGTTACTCAACAAACTCACAAACCTCTATTTCACTTCTGATACAGTAGCATGGTTCTCCAGCCATCTCACTGATAGACAGCAATCAGTCAGATGGGACTTAGCACTCTCTTCCCCCCCATACATAGAAACAGGTGTTCCCCAAGGATTCATACTTGGGCCTCTACTATTTAATATATTTACTAACTCACTCTACGCCTCCTGTCCACAGTCCTCCATTGTCCAATATGCTGATGACTCAACAGTCATCATTACAAACTCACCCTCTGAACTCCTTTCCACTACCCAGACATCCTTCAACTCTGTTGAGACTCGTCTCATAAAACACCAGCTCATCCTCAGTCCAAAAAAAAACTAAACTGCTTCTCTTTCTCCCTAAATCTGTTAACCACATCAAACCTTCCTTTACCTTTACATCACTACACAATACTCCCATTGAAGTAGATGCCAACACAAAATTACTCAGAATAACTACTGATGACCAATTAAAATTTGATTTACATATTAACAATTGCATCAGAAAAAAACATCAAAAACAAAGACTCCTTCAGAGGTTCATAGGTTGGTACTAGGCTATCGGCCCTAGGGCCGATACAAGCCTAGCCATAACAATTCCCTGGCTACTTCTTCCCACACTATTTACTTCCCTGGACCCCTGTCTTGCAGGGTGACTGACGTGATCCCCGGGGTGAATTTCTTTTCTCCCATCCAATCAAGGTTCCTTTTGAAGAGAGCCAAAGAGGCGCTCTGCTTGACATGTATGGGCAGTGTATTCCAGAGTCTGGGGAGTCTATGGGTCAGGAACTTATCCCTCCAGCATGTTTTGTTTATTGTGATGACAAGATTTAGATCCCTGGAGTGTGTGGCTCTGAGGGATTGGGATTTCTTTAAGTGTAGCATGTCCAACAGCTCTGGGTTTGATATGGCCTTGTATGTTAAGCAGAGATCGCCACAGAGTAGACGATATGCGACATATAGCTGGAGTTTTTTAAGGTGGTCAGCATAGGGGCATCTGCTTTAGGCCTGTGATTCTTTTAGTGAGGTATTTCTGCGGCCTTTCCAGTTCTTGCAGATGTCTTGAGAGGTACATACCAAATGGGGCATTGTATTCTATAATGGGTCTAATGAGGGATGAGTACAGTGGGACAATGACCTCCTTTTTTCTGGATGAAAAGCCCTTAGTGATGATGTACATAAATAGTATTTTCCTCACCACAGAAGCCCGACATACTCTAACTCATGCCTATCTTCTCCCTTGCCTTATTTACTGCTCCCAAATACTCACTAATCTAAACTACCTACCACAAAGTAGCCAGGTTTGCAGCTCAACAACCTTCTACATCTCATCATTGTTTCTCCCTTAAACTCCTTGACTGGCTTGAACTACCTCACCTGCTACTCCAGTCTCAATTACAAATGATCCACTCCATTCTATAGCAACCATCTTTCTGGCCAGCTCTGTCATCTTTCATCTCACATTACTCTCCTACCAGACATCTCAGAAGTGCAATCCAAGACTTACTAAATGTCTACAAACCAAAAACTGGCGGCAGTGTATACAGTTACCACCCTTATATTGAATGGAACAACTCTCCCTAGATATCAGAAATCAAACAACCCCCCAAACAATTTAAAGTAGCTATGAAAGATTACTTCAAAAAAACACGAGCCCTGTCCCTGCTCACACCCTCCTTGACCAAAATCCTTCCTCTTAGCTTCAATTTATCCATTGTGACCCCTACCTAACCCACTTTCCTGTACTACCAGTCATACCCCTCTGTCAACCTGTATGCCAGTCAATATGGCTTACTGATGAAAGAACTTGTTAACTACTGTAAATAAGATTTGCAGATCTAAATAATTCCTGTATCCTCTTTTTTCATTTTCTCTAAATTTGAACTGTAACGGTTATTCTAAGCCAAAAATGTCCAAGATTACTCTCTTTATTCAACACTGTTTGTTTTAATTAGATTTTGTTAGATGGTATGAATGTTACATGTCTGGAGCTTTTCTCCCTGGGCCTCCGCTGAAAAAGGGCTTTGGCTCAGTCGGACACTCTCAGTCAACAAATGTAAAATAAATAAATTATAGTAATTTAATTCTAGCAGTGAAATTGGACAGATTTAGGTAGTTTATCATTTGATAACCAGTTAAATCCTCAAACTGGGGCACAGATACATACAATTGATGCAATAAGCTAGAATAGCTATATATATATATATATATATATATATATATATATATATTATATATTCCATATAACACAAGACTCTGGCACATAGCCATTATACCAGATGATCTGAACAGAATGAGCCTGGACTTGCAGAAGACAAAAAGATTGGTGAAAGGTTCTGTAATAGGAAATTAGTGCAGAAAAACCTATGATAATGTCTTGCAGAATAGCACAGAATGGTCAAGAGTATGATATGCCAAGACATTTCTTAAGGAGTCCTATGTTTCCGTCCCTTCCTTCCTACTGGAATTTTTTGTGGCTGTCGGCAGGTCACGATACCAGGTGAGAGATTCCTAGTAGCCCCTGAAAAGAGGCAACTTTACCTGTATTGTTAATGAATAAGAAATGCACAAGCAGTATAAAATCTCTGCAATAATGTCTCAGTAATTATAAGAGGAGAAGGGATAAATCATGCTGAAAAGGTATTATTACCCTCTTTCATCACCGTCAAGTCGAGCAAGTGTGACAAGGCTGCATGTAAAGAAAAAAGAATATAATATACAGGTATGTATCTTTACCAAATAAAAGATGTAGGTCTGCTAAATCCCATCCAGAATATAAAGTACAATTCTGGAGGCCTTACCTACTCTATATGTCAGACAAAGAACAGAGAGGATTCAGAGGGCAGTAACAAAGACAATACAGTAAGTACATCACAACTTGCATGACAGCAAGTTAAATTGACTGAACAAATATTCCCAGCAGGGTAGGAAGAAGACTAATGCTATTACAAAACCACAGGTGAACTTTATATTGGAAAATCATACAGAAATATGTTCTTCTTCTTCTTCTTTCGGCTTTTCTCAGTTAGGGGTCGCCACAGCGGATCACCCTGTCCGCTCATGATTGGCAGTGGAGTTTTACGGTATTGAGTTGCCAGCCCGACGCCCAACCTTCCACAGAAGACACACGCACGCACACACTCACACCAAGAGCCAATTTAGAGTGTCCAATCCACCTATAACATGTCTTTGGGATGTGGGAGGAAACCGGAGCACCCGGAGGAAACCCACGTGACCACAGGGAGGACATGCAGACTCCGCACAGAAGGCACCCCCAGCCGAGGATCGAACCGGAGAACCTCTTGCTGTGAGGCAGCAACACTAACCGCTGCACCACTGTGGCTGTCCATACAGAAATATGTTAATTTATGTAAAAAAAATCCTGAGGTACAGACAAATATTCCAGAGCTGAAGGACAAGGCCCCCCCCCAATAAATGCCATGGATTTACAGGAGGAACGGCAATTTAGAAATGATGGATGGAAGAATAATTCTCAAAGGGGGTGACCAACAAGTGTAACAGACTGCTACAGAAATGGTAAACTTTACGAGACAGACACAAGAACACTCTAGATTTTAGTGGTAAACAGAAGTTTATTTCTAGAAAATCAAAGTGAACTTATAAACTCAGATGACATAAGTGACTTCTGGACTAATCTGCAAGACTAATACTTTCTTATCTGTACATAACTTATCGTCTAGATTAAAGTATACAATGAAAAAAGATGTTAAACAATATTATGCAAAGATGTTGAAATCATATTTGTCTCAAAGGTGTTACAGATGAACACGCGTGATCAGAGAAAGTCAATTAATCAGTGAACAACAAAAGACACCTTTGATAAAATGGCAGCTAGAGAAAGGCAAATGGTAGTGATAACAAAAATAACCACTACCAATAAGCTAATAGTAAAAAAACAGTGACCCAGAGCATAGGAATATTGGTACTGTTGTCACAAGATGTTAATTATAGAAGGTTAAGAAAAGATTCAGAACTTTTTTTGGTTTTAATGATGGGGGGGGAGATAGCATCTGCAGTACTTTCCTGCTCTGTTACTGCAGCTCATCAGCCCACTTGTGGAAGATAAATTAAAAACGGTGATCACGGTAAACTTTGTTAAAGCAACAGTGTTACCATACCTTAAAATGTCACTGCACATGGAGTCTCCCAAGGTAAAAGAACAAGAAGGGAACTGGCAGAGCTACAAGGATCACAAGGTGTGCTACTGTTCTAAGCAATGTTTCTGTAATACTTACTGCAAAGATGATGATGTGCCCTTGAAGAAAGACCATGATGGTCAAGTCACAGTACTTGCTAGATGTAGAAGAATGAGACAGTACGACGAATGAAGGCTGGTAACAGAGAAGGAATAAATCAAAATATACATGCGACAGAGATACTGGAATTTTTTACTATAGAATTTCAGCATTTCTGCATGTCTTCTGTTTCCAAGATCTAATTTCAAATTTAGACCCTATGACGTATGACTTAAGAGAAAAAGCTACGTGGTGTACTGGTGTTGGTGACCTGGGCTTGTTAAATGAGAGCACTGTTAGAAAGTCAGTCGGTAGATGGCAAACCACTAATGGATATTTCTCTCTTTCCCAGACATACAGCAGTGCACCCTAGCACAGACTGAGTGAAATAAGACTGGTAGGCAACCGTTATAAATGTATGGGATCATGCATGTATTTAGCTCCTAGGGGTCAAATGCATCTAAAACACAGTATGAGGAGATAGGAAGAAAGAGGCTGAGAAATCATGAATAATGCCCTATGCATTTCCACCTCCTCTGGGTCACTAATGGTTATCATCACAGATGAGAGGGATAATGGCAGCAGACTAAATAAAGGAATAGTGGGAGCGACTCTCTTACTATTGGTATTACCAGACAATCTCACCTGTAACTAAAGCAGTGAACAACCACACTTAAAATGATGTATTCTCTTCTTACCAAGTTTCCTTAGCAACATCATTCAGCCTTCTGGTGCACCTGACATAAAAATGTTAGATGGGGTAAACCCAGCTGAGGCTTGTACCATCTCTCACAGCAAACAGTAAGCAGAGCAACAACAGTTCTCAGTTTTTACCAGTGCAGTGATCTGCATTGTCGGCTCACAGCAGGAGGTTATCCGGGTCGATTCTGGGCTAGGGTGCCTTCTATGATGAGTCGGCATGTCCTCCCTGCATTCATGTGGGTTTCCTCTGGGTGTTCCAGTTTCCTCCCACATTACAAAGACATGCATCTGGAGCATTTCACCCCAGGCCTGCGCTGAAAACTGGCTCATTCCAAGTCGGACTTTCCCAGTAAACAAATGTTAAATAAACAGATAAATAAATGAATCTGCATCAATAACTTTCCTTAGCATGGATTTCATTGCCATATTAAAAACATCTCTACTAAGCTATAAATCTATGGATGGCAAGCTGATTATCTTCACCTGCTGACTTTGACACTGACATAACTGATGTAGTATATGTGCTATAAGGGACTACCTTGGTCAGTAGTCATCCTTTTAGGGATACCCACTGTGAAGAATAACCTGTTCTTTGGCAACAAACTCTGCATTAGCTTTGTGCAATGGCACTGAGACGTGTTTGACTAAATATGTCACAGTTTCCAGACTCTGCATTTAACAGATTTCTGAGCTGCACTTAACCTTTATAAATCTTGCAGCAGGTAAACTAAAATGTGAAAACATGTGACCTTTTTCTATTCAAAGTGTATCTGCAAAGTGTGTTTTCCAGTAGTATGAGAAGATGTTCAAACAAGTGACCTTTTCCATGTAATGTATAAAAAAAGTATATTAAGTATGTGCATTCTGCTGAAAACTAAAGCAATTACCAAAGATGTGAAATGTGTAGCTGATATGTAATCCAGAAACTGTAATTGTTCTGCCCTTCGTTTATAAGATCTATTAACTATACACAGGCCAAGAAGATAAAGCTCATAAACAGCACTTAAAAACGTCTGTTGAAGAGCAAGAAAGCCTAGTGAAGGAGAACAATCTCCGATTGCGTCTGTGATTTCCGTATGGAAGATACAAATAAAACTAGGTAAATGAACAGTCAGAAGTGGAGTATAAAGTATGCGTCTCTATGCCTGTGTACGTGATTGAATGAAAAAGACTACTTAGTGGGCAAATGAGCACTGGATGGTACTGAAACCCACACAGTGGGAAGAAATGGGGTCTGAGGAGGTAGACCTAAGACTAGGGTGTTCAGTAAGAAGACGTTTTTTGGGTATGGATGGTGTAGGCCTATACTCGGAAACAATGCATTTTTTGCATGCTCTTGTGACCAAGCTTCATTTGGAGAGTTTAGTGATGCGTATGTGTGCCTTTTTATACCTTAATGTACTTAGTATCACTTGTGTGACCCGAGAGACCATACCTTGGTGGCATTTCATTTTAAGCAGTGGACCCAAACAGCACAGCCCCTGCCCACAATATTTTTTCATAGTCTCTGCTTCTGTAAATTTGGTAGCATAAACTATTATTACTATTACCCCAAAAACGTAGATAGTAATGCATTCAAATGACACCTCTGTGATAAGCACTGGAATAAAGGGAGTTTTCTACCTAGGATGAAGTGCATTTTTCTGGCATCCTGAACAATAAGCACAAACACTTTTTATCACTTTCTTTATGCCTGGCCAATAAAATTTAGCTAATACTCTTACTTTAGTTTTTTCCATCTCCAGGTGACCTCCTATCATTTTTGACTATGAGCTAGTTTCATTGCTGGTATCCTATAAGGTTTTGGCACCACTAACTTCAGAATTTCTCCCTTTTCTTTATTTACTCTACAAGGTCACTTTTATTTTGCTCAGTATTGTAGTAAGAAGTAAGCCAGGCCAGTGCCAATGCATAGAGGGATAAAGTCCTAACTATGACCCATTGCTACCTGGGTTCAGTTACTTAGTGAGTTGTGCATCTGAGACACTGGCAAGGGGAATGGCTATTCTAGGGTAGGGCATTCACACATGCTCCCTGAAGGGATGTGTGATCCCCACAGGGAAGTAGGTCTCGGATGATGTTGATGACCACAAGGATGGAGGGAATAGAAAAACACGGGTAGCTCATAATACCCCCAGCAGTACAACCAGTAGCTAGCACAGACTCCCAGGATGCCTTTAAATCCCACACTAGCCTCATTTCACTTAGAAAAGTCTGGGGAAGCAGGCAAATCCAGAGATGGATGGGGGCACTGGGACACCAGAATGGATGAAGCAGGGAGGAGGGGAAAAATAAGAGTAACAAATAATAGTATCATCTTGTTTATTATCTTTACTACAGCCTTGATTATATTCTCTCTTGCTCCGATTGTGACATCCCTCCTCTGGGCCAGTAATCAAGGAGCCTCAATCCTCAGTACCGACACCGGTGAGGGACGTTCACTTTAAACAAAGATAGATACACACAGTATTTCCAGATGCAGCTCTCTGCACCGCACACAATTTCTCTTAAGAGCACACTCAATCCTGGGGCTGGGTTTCTCTCTCTGTCTCACAGCTATAGAGAAGAGTCCTCAATGGAGTGTTCCAAGCCAAGTCCTCCACCACCCTCTCTGTGAAACCAGTGCTGTTCTGTGTCCCTGCTAGCTAGGACACACACTCCTTGAGATTTGATTTTCATACACACACACACACACACACACACACACACTCACACAAAACCCCACACCTTGGAAAGGCTGACAGCACAGACTTACCAGCTATGCCCCCTCTGCCAAGACTATAAGGTAGATACTGCCACCAAAACACTCCAAAGCCAGCTACTCTAAGGTTCTAACAAGGATACCCAATTATGCTGAGTAAAATGAATACTAATACAAATTTTAGTGTTTGGCCAAAACAGCAAGGCTTTCAGAAGCAGACACAGTGTCACCAAATAAATAAGTACTCTTAAAGGTTAAAATATTTTCTAAAAGACCAACCACAATGAAATGTTTAAATATATTTAATAATAAATAATTAAAGAACATGAAAATACTATTTACAATCAACACCAGAGTTTCAATCACAGAAAATATTAAAAATAACATTGATGGAAAGATTCACACAGATACAGAAAAACAATACTTAACTAAAATCACTATATTTCCTAACTGATCTAAAGAATTACTTTCCCCTAGTTCACTTACTACAGCAAGGCAAGATGAAGTGGATTGAGTGGTCCTTCTTTGTCAGGTTTCAAAAACAGACTGCCCTGAGACTTCTGTCTCATCTAGTATTAAAACATCATTTCAGTGCTGGATTACAGAATGACATCACATACGTCTGGTCACCTGAATTCTGGCTCCCACACTACCCCTTTACTAAAAGCTGAACCAGAATCTAGCACATATGTGTCTTAATGCACATGCACACAAACACACACACACACACACACACACACACACACACACACACACACACATACACACACACACACACAGCTTTGCTAAGATATGTTACAGCATGTGGAAGCTATAAAACCATTTCAAAAATTTCCCCCTTCCAAGATAGCAATTAGTTCACCCCTAAGAACAATACAGTAGGATTCCTAGTCCTGGATTTCACAGGCATTTTGTCTCTGGCTGCAATCAGAACTGTAAGATACAATCTTTACAGCCTAAACCAGGTAATTTAATTTCAGACTATTTTCCAAAATTAGCTCTAATGAGATTAACCTCTTCGCTTTCAGTATCCTCTGTTACAGTATAGTCATTTCAACAGTTACAATATAATCTGACATACAAGTGTATTTCTTTTCTGTCCAGCAGGACCCACTGTTGGTACATTTTTTTTAACACAAGCAGCTTTCCAGATACATGCTAGCATATGTTACACATCCACTGCCCTACTCTCTCTGGCATAGCTGGCACTACCAACATTGTCACACACACAAAAAAATCACCCTCACATTCTGCCTTTTGCATATGTGGTTTATTTGCAAGTCCACTAACTCAGGGTTACATTCTTCAGGAACTTGTTTTGAGGCAGAAGTTATAGTAAAACTAAACAAAAAAAGACACTGCAACTGCAGCTTCTTCCATGACTCCCCCTGCAAAGAGTAATTCTAAACAAAAATTACCTTGTGCTTTACTGTATTACTATCAGTACAGGTATCCTGAATGCTCTCATCCCTTCTGTTTTAGGTTGCTCTGCCGCTCATACCTCTCAACTGTACAGAGTTTTGCAAAATGTCCAGATTTTTGCCTTATATTTTTGTCCATTTTTCATAAAGTTGTGGCTTTCTGGCAAATTAGTGGCAACTCATTAAAGACTGGAGTTAGAAAATGATGACAGACATTTGAGTTTTAAACTTCATACTCTTCAGAAAATTCATGCTAATGCAAAACCTTTCTAAGTTTGTAAGAGCAATATTTAAAAATTGCCCCATTTGTACCACTTTTTTCATGGCTTTGTCCAGATTTCTTACTCTAAGAGGTTGAGAGGTATGCCAATGCCTCTACTTAAGTATGGGTGGATACTGCTCTTTCGTTTTATTCTATGTTGTCCTCCCACTGCAATGGACATCTCTTAAAAAATCCATCAGCTTTACTTCTTTCTTAGATTACAGATACCTGCTGCTGGGAGTCTGCCTTTACTTGAGTTCTCTGCTTCACATTTTTTTACTTATTATGTAGTATTTATTACCATTTTTTCCTCTAAGTCTTCAAATACTCATCTTTTTTGTCTCCATTTCACTGCTTACATTCATCATAAAGCTCTGTGCAGATTTCAGTTTTATATATTTTTTTACTTCTTTCAGAGTTCCCTATCAGTTCACCTTCAGTTCCTAACCTGACACCTCTTATGGTTTCAGGCTTCTGTTGCTGTATTATTTGGTGCATGCTTTTCATAACAGGCAGGATTCTTTTTGCTGTTTAACTACAACCAAATTCTAGAGTCTAACCCTGTTTTGTAGCTTCTACTGCAACTCCCTTCTCCTGTTTTTTTTTTCTGTCTAGATCTCTATAAAAAAAAAAGAGTGTCATTGCCTTGCTCTCCCACTCGTTCTTATACTGAATGGGTTATGTCAAGCTGTTGCTGTACCTCTTTTATGCACATCAGGCTGCCAAACTGTGACTATGGATCTAGCACCCTTCCTTATTTACTGCATCATTTTAAAATGTGGAAAGTTTCTTCCTAATATTACATCATGAGTCAAAGGTTGTCACACTTTCGTCAAAACTGTATGAATTTCTACATGTGTAAGGAGATATTTTTACTATTGCCATGAATGAATTTTACATCTACATTTAGGCTGTTGCTACTATTAAGATTCCAGTTTAGGGGACCCTTAACAGCAATAACTATGCTTCCAGAATCTAGCACAGCTTAACCACCACCCTTCTATTGGTAACAGTATTTTTAACTACCTTAGTTGTAGTACAACAACAGACAGCAGACTTAATTATCTTAGCTGTAGCCTGACCACACTTCATCGGAGAAACTTCATGTAAAGCACACATTTCAGTTTTCACATTTCTACTAGTATACTTGTTTTCATTATTAGCAGTATAGAACTTAGCAATGCGATCCCATTCCTCCCATTTGAAACAAATAAGACATTCATCACTACTTTGTGCTTCACAGAAGATCACACACCTTTTACTGCAGTCAGATTTAGAAGCAGACAATTCAGTTTTAAACGTTATATCATAAAGTAACAAGTGTTCTATTAAAGATGCTACCTTATCAGAGTCCTTGGGATTACTTTGCGGTATCCATTTCTTATATTTCTAGGCAAGGCTCTTTTAAATTTGTCCACTGCTAACATTTCTACTTTAATTTTACACAGTTTTAAAATATGCTTTCAATCATGCATCTGTACATTTACCAGTTTATTAACATTACAAGTGCAACTGTAAAATTTTGTTGCTTGTACTTCATGGGTTATATCAGTGCTGACCAAAAGTGCTTTTTACAGTTTATCCTAATCAACGCAAAAAATTCCCTCCATTTCCATATATGTTTTCAGTGTTCCTCCTGACAGATGAAAAGAGAAGATTCTTGCCTGGTCTGCCAAGTCCTATTTCTCTCTAGTAGCACACAGCTCAAGGGCCACAAAGAAGGATTCTAGGTCATCGCACTTAGTTTATCCAAAGGAGGCACAGTCTTAGAGATGGCAGCTACATTTGCCAGCACAATTAGCTGTTGTAGCTGTAACAGCTTCTGGTCAATGCCCACCTATGACTCCATGAGTCCCTGTAGTAATTCCTCCATGGCTGGAGTCACCAAGAAACCATGCCAGGAAGACATCAGTTATTGAGCTTTAGGGAATTAACTCATGACTGAAAAGGTCTCAAAAATGGCAAATCTCTGTCCATCTGCCCTGGCATATACCACTACTGCAAATTCAGAGAGACACTGGAGGGACACATATACATAACCTAACTCTAACTGGAACAGAAATCCAAATAAAACAAAAACTTCACTGCTGGTTTCTCAGAATTATTTATAACAATTTTCACCAGACCTTTTCCATCTCTCACAGCATTCCAATCAACAGGTACTATCTTGACAGAACTATATCCTTTGAAAAGCTGATCAACTAT
This sequence comes from Protopterus annectens, assembly GCF_019279795.1. NCBI lineage: Eukaryota > Metazoa > Chordata > Ceratodontiformes > Protopteridae > Protopterus > Protopterus annectens. Next base: position 1,068,866,411 of record NC_056737.1, read on the forward strand.
TTATTTATTATGATGGGGACTAAAAGGACAACCTGTCCTAAAACAAACTAATTCTCGATGGCTGTCTTCAGCTATTGCTTTTTGTTATTCCCACCATGGCAAATCTGTGCCAGGCAGTATCAAAGCACATTCTACAAGAGCGTTATCTTCTACAATGGCGTACTGGGAAGGGGTAGAGTCTAGAAGCGTTCTAGAGGCAGGTATTTGGTCTTGTGCACATACATTTACAAAGCATTAAAAACAGGATTCCTTTTCCAGGTCCAGAGTAGGCTTTGCAAGGACCAATCTTTAGGGACTGATAGACCCTTATCCTTCTTCCTCCCAAGTAATCAACCCAAATAGCAACAGTAATTACTACAACAGTGGGAATTATAAACATACAACAGTTTTGTAAGAATTTACCATAAAGTATATGTTCTAATTCCACACTGCTGCAGTAGGCACAACCACCTGCCATCCCCCTTTTCTTTCCTACACATTTTTTTTTTTAAATGTGCAATGGTTTTGTATTTATATCCGAACAGAGGTTCAGGATGACGGTGCTTCCTCAGGGCTTTTGAAGCAGGACAGTTTTTGCTTCCTAGGAAGGAAGCAACACAAACAGCTAGATAGAAGCTACCCCCAACATTTTAATTGCCCCTAGGTGAAGTGGAGGCAGGGTGCTACTCATAACTCCCATGCAGAAGGTTTTCTTCCTACACACTCCTTATTTAATACGATGAGTCTATATTGCTATACCGAAAGATCAGAAGTGCGAATGTATGTACATCGACACGTTAAGGTCGATGTACATACAGAGCGAAACACCTAAATGATGAAAACCGGAATGCCGAATGTGTTTCTTAGCCAGCAGCATGGTGGTGGGGTTAAGGAAATATATCGGAGTTGGTATATTTAAGTAGGGGGGCATGGGGGGGGTGCAGGGGGGCTTGCCCCCCCTGCAAAAGCTAATTAATTTAATATTTTAGTTTAAATTGTACTTACCTGTGTGGCACATTCTGATGATGAAACACTTTCAGCGTTCCGGTTTTCGCTCTTTAGGTGTTTCACTCTGCATGTACATCAACCTTTATGTGTCCACGTACATATATTTGCTATGGGTTTTAATATAGACCCTAATACAACACCCCCTGACACTGCATACCCTCAGGGGAATTTCAGTGAAACAGTTTGTCGATATTGTTGGACTCAACAATCTATACCTCTCTTGGCCTCTTTGAATCAACAATGAGTGAAGGGACTGGTAAAACTAATTGCAGCAGTGACCTCATCTACTGAAATTGATGAACAGTTTCACCATGATAAGGCTGTGAGAGTGAATGACACCTGTCTGGAAATGGTGAAGGCACTGTTGGGAGTGCTGTTCTGGGCCCATTCAATGATGTACCAAAACTGCAGCTAAACAAAAAAAATGTCTACACGTGTTTGTCAGTATGAGCACATTAAATATGGATATAGACTTCACTAAGCCACATCTGTTGACTCCTGTTCATGAGTTTCATTGACAAGACACCAAAGCTTAATCAAGGCTTTGAGAGTATCCACTCTGGGAAAAAGTTTGCATCACTGTTTGCAGCCAATACTGTGTTTTTGGCTTTGAAAGACTGTGGTCTGTAGGGGACACGAGAAGGGCTCCGCCATTAAGCATGAAGTAGCTTGGCTGAAAAGCAATAACTAAAGTAAGACGGGATACTTCTCTGCTGGAAAGCATTGAACTCTTGTCTACAGGCTGGGGAGGCACCTACCTTATGTGAAAGGATTTAAGTATTTTGGAGTCTTATTTGCAAAAGAAAAGATGAAATAACTGACCAGCGGACTGGTACAGGACATACAGTACTGCAAGCTCGGTGGCAGACTGGTACAGGACATACAGTACTGCAAGCTCGGTGGCAGACTGAAAGATGAGTGACAGAATGAAGTCCTTAAGTTACTAGTCAGTCTAATTCCACATTTTTATCTTCACCTGCAATCACAAGGCTTAGGACACTAAACTACAAAAGGATTAGGTGACAGATGCACCAGGTGGAAGTAACGTTCCATCTCACAACTGCCAAGTTAAATCTTACTGACAGATAGCAGCTGGAAATGCAGGAAGATGTTAAGAGTACAGCCGCTGTTCTTCTTGACTGACTGGAGTCAGTCAAAGATGCCTGGATACTTAGGGGGATACCGCTCTGTTAACACTATCACTGGGAGGAGGCTCTGAGGCACATCCAGTACATCATGGAGTGATTACATCTCCCTGCTTGCTGTGAAATGCCTAAAAAATGAAGTGGGGCTATTACTGCTGACAAGGAAGTCTGAGCTGTCTAGCTCAGCCTGCTAACGCCATGACCTAGAAATAAACCAGATGGAAAGATGGACAGATTTTTGCTACACTGTCCATACTGCACCCCATTAAAAGGAAATGGCAAGGGATGCAGCCATACTCTAGCGAGAATTCATTACTTGCACAGTTGTTGCACTAACGCTAATCTATACAGTTTTACTAAGTAAGAACAAAAGCATGACGTTTGGAGCAGGACTGTTAGTGCCGAACATGCCATCCACCTGTGTTGTAAGCATTCCACAGCTGATTAACAGTTTCAGAGTCGCAGAGCTAGACATTATAGAATAAGTTCAAGCAGGTGTGGACAGTACTCAGGGCAGGGTTGGTCACTAGTCTATGTTAGGGAGTAAAGCAGCCTGCGGAGCTCCTGTACATAGGATACTGGTCATGGGGAATGTCAGTATTAAGGGGGGTTGCTTGCAATACAGTGGTTTACTGGAGGGACTTGAGACCTTAACTGCTACACTAGAAGGAAAGATTAGTTACTGTGGGCAGTTGGTGGTTCCAATGTGTCTGAAATTATCAGAATTTTATTTATTGATATTTACTGATAATTACTTATTGGGAAAGTTGAACTGGACAAGAACATATTAAATCGACAGAGGCCCAAGAACAAAAGTTCCGCAGAATATAAATTACAACAGTAGAGCAATATCACTGACAATAAAATATACAAAGGTAAGGTAAGAATATAAACATTAAACACGTCCACAGAAAATATACAAGATAAATAAATATGAAAGAAAAAAATATATACATGATAAATGCAGGAGTATGAAAACTAAAGAAAAAATGATAATGTTAGTGGTAGAAGGTAAAGATTTTTGGTAAAATAAAGCAAGATCTCAAGCATATAAGTTAAATCAATGCTCTCATGTTTTCGTTTTGGTTCACTAAAGTAGTATGCAACATTTTATGACGTTTGTACTCATCTGTAAGCTCACTAGTAATAAAGACAGATGAATCTGAAATGTCATCATCTGTCCTAGTCCCTTACGTACAAAAATGCAGACCTGAAATTATCCCCACAATGCTTTACAAGCAGGTAAGATCAGGCTGTAGTACAACAGCCTCAGTGAAAAACAGTCTGCATGCTTTCTTTGCACGACATCTGAATCCTAATGCTATTCTACTGCTGTATCAATGGAACACCCTACTATAAAATAATGCGGATGGAGAGATGCCACTAATCAAAGCATGATGCCACTTCGAGCCTCACGTTGAATGCAAATCCCTGAATGGCTGACATAATAAGAACCTCTCCATTTACAGTAAATCTAAAGTTCAAATGGAAAAAAAATCTTTAGCATATCTTTTAAATGGGACTACATCCCCTGCACCCCCCTATTATGAAGGGCTTTGCCCAAAGAGTCATCTAGCAACCCCACATTATATATATATATACACTAACTCTAGGTCACACAGTAATTGAAATAAGAGTACCTTATCTTTAAGGGAATATGTAACCTGCAGCAAATACATGCAATGTTTTTTGCAGGGGACATAGTGGCACATGCACCTGCAATACTTCAGTTTTCATGATTCTTGGTTATGTGTGTCTTGTACTGCACTACATTACTATGTTTGCAACTTTATCAGTGATCATCGAAATAGTATTTCCATTTATGAATTTGACTGAATAGCAGTTGAACCTCCAACATGTACTCTAGCTTGTTTCATCAAAGATCGACTGCTTTTGAACAACAGACAGAATAAAAGTAATATATACAGATAGATGAATATAAAGTTTACCTTTAGAGTCAATGCATCATACAAAAAAATAAAGAAGCCATCAACTAATATAATGCAATGCCTACTGTCTTCCAAGATTTATGTGAGCTAATTACACCAGTAGTAACAGAAACAATAATACAGTTTACCTCCATAAGAAAAAATATTTAGAAAATGACAGAAGAGATGGGAAAGGGTCATATACAGCACTGCTAGAGAGAAACTAATAAATTATGTTACCTTAGAGGTCAACTGCAACAGCTAACGAGCGGTGAAGCAAATTATTGGAGGCAGTCATCGAGACAGAAAGGCCTGAATAGCCCAATACTTAGTTAGAATAAGACAACAAGAACACTGCTCTGCATTCTTCTTAAATTGCCTGTTTATTAATTCCACCCTATTCCAGGAGGGCAGACGTACAACATGGTTAGCTTCATTATAACACTGGATCATGACAATTACCTTTCCATAAAAGGGATCACTCATTTCTCTGCTGCCCATACCAAAACGTCCAGAAACCGAGCTTAAATACACAATGTGCCATTAGAGTTAAAAAGACAGGATGATTCTTATGGCATATCACCCCGTGTCAATTCTCTGACCTTTGTTTTACTACATACCATCATTACATATAAAATGGCGCTATTAGGATTCTCCTATTGCATAACAACTGCCTAACGCCCTGTGCATTTTCCAGTTTTTATTTTAATGAGAACGATGTGAATGCAAACAGCATGGATTACTCTGACTGTACAGAGGGATGCATTTAATTATTCTGACTGTATAAAGAGTTGCACTGGAAAGTGCTTAGTAAATGTTTTTACTGTACACAAGTTTTATAACTCCATACCTATTAAGCAGATTTTATTTTAAACCCAAAATGGGGCATCTGATTTCAAATTCTTTATATAAGCAGTGCACATGCCAAGTATTTTTTTTTGAACATCATGGCACAGGAAAGTACAGAAAGGTCATATGGAGAGGTGACTTAAGTAACAGATTTTATTGGTTTAGTCTGTGAGGAAGTCTTCTGTGACAAGTACATTTTGGGATTTCTCCTTCTTAAATGTCTCTCATTTCTGCATTCCTGCTGGTGCAAGCACAAGTGTCATTCTTCAAGCTAGGACAGTGTGACCATCCCCTGCAACCCTCAGTTCAACCCTTAGCCCAATGAGCAAGCACAACCTGCAAAACAGGAAAAAAATGGTACAATATAAATAAATTATATGCTTGCCCATCCAAAACTGCAAGATGGAAAGGCTGTCCAGGCACAGGAGGTACAGAGGAGCAATAAACAAAAAAAAGCACTGTGGAAGGCTTGTGAAATTAAGTGTTCATCATATGAGCTGATATGCAAAGATGCCTTCTGCAATCGACAAATGTTAGGAAAATCCCAACTAGTGAAAACCAAACACCTTGGGAGGGAAAAAAAGAAACAATGCTCAAAGGCAAGTGCTCAGAAGGTTGTGCTCTGCAGTGCAGATAAGCAGGCCAAACACACCTAATCACAATCCTGGCAACAGTATCTGATGAAGGTGAGGACTGGTGAATGAGTGGCCATGGCACTAATATCCGTAATGGAGACTCTTTAAATCAACTGCAGAAAGCAGTCACAGCACCCCTGGTGACTGGCCTTTGAGAGTTGTGTTTTCCAATGCACAGACACCTGATCACAAAACACAATATAACCATCAATCCACTTAGAAAGGATTTGATTAATAATTCTCTATTTCCTTCAACCCAGGTGAAAGATTAACAAATGCTACTTTTTTCCTAACCTCCTACACCTTTTTCAAATAATAAAACATAAGCCAGCAGTGCACATCCAAGGTATAAAGGGCTCTCTCTCTCTCTCTCTCACTCTCATTCTATGGATTTTGTCTCTCCAATGAAAATATGGAACTGTACTGACCGGTTTAAAAACAATTCTGAAATAATAAAATTCTTGGATTAACCCACATAACATGACATCACCCTCCCACATCATTCCCCTCCACAAAGCCACCCCCTCCACTGACCTCTCCAGTTACCACCCCATTGCTATCCTCTCCCCTCTCCCCAAGATACTTGAAAAATGTATCAACACCCAGGTCTCCAACTGCCTCCTAGCTAATAATCTCCTCTCCAAAACCCAACATGGTTTCAGGCCATATCACAGCACTACCTCCACTCTGCTCTCCTTCACCAACACTATACTTCATCACAAAAACAATGGCCTCTTCTCTACTGCCGTATTTCTAGATCTCTCAAAGGCCTTTGACATGGTATCTCATGAGCTACTACTATCTACTCTCCCCAACCTCTCCTTCTCACAATCAGCCTACAACTGGTTCCACAGCTATCTACACGGATGCCAGCAATCAGTAGCCTGGGACAATAGCACTTCACCTCGCCTCCCAGTAGTTACTCTTGGAGTTCCCCAAGGGTCTATCCTTGGCCCTCTGCTATTCTCACTTTTCACTAACACAAGCATCTCTTATACAGTACGCAGATGACTCTACTCTCATCTGCTCTGCCCCCACTCTACCAGAACTACAACAAATCACACAGGAATCATTCTCTTCTGTAGAAAGCTGGCTATCCAAAGCTCAGCTCCTACTCAACCCAAGTAAGACAAAACTTCTCCTGTTCCAACCTTCCAAAGCCACCCAAAACACCCCCCACTTCAACATTCTTGCCAAAGACAATACCATCATCTCTCCATCAGAACACACAAAATTACTTGGTGTGGAAATAGACAGCAAACTTAGATTTGACACCCACAATAAAAAAAGTTCACAAGAAACTTGGTGCATTATATCGAAGCCACCAATTCCTAACCAGGGTGGCTAGAAAGTCCATAGGCAATTCCCAGCTAATCTCCACCCTTCTCTATGCATCCCCCATACTTACCAACCTTAGACAGACAGACCTACACAAGCTGGATGCTTGTTACAACAAAATTGCTAAATTTGCCACTGAAACCTCCTACCGCAGCCATCATTGTATCTCCCTTAAAGAACTAAACTGGCTAGAACTCCCACAACTCTTTCACTTTACTCAACTCACCCTCGCTTATAAACTTATTAACCACCCCCTTAACATCCTTCCCTTCAAACCCTTCTCAAACCCTATCATCCCACTAGGCCCCTAAGATCAAGGAACAAAAATCAACTCTGTTATCAAACCCAAAACCTCAGCAGGAGAAGCCATATTTTCATGTACCGTATCTAAACTTTGGAACAATCTTCCAACCTCTATAACTACTCTGCCTTCCAGCAGCCTTTTCAAGACTGTGCTCACTTAAATTTGCACTGGCTTTGTCCTTGTTCTAATCCAGACCAACACCCCCACCCATACCCCCCCACCTAGACTCTTAACCCAACTACACTACCGCCACTACTAACCACAGTCAGAAATAGCTAGTTGTCTTTACATACTTTAACATCTTGTCTGACAATTTTGTTACCAATATTATAAATGACAAGAAACTATCTTAACTTGCAACATTTTCTGTATATACTGTTGATAATCAAGAATGTTGTTTACTATTGCTGCAACTTTGTATCTCTATCATTTACATGATGTGGAGCTTTTCTCCCCGGGCATCCGCTGAAAAATTTCCCGGTAAACAAATGTAAATAAATAAATAAAATAAATAAAAACCCCAAGGGGATATCTGATTAAGTGACAGAGAGGGTTTTATCTAACCACCAGTGATAGACACAAACAACAGCATGTCCTAGCTTAGGTATGCACCTTTAAGCCTCAAAACTAAACAGCAATGTGCGAGTCAGCTACAAGCAGTCAGAATGTGCTACAACAGTAATTATACAATGGTAGCTCATTACTATTCAAAACCATGCACGCTGATTGGTCAGCCCAACCGGCATGCCCACTGTAAATCGAGACTGTACCTATAGAAAACAAGTCCAGCAGCTAAAGTACCATTCAGCTGCCAGACTTTTCTATTGGAATATGCTATGTAAGGAGGACAGTGCAAAAAATTAAGAAAAATTGGGTATGTTCTGAAAAATAAAGGGACACAAACATACCTGATTTTCCTTCTTTTTTTACGCTGTCCCTCTGTAAATCTCAGCAGACTCTTCCACCTTTCAAATATCCAAATCTTTGAAGAATGTCCACATTTTTGTCTCACTGCAGCAATGGAGATTCTCTTTTTCCACTGTTTATAAAAAAGGCAGCAGCAGACGGAAATGATCCTTTCTTAGTTACTTTAACTCAGCAGCACTGATGCATTGTGCAGGCATGGGAATGCAAGTCCCATACGCACGTGCAGTACATCAAAAAAGCAAAAGAATGCGAAACCAACATGGAGGGACACCACAGTGCTGTTATACAAAGACATTCCCTGGGATTCAATAACGCCCACACTAAGTGTACACTGTTCTGAATGAACATACAAACACAAAGCTTAGCTCACACCTTCTTCCTTCTAATTTTAGTTTTCCTACTGACTTTCTTGCAGCTGTAAATACTGAGTGGGATTCATAAAGTTACCATGAATCGTAGACTACAGGTACACTTAGCATAATGTTTCTGTGTGACTAGAAAACATATAAAATTTGATAGGAATGTTCTTGAATACAAATCGTGTACTCTTAGTGTACTGTAGGTGTTACTGAATCATTTTTTTCCTTAAATAATGTCACTGTATAATAGCAATAACCAACTCATGGGTGAGGTATATTGAAGATTTACCCATGGTTGGCTTTGTTTAATCACTCGGGCTTCACCCTCGAGATTATACCACACCAACAGTGGATAGATCTTAAATATGCCACATCCACTTGTCGGTTACTGCTAAAGTAAATAGTTTCTGGACGGGACAAAGTCCCCTGGATAATCTTCACTTCTGCTACTTATATATATAATGACCAAGATCTTTGTAGCTATTGTACATTAACTGTATAAATATGTTGCAAATAAATGACTCTCTTATACATAACTGTGTCGGTATAACCTCAGGATTTGTCTTTTCTAATATCACATTTCTAATCCCCTAGTGAAAGTGCATCAGTCCTTTGTAATATTGTCTTTTGGACTGAGAATGAAATTGCTCAATTATGATCAATGCTCTAGTCCAGTTAGCAAATTCTTATAAATAAATCAGTAACTAGAATAAGGGGAATGTTCCGAGTTACTGCAATGCTATATTCTGAATATACTCAAACGGGTTTACTTCTAAATTTCGAAGTTTCAAAACATCGACTTAATTATGGTCGAGACCATAAGATCAAAGTTTTGGAACTTCAAAATTTAAATAAAAAAATCTTTTTTATGTTTTTACAGGGGGGCAAGCTCCCCTACACCACCCAAACCTCCTGATAATTAAATATACCAACTCTGAGATTGCACTACAGTGAGGAAAACGGTAAATATACCGTTCTGCCCTGTACAGTGATCTCCATTTAAACAGTTTGAAGTTTCAGAACTTTGATCTTATGGTCTCAACCATAAGAAAGTTGACGTTTTGAAACTTTGAAATTTGGAAGTACATCCATTCAAGCATATGTGCAGTTAAATCACATTTAGCAGTCTGATGCTCTGTGGATCCCATTTGTGTGTAGTGCGCAAATAAATGGATCCCTCCCAAGAGATTAACTTTACAGCCACTGAGCCAGATGCTCTGAATGGAGGATGGACAAGCTTGTCAATTACACAGTTCAGTTCTCAGGGAGAAGGAGTTCTTCTGTGGTGAGTGAGAAAACAAATTCCTTTAACAAACTGCTTGTCCAAATGGTGCTGAGCCACAGTTACTGCTGCAACAATGACCACAGAGAGAGATGGACCTCTTCCCAGGAATAACCTAGATCAAAACTGTACAGATTACTGAAATCAGGAGCACCTGCAGTTTAACTTAATGAAACAGAAAACAATACCTCTCTGCCAAGAGGTAGAAGCTCACTCACTTAATGGACCAAGTCTGATAAGTGGAAGGCTAACTAGCATCTTTGTTTCCAAGACTCTAACCAGAATGCCTAGTGGGAATAAGGAATCAAAATGACCAGCCAAACCCTGGTATGCAGCCAGGGTGCTTTCTCAACTGATGGAGACTTCTTTACGCCGAACTGAAAAGGATTTTTTTTTTTGGCTGCCAGGGATGCAGCAGCCTGAAACTATACCTTTCTTAGCCAACAAGTGCAAATTAGGAAGGGATGGCTATCAGTCTTCAAATTTCATCTTTGAATTTTGTGATAATGCAAATTAGTGGGAACATATACAGAACATAATAACAAATAGTAAAGTCTTCGGAGCAGAGTACCACAAAAGGCTTTACTGAAAACAACACGTTAAGCGCTTTCATCCACAGGTATCTGGACTTCATCAGAACCCATGCAATATGTCCTTAATGACCCTACCAAAGCAATGACTTCCTAGAGCTTCTCTGTGAGCAGGAACAACAGTCAATGGCAGGCGTCAAACTCTGTGAGGATCAAAGGCATTCCTCTGAGTTGGACTGAGATTTCTCCAAGTTCATAGGTTCATATGTGTTTACTAGGTTAAAGACCACAAGGGCCTTTTTAAGCCTAGCCATGCATCCCAAATCTCTGACAAGTGCTGGTACCCTTGATAAGTGCAAGCAGGGGCCTGGGAGATTAGCTGTTTACAGGCTGCCTGTGTCCACTAGAAACAAAGATGCTAAACCAGGGATGAATTTCCTGTTCCCCATCCAACTGTCCAAGTTACACATGAATTCATGAGCCTGTTCCAGAGAAATGGCAGCATCTAGTATAATACCTATCTCTCCAGCAGATCCTATTTATATCGCATGCAAGGTTTAAGTCTTTAGAATGGGCAATTCTGGTATTGTTTGTTTTGCAGATATGCAGGAAGTCCATCAGAGTGGGGTCCGACAATGCCTTGTATGCCAAGCATAGATCTCCCCACAACAGCCTGCAAGAGACAGAATAGAGGGATAGGGTATTAAGGTGGTCTGCATAGGGAATGTTACTTATACCCTGTACTCCTTTAGTGAAGAACCTCTGTGGACATTCCAATTGTTGGATATGTCTGGTTAGGTACATACCAAAGGGGGCACTGTACTCAATGACAGGTGAGTGCCAAATACAGTGGAAAAATGACTTCCTTGGACCTAGATGTCATACTTTTGTTTATAAGTTACAAAACATAGGATGATTTTATCACTACTGCAGACGTGATGGTCAAAGGCTAGATTACTCTCCATGTGTGTCCCGAAGTCCCTGACTACTGGGTCAACTCTTAGGGTTATGTTGTCAATATGATAGTTACCAGGAGCAGATGACTTACTGAAGAATACTATTATGCATTTCTTGGCATTTAATTTTAGTCCATGGCACTGACACCAGTTGTTTGTTTGTGTCAGCCCTTCCTTGAAAATATTTGTGTCAGTGGGGGATTCAAAGAGAGCTCCTAATTTGCAATCATCTGCAAATTTAGTCAGTCAGAAGTCACTGGTATTGGCCTTGACTTCAGAGAAGTAAATGCAAAAAAAGAAGCGGTCCACGGACCGATCCCTGAGGGACTCCGCTTGTGAATGGCCTCTTTGTAGAGGTGAACTCCAAAATTCTTGTGTCCTGTCTGTGAGCCAGCTGGCTATCCACCAGGTGACATAACGGTTTGTACCTAAATGATTGAGTTTGTCAAAAATGCCCAAGTGGGGTATTGAGTCAAATGCCTTAGCTAGGTCAAGGCAGACAGCGTGAACTACTGCTTTGGTGACCTTCTCAAAGAAGTCCACCAGGTTAAGTGGGCATGACCTACCCTTGATGAAACCAAACTAGACTGAGTCCAGTGTCTGGAGGTTTCCTATGTCATTATTGATCATTTCTATGATAATTCTTTCCATGGCTTGGAATATGAGACTAGTGAGACTTATGGGACTGGTTGTTCCCAGGGTCTGCAGATGGCCCACCCTTTGTGAGGAGGGATGACTGCTGCTGTTTTCCATTCATGAGGTGCGAAGCCTATTTGGAGACTACAGTTAAACAGCAATTCCTGAGGGCCTGATAGGTCATATTTCATGCTATTTAGAAGGCATCCTTGGATATTGTCTCAGTCCAATGATGCAGAGTTTTTGGTCTTAGACAGAGCATTAAGGACTGGTTCCCTAGAGATAACAGGAGGGTTATATTTGATGGTATTTCCTGAGGGAAAAGCTACAGCTGGAGCTGAAACTGTCAGCCAGTAGGTTTGCTGCATATTCTGGCTCAGGATAGCTGACTTCATTAACGCTGAGCTTTGCACACAATTATGTATTGCCTTTGGGGTTGTGGACATAGCTAAAGAATGCCTTATGGTTGTGTCCTTGCCTTATGGTTGTGTCCTTGGCCTAGGAGGCCAAATCTACCTCAAATTTGGCTTTGGTAGACTTTATTTGTCCTCAGAGTTCTTTTTTTAGTTTAATGAGAGTGGTTTTATCCTGCTGGGTGCTACACCTAATTTTTGCCATGATTTTCTTCCTTCTGATATGCAGTCTATTGATGTGATTCCACCAGGGCGGCTTTTTTTTTTTAGTTAGTTAGTTCTGTACTTCTTCCTGGTGGGTACAGCTCACTCTATGAAGCTATTAACATGCTTGCAGAGGGTTTCTGTGAACAGTTCCACATAGACAGCAGTGTTACCAGGGTTTATGGGGGCTTGGAATTTTGCCAGGTTAACATTTAATAGTAGGAAATCAGCCTTAGAGTAATTCCTAAATATTCCAGGGTTGGCTGGGGTCCCAGGATTTATTTTTACTTCAGATGAGACCATTCTGTGGTCTGATATTACCAGAGAAGACATTACACTAGGGCATGTGCAGTACTCACCCATATTAGTGAGGACCAAATCCAGTATGGTTGCATCCCTGGTTGATGTACTGACAATCTGCTCCAGGGAGTTTGTGTTTGCAAAATCTAGGAAACTCTGTGCCTGCACATTTGGTGTCATATATGATTCCCAGTTAATAGTGGGGCAATTAAAGTCACCCATAAATATGATATTGGGTTGGATGATGACTGTTTCTAATACGTTTAGATACATGATATCGGTTTCCTGGGTCATACAGGGGGACCTATAGCTTGCAAGGAAGTGGTACTGGATTTTGCCTATGGTGATTTGAACTTGGAGAAGCTCAAGTGCATTGCCCTGTCTGACCAGCCTTGAGGTATATTTATTTTTGATATAAAGCAAGGCACCTCCACCTTTAATCCCTGTCTGTGTAGTAGATGGTCTAAATGCATAAAAGGCATTATAACCCAGCATGTCGGTGTGCTCTCCACAGCCTTAAACCATGTTTCACTGACTGTACAAATGTCAGCATTCTCTAGGGTGAGGAGAACTTCTAGGAAGTGCAGTTTTTTGTTTAGTCAAAGTAAACTTTACTGCCATTTAGAACTACACACGTGCAACCTAAATGAAATTTTGTGCATCAGTTCAATTCTTGATATTACAAAGGAAAGTGAAACAACACATATAGGTAGAAGAATAAACAGGTTTACTATCAAAATACTGAAATCACTCACCACGACTGTTCACATCCCCAAACTGGAACAAAGTAAAACCATCAAGCTGAATGCTCAGAATATCGATTCATTCAGAAGGAAAGAATCTACATTCAACAGTGACGGGACTGCTCACCATCTGAAAAATACATTGACTATCATGCATACATAATTCTACTGTTTTGCAGGGGGCAAGCCCCCTGCACCCACATCACCCCCTGCTACTGAGATTGCACTACAGTGAGCAAAAGGGTAATTTTCCAGATCCCCGCTGTAGTGGGATCCACTTCAAAACACTGATGCTCAAAACTACAAACACAAGCTACGGGTCAACGCTTTGGAGTAGACAGGATTCGCGTTCGCAGTTTTGCCTCTTTGCACTTTTCTGTTCAACCTTCTGACAGTCATGATAAGTGTTTTCAATATTTTGATAGTAAACCAAATAAACATAACTAACAAATACAATACTACTCCCAATACATGCAAGAAAGAGCAGAGACATTTACACTCATATACGAAAAGAATATCCTCCCCTAAGTTAGATTAACTACCCTACTTAAAGTAATACAAAACACACTACAGACTGAAATGCCTAAGTTATTTGTCTAATACTGCACTCGAGTCAGTTAAATAATACTACTACGGATATAATAAATTAGACTCTTAGCATTGAACAGAAACACATTTAAAGTTTCTTGGTTTTGATTTGCTATGTCGGAAGTACTTTCAGTTTGGCATTGCCTAAAAAAGGCACTATGGGGGAGGACAATGCTTTAGCTAATATTCGAAAATCTAGAGGGAGAGGTGCAGACCATCCCTGGCAAAGAAGCATGATCTGTTGACCATCTCTTCCATGCTGACAAATATCGCACCTCCTCAAAATGACACCAGAACCTAAGCCAATTATTAAAGTCAGTCGTCATCTATTCGTATTGCAGCATCATCCGTGGAAAAGGTAAAATGCGGCTCAATGCCTGGCTCATTCTAGCCTGGGACACATATTCCCACAGCTCCATGATGTCTCTCTTCATATGGTCTAGGAAGGTATGTCATACTAGTACTTGTGGTCCAATGATCTGAGTGCGTGCATAATGTGGTGTATCCTGGCCCCTGCTAAGCAAATGACCATGACTTTCTCCTTACTCAGCCTGGTGAGAGGGACAGCAGTGTGTCTTACAATGACATTTCCAATGACCACAATGTCGGATTGTGTGGTGGCTTGCCTTTTGGGCTAAGCAGTATAAGCTCCAAGAGATGTGTCTGTATGTGTTAATGTGGCTGTTGTTTTGAAAGAGTGCATTTGGGGCTGCTTAGAGTATTTGTTATGTGTACTTCATATAGGATATCTTCAGGGTTTAGGAAGGTTACATTTAAGTGCCTCAGCATATGTCAGTCTATGTGTCTGCTTAGAATTGTGTGAGATAAGTGCAGCATGTGTACTACTGACAAACTTACTGACATTAGGAGTAATTTTATGTGATAGCTTTGCTTCCAGTGACATTGTATAAATACATCTCACATACCATATCAGTTTGTTGGAGAATTAACTGGTTGTCAGTAAACATGAGACAATTTCTACATTGCCTCAGGATGCCCATATCCACCAAGTTGGTAACAGAGATGGTGGGAAAGTTCATATCCATGGCAACAGACCCTTTTTATTGATTAGACAGTTGGAGTAAGAATATAAAGTCATGTCAGGAGTATCTGGTTTGCATCTCTGGGGGCAGTGCTCGTCACTGCAGACTAGTTGTCCTGTGTGCAACTAGGTATTGGGGAAATATCAATAGTGCTTTTACAGGAAAAATGTCAACTCAAGGTGTTTGTATCTATTCAGGGCACTGGCAAACAGTTGAGGGGAAATTAATAAATAGACCCTGATGATTTATGGATGGAGTATTTAGGCAGATATTTTGACGTTAGAATCAAATCATGGAGATTTGATGCACACAAGTGCCCACGCCAAGAATGCCACAAGGAAGTTCCTTAGTAGAGACACCAAGAGCCAGCTGCCCAGATAAAACACAAAGAAAGCCTTCTTTTGAAAGCTCTCCAACACAGTGGATATGACGTTGGTAAACATCCTAAATGCAGATGAAAAGCAAAGAGGCAGTGCTTTGTAATGAAAGTGATGTCCACCTAAAATGGACCAAAGGAATGATGTACTAAAAGGCATCTTGTCGTGTCCAGCAATACCATTGAGTCATCTTGCAGCGGCAGAGGGTTGATCTCCTTCTGACTCATTCAGAATTCCACACACCAGATATGGTTTGTGAAGTTGCAGTGATCTACAGCAGACAGAAGTTTTGCATCCTTTTTAGAACAAGGAAAAGACAGTAACAAGAACAGATTCTATGGTCCTTTCTTGAGTACAGTCTTTGCATTAAGCTACTTATGGAGGATGACCCAACAGTTCTAAGGTGTAGATATTTATGGCCACAGCTGCCTCTCAATTGTCTTTTATAAAGATGCTTCACATTAAGGAAAAATCAGAGAAATGGTTCACAGTGGCAGCCCTGACAGGAGCCAAGCCTGTGACAGCTGAGACAGTGGAGTTGCCATCTGATAGGACTTGACTTTCATAGCTAGAGGAAGCAGCTTTGGAGACCTGATCCTCACTAAAGCTTCTTTATAAAAAACTTGAGTAACCTGGCAGAAGAACAAAGAGTCAGTGACTTCAATGGTGCAAGCCTGTTTTCTACTTTTAAGGTCCTCAGTGAGCTCATAAGAGACCTGAACACAGAATTTCACCCAAAAAAGGGAGCATTTACAATGGCCTGCTTAAGTTTATCCACAACCGAATGCAGACCTAGCATTAGAGCAATCATAATTACACTGGATAACATAGAAGCCCACAATGAAAGTGGAGGTAAGAGTCAATTTGAGATGTAACTTTTCCTTAATTCAGGCCTGTTTCTCCATTACAATCCACTAGAAAGGACTAGAATTAAACCGGTGATAACTTCCCAGAAGGTTGCATTCTGATCAGCAGCTTGGCTTCAGCTCTCCCACTATGAAAACAGAAAATGAGAAACAACAATCAATAATATTGTCAGTCTGAGTACAATTAATTTACTGACTAGTAAGTACACTGCCTGGATTCCCGCAAAGTAGAAACTAAGAGAGCTGGAAGGGAAGTCAACTAGGCAAGGTGAAGAGAAAATACCTACTAGGGAGAAATCAGAAGTTGTTCAGCAAAAAACAGTTCAAGCTCCAGCTTTGGTGCAAGATATGGCTTCCAGTAATCTAGAGGAAAAAAGTAAGTCAAGTGTGTGCTCAGAGATTACTAAAATAAATCAAACACTAAAGGAGCATATCAACTTGAGGTAAATAAAAGGCTGGAAAAAATGGAAGAAGCTTTAAACAGACAATAAAATGAGCTGATAAAACTGCAAAAATCAGAGTCTGAAGTGAAGAAAAGGCTGGCTGAGTATAAGACTGCTTAAGAAGAGAGGTTTCAAAAAAAGGTGGAATTGGAAGACAGAGCACATATGGAAAATCTGAAATTTTCTGTTATACCAGAGAAACCAGAAGAAACAGACTGGATTAATTTTATGAAGGCACAACTAAGCACCTGGACTGATATTCCACAGCAGAAACTGTTAACTGAAAGTGCACCCCATGTATATGCTTTAGATCTGTCTATGAGAAAATGCCAACAACCATTATTAATAAAGATGCAAACCTACCAGCAGAAAGAGCTGATCCTGACAAAACTGTGGCAAAGGGGCAGCATTATTAAAAGTTGGAGATAGCAGAATGTTGTGAAAATTATTATTCATTGTACAGCAGGCTGAAGAGAAACACATTTATTCTAGTAATCTGGGAACATCCAGAGGCAGGTGTGATATTCAAGCTGCTATATTCCAGCTGTCTTCATGATATTTTTTCCTGAAGGATCAAAGTCATTTTATGATGCAGGAAGAAATGCAAATTTTTGGCCAAAAAAGAGCCATCAAGCAGAAGGGGACTCTGCTTCTCATTCTTCTGATAAAGTACACAGAGAGACTTTGCCAGTGAAACCTTTTCCATTGCTCCAAATAAAATGCTTGAGAGACAGAGAAAAGCACAGGAGTTGACCAGAAGAATCAGGAGTACCATGGAATTGAACTGGAATCTGGAGTTGGAAGATAGAGATGAACAGGAGGAAAAGCAGCAACACAGAAATTAGGGAATAAATGTGAGACTGCAAAGCATCAATCACATTTCTGAAATACAACTGTATTAGCATAAGAGGAAAGACTGGACTTCTGTAGACTTTGTTAAACATGTAGGGAACTGTAAAGCATTTGCTTCACTTCTAGTCATTAATGCTTGGAAGGACTCTGAGGGGAGAGAAGGAGGAAGGAAAAAGGTAACCAAGTAAAACAATTTCTGTTCTTAATATTTCTATAAAAGTATTTTAGTTCTTGTATGTGAAGTAGATTTTTAGTTCTTGTATGCGATAAAAAAAGTTATTAAAGTAAAAAGATGCCTTTCTTTCTTTTTTTGGTATTAAAAATGTAGGTATAACAGTACAAAAAGAAGAAAAGATGGAGAAAAGTATGTTTAAGTTAATGGGTTGTAATGTTAAGTAGCTGAGGTTGGGATGGGGTGTAAAAGTACACACATCATAATATGCAGAGAACTGATATGTTTTCTCTTACTTTTGCATAAGTGAATGTCTGGATTAAGACCCTTGGCTTAATCTGATAAAGAAAATTAAGTGGAAAAAAGTAAATATAAGAACAACAAAAGTAACGAAAAGTTTTCCTTTACCAATAAATGTTTCAGCTTGTGTTTCACACTATAAAACAGGGGACTACATATATTTTTTTCTCTTACGCTTCCCACAGACAAGCTGATAACAGGAACAGGGCAATAAAAGGAAGAATACTGGTTTCTTTGAGGCTAAAAGTTAATTACTCCTGAAAACATGCAAGTTCTTTTCACGACGGGGGGAGGGTACAGACAAAATAATGAACAGACACCAAACAGTGTAAGTAGAAGCACTGGCAATACCATGCATCTTAGCATGTCTAACCTCAACTTTAGGTTAATTAGGGCTTGTGTTATCAGCTGTCTATTTGGCACAAATGTTCCTATTAGGAGGGTTCAACTTCATTAATTGAAAATGTGTATAGTTATAGGTTTTTTTTTAATTAATAGGTTCTGAGGGTGTTTTTGTTTGAGGACTTTTAGTAAAGCAAACTGTTGTGTAAAATGTGACATAGGTGCTAATGCTGATGAGAAAAAAAGTGTATAAAGGATTAATCTGCTAAGCATTAATGGGTGTATGTATCACAAAAGCTGGAAATAGACATTTACAAAGTTGTCCTGTATAATAGGTGGGAATAATGATTTCTTACCATAACGGCAAAGCTTGGACTGAGAATGGTCTCACAGGTGTAGACAAAAAGGAAAGAACACTTAATTATATTAAGAAATGCAGAGCACAAATAGCAATGCTACATGAAACAAATGTGGAAAGAACAGAGCATGTAAATCTGATAAAGAAAGGATTTTAGGATGGATACTCTAGAGAACATCATGGACAATGGAAAAAATTAGTACTTATATTAATTGCTACAGGAGATCCAATAGTGATACAAGACAGGGAAAAAGATAATGACAAATTTGTAGTATTAAGGGGGCTACTGGCAAGGGATGAGGATTAAGCTGGCATGTATTTATATTACACCTAAAACTGCTATTATGGAGTTTAAAATATTTTTGGAGAAATATTAGCTTTCAGCAGGAAATATTACTTATCGGTGGGGACTGGAATGTGATTTGAAACAATAAGGATGCATATACTTGTGAGTCCCTGTTCGGCATTGATAGATGAGAAAGGATTAAGGAATGTAATTAATTGGAAGATGGATGTAATTGGTGCTGTGGTTAATTTGTCTGTACGATATATATGAATGCATTGATATAGTGGTATTGGTCTGATGAAGTGGTGTGTTATCACCACGAAAGCACTCACCTATTAAAGCTGTTTTTATAGACATGCAAACCTTCTTTGCCTTTGGTTGGTCCACTGGAAGTTTATGTGTTATACAGTTAGACTTTGCCCGTTCGATTCTCAGTTAGAGCGTCTTCTGTGTGGCGACATGCGTGAATGGGCGTTCCTTCGTTGAAGGTTGTGCGCTAGGCCCAGCAAGCGAGTACGTAAAAATCTACTGCCGATCATTAGCGGACCGGAGTTCCGCTGTGGTGACCCCTAACCGGGAAAAGCCGAAAGACACAAACAAACCAACTTTAATAATTATAACGTGTTTATGTCTACAATTGCTAAAAGAATGGCAAAGGTGAAGACAAAACCGATAGATATGTACCAATGTGGTTTTGTGGAGGGGAGGCAAACATTTGACAATATTAATGAAATAATGATGATCCAGAGGGAAGCAGAATGTAAGAAAATGCTGCTGTTATTGGTGTGTCTTAATGCAGAGAAAGCATTCAACAGAGTAAGATGGGATTTTATGAGTAGGGCAATCGAAGCATTTGTGTTTCCGATACAATAATATGGTTAATTTGAAGGATATATGAGGGATCAGAGGCAAAAATCAAAGTGGGAGAGTTCCTCCCTGCTAAGTTGTGTCTGAACAGAGGAACCAGGCAGGGGTGTGCTGTTTACCTTTTGTCGTTTGCATTACATTTAGAATCACTGGCAAAGAAAACAAGGGACTCAGAAATTCAAGGATATAATTGGTATGGTGTTCCAAGAAAAGTTGGCTTTATTTGCAGAGCATGAATGGAACCAGAGAAGGACATCTCAGTGCTGTAAAACATTCTGGGATAGCTCCATGTTTTTTTGTGGGGGATATAAAATTAATGAAGACAAAAGAAAGGCTACTATAAACAACATACTCATACAGGAACTGGTCCAGCAATACCCATGTTTATGGGGACATGATAAAATGAAGTATTTAGGAATGTGGATTAAAAAGAATTCTGTTATGCAGCTAAGGATATGTGGGAAGATACTAAAAAAAAAAAAAAAGACAATACAAAAAAACTGAGAAATTGGAAGTTCTTGCCTATGGATATGGATAGCATGACGCAAACAGAAAAATGTTTTTGTTCCTTTAGTTTTATACATAGGTCAGGCACATTTTTAACAACCAGAGAAGTTGTGGATAGTAATTAATAAAGAGATGAAGGATTTTATCTGGGAGGGGAAGAGGCAAGAGTGAAGTGGGATAAGTTGATCCTCTCAAAACAACATGGAGGTTTAGGATTACCTGAAATGAAGGTATATTTTAGAGCTACACAGTTAAGGCGCTTATACATAACACAAGCAGAAAGCTATAATTCAAAGTAGAAATGGATGACGATGATGCAGGTGGGGTAATTCAAGAAATAAGGAAAGAATGGGATTTTGGAAGGAGATCCTTAAGGAGAATCACAATCATACAGAATATTCATAAAGTAACAGACACTATACTAAGAACTAAGCCAGAGATTCTGCTGAAAGGGATGACTGCAACTAGAGGGGGCTGGAATTTACTGGATGAAGCTGGCAAAGGAACCAAGGTATTGGGCACAAATAATTAAAGAGGGAAGGATAACAGAATAGGAAGAGACCAAGACGACATTTGGATTGCAGGCTAGTGACTGCCTTCCTTATCAAGGTTTAATATTAAAATGCAGACAAAGTGAAAGGGATAAGGGAATCTTAAATGAAGACCTGAACCAGTTGAGTTTTTAACTGAATCTGGAATAGAAGCTGTTGTTAAAAAAGGATAATTAATAGTGCATATAAAATATTACACAATAACTATAATAAATCAGAAGAGGTCAGAAAAACGTGGGAAGAGCGAAATTAGATATGCAAATTCAGAAAGCAACAATGGGGGGGGACATATGGATGGCTCCCAAAAATCTAAACAATTTAGGGGTTTTGCTGGAAGTGTTTGCATAAATACTTGCATACCCCAAGCAGACTTCAAACAATTTTTCTTCAGGTAGATTGTAAACAAACAGTTAACTGGGAACATATGTTTTGGGAGTGCAACATGTTGGCAGACTTTTAAAAATTCCCTACAGATTACTGTGCCATTTATATTGGGTGAGCAAATAAGTGTAACTAAGGAAATTATTGTTTTTGAGCTTGGATACAGGGTTTAAATTGTCTAGATAGTAAGGCCTTATTAAGCTTAATTCTGATGGCTGCCAAAAAGCAATTAGTAGAAAATCAAAATCAAAATCTAAACCAACTATACTGGAAGTAGTGAATATTGTAACAAAGATGAAAGAACAGGAAGATCTCTTTAAGAAAAGGGTAAAGGCAAATTTATTTATTTATTTATTGCATTCGTTAACCGGGAAAGTCTACTGGGCCTAGGTGAGCCCATTTTCAGTCGAGGCCCGGGGAGAAAAGCTCCACATAACATTAATAGTACATATAAGAAAAGCACAATATACACTGTATATACAATCACAATGCATGGAAATAAATATTAAATACGGTAGTACAAGTTATTTACAAACATTACACATCAACACTGTGTACAATTTGATCAATGAGGATGGAGTTAGTCAGGTAAGGTAGCAGTTTTGATTGTTACTTGGAGTTTTGTAGGCATAAGCAGTTGAATTCAGTCAGAGAGAGCTTCTAAGTAGTGATATTGTAGAGGGATATAGTAGTGAATCAGGTGTTAGGAGGCACTATTTTGGCACAAGTACACTGCCAGAGAGAAGAGAGGTGTGATCCAAGAAACTTCTTAAAGAGAGCAGGATTACGGATTGTTCTGATAGAGGATGGGAGGGCATTCCATAGTTTTGAGACGGTAAAAGAGTACAGAATTTGACCAGCTACAAGTTTAGGTTTTTCAACTTTCAGCATCATTGTGTTTTTGGATCTTAGTGGCCTGTTAGGGTGGTATGTAGTTAATAAGGAGGAGAGGGAGGGGCATGTTGAAGGCCTGTATATGAGTTTATGTGCAGGGAGGGGCATGTTGAAGGCCTGTATATGAGTTTATGTGCAGTGGTTAATTGTGAATAAGTGAGGCAGTGTGGGAGTCCGAGCCAGTTTAGCTGTTGTAGAGATGAGCAGTGGTGTGCTGAGTTTTTAGAATTTGTTACAAATTTGGCAATCTTGTTGTAACATGAGTCCAGTTTGGTTTTCAGGGAGGACTGGATATTGGTGAGGATTGGGGCACCATATAGTAGATACGGTAGCAGGAAGGATGATGCTAGAGGTTTTTTAGCAGTCATATTAAGGTAGTATTTCTGTCTATAGAGGGTACCTAATTTATGATGTGTTTTTTTGATGTTACTATGGATATGAAGGTCGAATGTTAGATTTTTATCAATAATTACTCTTAGCGGTTTGGTACTTGGAAGAACTTCAATGAGAGCATTACTATGGGATTGGACTGAAAAATCAATCTTGCACAGAGCGGGGGGGGGGGGTGGTATTAGAATTACATAGACAAAATGGAAATTATGGGAACAGTACACAAAAAATGTTTTGGAGGAGGAATGAGGTTTAAGGAAAGGCAGGAACTAAAAAATGTATGTAATGTTGCACAGATTATAGGATATATAACAATATGTGTGGTATATAATGTTTGCAAATGTGAACTTGTTAATAGGGTTTGATTACTTTCATATAAAAGTAAGTTTACCTGTCATAGGTGATAATTCAATAAAGGTATTCTTCTTCTTCTTCTTTCGGCTTTTCCCGGTTAGGGGTCACCACAGCGGATCACCTGTCCGCTCATGATTGGCAGTGGAGTTTTACGGTGTCGAGTTGCCAGCCCAGAGCCCAACCTTCCACAGAAGGCACACACATGGATGCACTCACGCCTAGGGCCAATTTAGAGTGTCCAATCCACCTACAGCATGTCTTTGGAATGTGGGAGGAAATCGGAGCACCCGGAGGAAACCCAGGCGACTGCAGGGAGGACATGCAGACTCCGCACAGAATTACAAAAAAAAAAGAATTAAACAAGTAACACAAGTAGATGATGGACCTATGACCCAATATGGAAAAAGTTTATCTGATCACTGAGACTTATATTAAAGATACTCTACAGAAATCTGTCTTATTAAATTACTGCTATTACTATTATTATTATTGTTAATTCCTAGAAGCAAGTGAACAGGATCAAATGGTCCTTTCTCAGTTACAACATAAGAATTCAAAGCAATATTATTATCATTTGAACTGGACCAAATGGTCTTTTCAGTTACAACCAGTTACAGAACATGAATTAAAAATAATATACTGCAATGTAACAATATGACAAGAGAAGGCAAAAGTAGTCCTAATAACAGTTCCAACTGCCATCCTCTAGATACAGATATCATTCTGTATTATTTAACTGGGCAAATGCTAACCACCATAACCGTTTATATTTAGTGAAAACAGGCCTTAATGTGTAACAGAGGTGCACTGTTCATGTAAGAAGACAGCAACGTTGTTTGAGATTCTGGGTTTTAGTATGACTGATGCAAGTAAGAAATAAATATCGGGGGCAGGGGTCCAAGGTAACAGAAGATGAAGAAGAGCTACGCATACATCAACAGAAGGTATGAAGCACACTTGTGATGTAATGGCAACTGTTACATGTAGAAAAGGCTGTAACAGCCATGTAAAAGGGAAAGAATAAGGTGACTTTTACCAAGTATGATTCTGCCTTCCTCTGTGAGGAAATTCCAAAATCTGTAGAAGGCTTTTTAAAATGCTTACCATTTTTCCAATAGTCTTGGTAATATGCGATAAGTGTGAATGATGGATGCTATCAGATACCAACATTTCTGAAAAGCATGTCATAGCTGATGACACCATGGAGATACAAAAATTGTTATGGTTTTGAGTGGTAATGTGGAAAGACATTCTGGAGTACCGAAATGCATGCAGTTTTAATCAATACTTAATCTTTTGTCAAAACAAAACTTGTTAAATAAAGTGTACTTTATAATCTTTGCCACAGTTTTGCCAGAAGACCAGCTAGAAACATTCTTTACTGCTGGTGTAGAGTTGAATCTTTTGTATGAGATAGTAAGGATGAAAAAGTTATTAACTTTACTTACAAATTACCTTTTTAATGAGGTCTGTCTTTTGACCAACTACCCAACATTGCTATTTCTTCTCCTTGAATATAAAATGGCAATATCTCCAAAAAGATTTGACATGTTCTTATGAAGTTTTCAGAGAATGGTTCAAGAATTATTACCTTTAAATCACCCTCGGATTGTAATCCTAATTTCTAAGATAAAGGAGCAACTTCACCTTGAATTTTAATAAAGAAAATAACATGGTGTTTATAGGTTCATAGGTTCATACTAGGCTATCTGCCCTGGGGCAATTATAAGCCTAGCCCGATTCTGTATGGCTTAAGCCACCCCTTGATTTGAGTATACTGTGCCCTTTTTAAGGTTTAGTTTACTGTGCCTCTGTCTAATAGTGACACAGGAGTAATCCCTGGGACAAACCTACGATCCCCCATCCACTTATCGAGATTCTTCTTGAAGAGATTCAGTGAGGTGCTCTGCCTCACATGAACTGGAATTCTATCCAGAACGAAGGGAGCCTCTGGGTTATGAACCTGTCCCTCCAGCAAGTTCTATTTATTTCTGTGCTGAGGTTCAAGTCCCTCGAGCGTGTGGCTCTAAGGGATTTAGATTTACTGAGGTGGAGCATGTCCATTAATTCTGGATTTGACATAGCTTTGTATGTCAGGCATAGATCGGATCGCCTCGAAGTAGGCGGTATGCAACTGAGTAGAGCTGGAGTTTTTTTAACCGAGCAGCATATGGCATCTGTTTGAGACCTTTGATCCTCTTGGTGAGATACTTTTGGGGTCTTTCTAATTGCTGCAGGTGTCGGGTAAGGTACATCCCAAAAGGGGCATTGTATTCTATGATGGGCCTGATGAGGGATGAATAAAGGGGCACGATTACCTCTCTTGATCTAGATGTGAAACCCTTCGTGATGAGGTGGGCTATGTAGAAGGTCTTTCTAACCACTTTGGCAATGTGGTTTTCAAAGGAGAGATTGCTATCAACTTGGGTCCCCAGATCCCTAATAACTTTCTCTGTACTTAATGGGTTGCCGCCTATGTGGTAATTTGTGGGCACATTGTTTTTGCCAAAGGGTACGACTATACATTTTTTGGCATTTAGCTTTAAACCATGGCGCTGGCACCAGTTATCTGTCTCTGTGAGACCTTTTTGAAGGATGTTTGTGTCAGCTGGAGAGTTGATTATGGCGCCCAGTTTGCAGTCGTCTGCAAACTTGGTGAGCCATAGTCCTCCCACATTTGCCTGTACCTCGGAAAAGTATATACCGAACAAGAGTGGTCCCAGGACAGAACCCTGTGGGACGCCACTTGTGACCGGTTTCGAGTCTGACAAGGCTCCAGCAACTCTCACTCTGTGGGTTCTGTCTTTGAGCCAGTTTGCGACCCATCTTGTGACATAGGGGTTTATATTTAAGCTGGATAGCTTATCTATGATGCCTGAGTGGGGTATTGTGTCAAATGCCTTTGCAAGGTCCAGATAGGCTGTGTGGACTACCTTCCCTTCATCTATGGCTTTGGTGACTGTTTCAAAGAAGTCAACCAGGTTCAAAAGACAGGATCTGCCCTTGACAAAGCCGAACTGGGTAGGATCTAGTGTCTGTAGGTCCCCAATGTCTTTGTTTATGAGCTCCATGATGAACCTCTCCATAGCCTTGCAGACTAAGCTAGTCAGGCTTATGGGGTGATAGTTTCCAGGGTCCGTAGAGGCTCCACCTTTGTGGAGTGGGACCACTGTTGCTGTATGCCATTCTGTGGGCACATATCTTGTAGTGAGGCTGAGACTGTATAGCTGTTTTATTTGAGGGATTAGTTCCTCTTGTAGTTCATGTAGGATGCAACCTGGGACGCCATCTGGTCCCATGGAAGCAGTGTTTTTTGCTTTGGAGAGGACAGCCTTCAACTGAGCATCTGAGATGTTTGGGAGGCAGCCCTCTGCCGGGATAGATACTTGCTCTTTTGGGGGGGAGGGGGGGAGAAGTTTGCACTCAACCTGTCTGCCAGGATATTGGTGATGTCTGTGGGTTCAGTGTATTTTTTGTCGTTTAGAATCAACTCAGAACAAGTCTGGGAGTTGCATCCCAGGTTTCTAACATAACTGAAAAAAGCCTTATGATTGTCTTTGGTGTCCTATGCAATTTTTCTCTCGAAGCTGGCCTTGTAGGATTTTATGAGGGATCGTAATTTTTTGCTAGTACTGATCAGAGATGCCTTCCCTATTAGGGATTTTGCTCTATCATGTAGTAGCTTCCTCCTTCTGTTGTACAGTTTATTTATGGCAGGGGTCCACCAGACTGGATGCCTGCCTTTGGATGATTGGGTCTTGGTTTTGTTTGGGATAGCATGATCCATGCAATCCTGGAGATGTCCGTAGAATGCATTTATATAGGATTCTGCAGTTTGGGCTGTAGTTTCCACTGGCCCTGGGGCCTTGAAGGATTCCACTTCGGTTTTGAGAAGTTCACTTTTGAGAAGTTTTTCACTGTGGTCTTCTGGGCTGGGGTGGGGTTGAGATGTGGACATCCAGTGAAATTAATTTATGGTCTGATCTTACCAATGAGGGATATACTTCTGGTGTGGAGCATAGAGTCCCCATGTTGGTAATGATCAGGTCTAGTAGGTTGTCCCCTCTTGTGGGAGTGGTGACTAGTTGTTCCATAGCATTTGAGTTTATAATTTCCAGGAATCTTTGGGCTAAGGTGCTGGGGCTTGAGTAGTGCTTCCGGTCAATGTTTGGGTAGTTGAAGTCGCCCAATATAATGGTGTTCGGAGAGATCTTCATGTTCTCCAATGTTTTCAGGAAAGCCAAATGGGATTCCTGACTTTGAGAGAGTGGCCTGTAGGATGCTATAACCTGAAAAGCAGTCTTGCCCACTGTTAGTTGCACATGGATGGTCTCCGATACTTCGTGCAATGCCACTAACCTGGAGGTGTGGATATCCTTGATAAATATGGAAACTCCCCCTCCTTTTGTGGTTCGGTCTGGGTTTTGGGGCCGAAAAGCATGATATGAGGTATAGCCTGGTAGTGCTGGGGTGCTCTCTGGAGCCTTGAACCAGGTTTCTGTCACTGCACAGATATCGATGTTCTCCATACTGAGGAGAGCTTCGAGTGCGTGCATCTTGAGGTTAAGACTTCTGGCGTTTAGCAGCATTACCCTTAGTTTCTTGTTCCTTGTGCTGTCTATGGGGGTGGGTTTGACTTTTGAGCCTTGCCTAAAAAATGCACTATGGGGGTGGCAAGGGCCTTTGCCAATATCCGAAAGCCCAGTGGTGACAGGTGCAAGCCGTCCCTAGCAAAGCAACGTGGCTTGTCGAGCATGTCATCCCAGGCTGACAGACACTGGATCCCCTTTGAATGACACCAAAATTTTAGCCAATTGTTAAAATCGATCATTTTGTCTTTGTACTGTGGCATCATTCTAGGTGAGGGTAAGATGCTGCTCAAGGTCAGGTACATACCAGCCTGGGCTACATGATCAGAGAGCTCCTCTATGTCTCTTTTCATGTAGTCCAGGGAGGTATGTCTCGGGTCATTCACACCAGCATGTCATTTTCTATGCCACAACATTTTAAACAAACACATCACATTTTGGATACTCATGAAGACCAAAGAAGCTGATGCAGGCATTCTGTGGTCTGCAAATCTTTCATAGCAGGATTCAAAATACTGATAGTACAGAGCCATGTAGTGCAGAGCATTGCAACATGCACCACTGCCGCTGCACACACAGCACTGCAGTACGCTCCACTGCCACTGCACACACAGCACTGCAGCATGCTCCACTGCCGATGCACACACAGCACTGTAGCATGCGCCGCCATTGCACACACAGCACTACAGCATGCGCCACTGGAAGCACAGCACTGCAGCATGCGCCACTGGAGGCACAGCAGCAGGCACCACCACAGCATGCACCACCACTGCACACACAGCAGCATGCGCCGCCACTGCACACACAGCACTACAGCATGCGCCACTGGAAGCACAGCACTGCAGCATGCGCCACTGGAGGCACAGCAGCAGGCACCACCACAGCATGCACCACCACTGCACACACAGCAGCATGCGCCACCGCTGCATGCACAGCACTGTAGCATGCACCACCGCTGCACGACAGCACTACAGCATGCACCACCACTGCACGCACAGCACTGCAGCACGCACCACTGCTGCATGCACAGCAGTGAAGCATGCACTACCACTGCACACACTGCAGTGAACCATGCACCACCACTGCATGCACAGCAGTGCAGCATGCACCGCTGCTGCATGCAGATATTGAGTCATATGGCTGTGGTTAGTACAGGTGTTTGGGTCACTGACACTGTTGCCTCATGTGCACAATGTGTGTGTGTGTGTGTGTGTGTGTGTGTGTGTGTGTGTGTGTGTGTGTGTGTGTGTGTCTGCTTTCTGCAATAATCTGATTTTCTCTCTCCACCTCTGGATTCTGTTTGATGGTATACTTGGACTGTTTTTACTATACTTGGACTGCTTTTACTATAATATACTAAAGTGCTAATGCACTCACTTTGGAAACCACAGTTTGCCTCCCTACAGGCAAATGCTGGTTAGTCTTGGTTTGACTTAGAGCACAGACATAAAAGGTATAGGGGAACATTTGAATTACTGACTGGTGTATATATCATATACCTCAGGTGTCAAATCAACGGAAAAACTCAGTATACAGTTACACCACAAGAACAGTCCAAAATGACAACACAGTCTCATACCACATGCACTTCAAGGACACCTATGGCTAGAGCTAGTTATACCAGGTTTAGAATTTTTTCTGTCTGAAGACTGTCAGTGGTTACTGCTGGACATATTCTTGCATGAAGTCTGACTTTAGCAAGTTGCATTTGGTAACTGAGCAACCAAATGGACCATGGTACCCCAGAAGTCAATTCAGAGAGACATGTTCAGCATCATGCCTCACTGCTTATTCCTACACAATGAGCTAATATATATATGGTCACTATGCAAAGCCAGTACCCAAATGACATCAGCACTTTGGTCATATAGCTATTCATGAATGTACAAAATGTTTGAAGGACCATTAGATATGCTAAACAAGGAATGTTGCAGTACACAACTCCAGACACCTATTTTTATTTGCAGAACACATGCATATCTATAGTAATCTTCTTTACACATACATACACATATATGTTTAATTGTCTGAATGGCATATGCATATCAATGACAGCAATGTAAAAGCCCTTCACTCTAGAGAGCTCTATATTGCAGTCTGGCTATACCATGTGCAATCTTATACTCAGGATGGCAACATACTTGTGAATAACCAGATCAGGGCTACAGATGTGGTTAGTAGCCCTGATCGACAGCTTGTGGTACACAGTGGGTACATAATGTATTGTGGATCATTTTCTGTTACTGCACAAAGTACTCTGGTAAAGTTCTGACACATACCTGCCCATGTGTCATATCTGGACATTGCCTCAGAACTGCACAGACGCTTGGACATTTGTTACCAGATGTACTAGCCTTATACAATACACACCATGTCTCTTAATCCTGTTCATGTTGCTTTTAGTCCTGAAGTTACATTTTATATCTATATTTTGACAACAGCTCTAATATTTGTTACTCTAAAGAGAAATAATAGCTAATATACTTTTAAACTGCAGGTTTTGAAAGTGTTGTTTGCCAGTTTCTGATGATCACTGTAGCTTGAATTCAGTCCTACCTTCAAACTTTATTATAGCCTATAAAAATTTTCCACCCAAAGCACATGACTGACTAAGCTTTATGCAGTACACTGTATAAACTGGTAGCTCTTATGGCAAGCAGACAGCATAAACTGAAATGCTTCCATACCTGCTATAAAATC
The DNA here is from genome assembly GCF_019279795.1 of Protopterus annectens. Lineage (NCBI taxonomy): Eukaryota > Metazoa > Chordata > Ceratodontiformes > Protopteridae > Protopterus > Protopterus annectens. The sequence continues at coordinate 1,068,896,807 of NC_056737.1, forward strand.
AAAACTAGTGAAAATATCACTCCTATGACAGATGTATAATTTTTAGTTCTGAATTTCAGTACTCTGGTCACAGCATGCTTCCAACGACAGGTAAAGCCCCTTCCTTGGGGAAACATGCTACTTTTTTTTAATATACAAACAGCTCATTATAATTTATAGTACAATGTAACAATATCTCAATATATAGATATATTCTGGACATGTGCTACACCCTCCATCAGAAAAACAAATGTCAGATACCCACCTCTAAGGAAACCAAAGTACAATGCAACAATCCTGACCTCAGTGTCATATGCCTTTAAACCCTTTATTTGATGCATGCATACAAAATCCATACACTTTAGTGTTCTTATTAAAACCTTCTAAAAATACAAATAAAACTTGACATTCTGGGTTCAAAATACACATAATGCATACAACACTGGCATTCTACCCTCAGGAGTATAAGTTGTAGCCTAATACTGAAGATGATAATTACAAAAAACAAGTTTCCTTTTCTGAAGAAATATATAATTTTGTGCTGGCCTGAGTATATTGGTAATACCATGGTTCACTAGCCTCCTATGTAAAAGATTAAAAAATGCTAT